>NW_023416306.1:108306819-108484788 GCF_014176215.1 Rousettus aegyptiacus
TCTTTCACTGATCATTAATCATTGTCTCCTTAATTAGTTTATCTGCTCTTGTTAGTGTAGGGAGTTAACTATTTTTGTTGGTGAAAAAGATTTATCATTTGTGGCAAGCTAGTATTAAATTTCTTTTTAAACTGATTCATTATTTATTCATTAATGAAAAATTCATTAACTCTTAATAATGTGCTAAATATTATTTCAGTTTTTCAAATTTATATAACCTATTTTTCTACCATACAATCCCTTAATAAAATGTCATATTAAAAAAGTTACATTATTTCAAGTTGACAGCATTTAATTGATCCATAAGCCTTGATTCATAACATACTATCACCATTTCCCCAAGCCCATTTTATATTTGTTTGTTTACTAATAAAACTGTAGTTATGAAATCATAACTTGATACAGATCTAAATATGATAATAACATCCAATTGCTTATGTGCTCATCTTTATGCTGACCATCGGCCTTCCCATACTTAAGGTTATGTCTTACATCTTATATATTTTTGTGTAGATAGCTGTAACATTTTATACAAGATCCAGAAAACTATACAGTTAATTTTTTACTGCTTTTAACCTTATAAAAATTATGTTGAGTGAATCCATATAAGATTTTTTTTTTCCTTTCATGTTATATTTTACTAAGATACATTTATGTCATTTTATATAGTTGTACTTTATTTGCCATGGTTTTGAATAATATTCCATTGTTCTGCTTATGGACATTATTATACATTTCTCTTTATATACATATGCAAGAATTTAGGTTGTGTAAATGGGAATGAATTGTTGCATCATAGAATGTGTGACTGTTGAACTTTACAAGATGAGGCTAAATTATATCCAAAGTGATTATATCGGTATACACATTTATCAGCAATGTGTAAGAAATCCTCTAGACTCACATACTGTTTATTTCAGAAATCTAATTTCATGTTTTGTTTTTCAGATGAATTTACAGTAAACTGGACCAAAATGGAAGAAGTTAACCAGTCTGTGGTGTCTGAATTTATTATTCTTGGGCTTTGTGATTCATGGGAGCTTCAGGCCTTCCTCCTAGTGATTTTTTCTCTGCTTTATTTGATCACTATTTTAGGCAACATCTCCATTGTGCTCCTAATTATCTCAGACCTTCATCTCCACTCCCCTATGTACTTCCTGTTAGCCAATCTTTCCTTCATTGATTTCTGCCTTTCCTCAGTCACTACCCCTAAAATGATTACAGACTTTCTCAAGGAAAAAAAGACCATCTCCTTTGGAGGCTGCATGTGTCAGGTTTTCTTTGGACATTTCTTCGGAGGAGGTGAAATGGTGCTACTTGTGGTCAATGGCCTATGACCGTTATGTGGCCATCTGCAAGCCACTCCATTACGCCAGCATCATGAACAGACGAACATGCATCGGGTTAGTAATGACATCGTGGATCATTGGCTTTGTGCATTCGATAAGCCAACTTTCTATGATTATAAATCTGCCCTTCTGTGGACCCAGGGAATTGGATAGCTTTTTCTGTGACATTCCATTGGTGATAAAGCTAGCTTGCATGGATACCTATATTCTAGAAATGCTGATAAATGCTGACAGTGGAGTACTGGCAACCATCTGCTTCATTCTGTTGCTGATCTCCTACTCTCATATTCTGTTTACTGTCTGCCTTCACTCAAAGGATGGGACATCCAAGGCTCTCTCCACTTGTACTGCTCACATCACAGTGGTGGTGCTATTCTTTGGGCCTTGCATCTTCATCTATCTGTGGCCACTTAGTATCACCTGGGTGGACAAGTTTCTGGCTGTATTTTATGCAGTCATCACTCCTCTCCTAAATCCAGCCATTTATACTCTAAGAAATAAAGAGATTAAAAATGCTTTTAAGAGACTACAGTGTTAGCATATGGATTTCTGTGGGTATTTTGGAGTCTTAGATGATCAGACTGTCCACTGTAATGTCCCTAAATTAGCCACTCCTGCCCTGTTATGTGGGACTGGGAATCATTCCCCAGTTCACACATAGAAATCATGTATATCTCCAGATGTAAATTTTGTGTCAATTCTATTATATTCCACAATCATGTATTGATCATTGAATGCAAGTGATTTGAGAAATTTGGCCAGGTTTTATAACCACAATTTTGATTGGGCTCAAGGATGACTTAAAATTAATCACAATGTTAAAGTTACTTATTCCTATTGGTGCTGCTTTTTCAACACCCACCACCAAATCTTGAAATTTCTATTATGCTAAACATATTAGAGCAAAGCATTTCACATAGACTCTCTAAATTTCTGTCAATACGTCAGTGCAGTGTGTATCGCTTTCTTTATTTTTACAAATGAATAATTTTCTCAATTATTTAATATTCTAGCCACCTATCTCTCTGAAGAGAAAGTATAATTAAGCATTTCCGATCTTACTCAGAAATATAATTGAATCATAATCATAATCTGGGTAGTGTGTCATTCTTTCAACTTCATGTTCTAGCCATTTGTGAAAGAGCATGATGGTCTTTTGAAGACATACATTAAATACAAAGATGGATGAACTAACAACCTTTGGGCATCTTGCTGCTTCTCTTTCTATTTATAAATAGGTTAGGCAATTATTATCTATACCAATAAAGTCAAGGGAAAATGTCATGAAAGTTAGGTCAAAAAGTCTAATTTTGGAATAAGCTGTCCGTTTAACTCACTGCAATGTTCAGGTGCCTGCAAGCAAGGAGACTGTGTATAGAGTTCGTGGATTTTTTATTACTCCTCATAACAAAACCTTTAAATTCTTCCTATTCTATGCCTCATTAGATATACGAGTTTACATACCCTTATCTGAAATTCGTGGAACCAATATACTTCAAATTTCATATTGCTTTGTAGAGATAACATGGTCCTGTGAACTTTGTGACACTCCCAGTAGAGCCTGAAGCATAAACCCTTAAATAAAATAATTACTATTTCTGTGTATATATGTATTTATCTGTCCTGATTTTTCAAATTATAATATGTACATTGTTTTTAATATTGACTATCTTTGATTCTTTTGATCTCTTCTTCTGCTGTGTCCAGTCTTTTTTTAAGTCTATCAAGTTCACAATTTCATATCCTATTCAGTCTAAATTGTCACTTGGTCCTTTTATATATATATATATATATATATATATATATATATATATATATATATATACCATTTCTCTATTAACATTCTTATTCAGTTTTATTTCTTCATTTTCAACATTTTAATGTCTTTTTCATTTATTTGTTTATTTTTATGGTGACATTGGCTAACAAAATCCAGTAAGTTTCAGCTGTACACTTTAACAATTAGACATATATATACTTACACTGTGTGTTCACCTGCCATAGTTCGATTTCTTTCTGTCACCATGTATTGGACCTCCTTTACTCCACCTACCTTCCCCCACCACCACCCCTATCCTCTGGTAACCAGCAGTCTGTAGTCCATTTCCATGAGTCTCTGTGTCTTTTTTTAAATATATGAGTTTTTTTATACTCATTGCTAACTTCAACAATTGAGCTGTCTGTGGTCAGCTTTGATTAACGATTTTCCTCTTAATTATGTGTCACACATCCCTGCTTCTTTGCATGTTTCATAATTATTTTATGTATTTTAGACTTTGTGTATAAAAGTCATATAGTTCTGACTGGATATATTCCTCCAGAAACTATTTACTTTTTCCTCTCTGAGACATAAAAGATTAAGGTGTAATCACCCAGTCCAATCAAATACTGAGCCTATTTGAATTTGGATTGTATTTTTTATAAGACACACACACTTATCATTTGTGCCTGCTCCTTGGATATATTTCTTCCAGGTTTTGATTATGATTTGGATGAATCTTCCTCCTCAATCTGAAAGATTTCAGGTCATTCATTTTTGCTCTTTAGAATTTTTGAGTTTAAAAATTTAACGTTCTTTTCCTTCTGCTGGTTTCAAAAGTAAGTTATGGCAAATCCTCAATCAGAAAACTGGTTTTACATTTGTTATTTTTATTTAATGTACTTAACAAGTATCCTTTACAGATATAAATATTAGGCAACATAATAATTATGAACAGGAAAAAGAGAAAATATTACTAAAGATATCTAGAAAGAATTTTAGATCATAAATGCCAACAAATAGAGTCCTTTCACAGTTTAGCAATGGATTTGACTCTGTCTTCTAGTTATCAAAGTAAAGTATAAGTTGAATAGTTTCACAATTTCCACAAATTACACACACACACACATGCACACTTGGACCCATATCTTGAGCAAGAAAAGAGTTATACAAGTTACTAGAGAAAAATTGTCAGCAAACAATTTGGACAGAGTAGTTGTTGGATAATAATAATACTAGACATGAATTGACCGGATCAACATTTATTTGAGGTTTAAGAATAATTATTGATTTCTTAAGTCATAGACATTGAGTGACAATTTCAAAACCTGTGAAATAAGCAACATTTATATAAATTTCCCTGCCCTAGACCAACTGAGATGCCTTGAGTTCAGTGGAATCGAGACAGGCAAGGGTGAGAGTAGCAGCCACAGGTGAAATACATGAAACGTACTAGTTCTGAAGCTCTCCTTCATGTTTTCCTTCCTACCTTACATCAATCTCCCCTTATTTCACTACATTATCCATCTTCTGCCTACTCCCTTCTTCCACTTGGTTCTTTTCCCTCCAAAATGTCAAGAAACTTATCCACTGGCACTGTGGGTAAAGGCCACATGTAAATAAAGATGTATGTATGGTCCAAAGAACAAAACTACCACAGTAATATGAGCTAACAGAGTAGAAAAGAGTTTAGACCAACCACCTGAACAGTGTTTCCATACAGTGAACAGGATGAAAATATAGGAGATAATCAACAAGAAGAAGGCCCCCACAGAAATGAACCCGTTGTTGGTTAATGAAATCCAATAAGTTTCAGCTTTACACTATAACAGTAAAGCATATATTTATTTACACTGCGTGTTCACCACCCATAATTAGATTTCTTTTTGTCACCACATATTTGACCTCCTTTACCCTGTCTTCCTCTTCACTACCCCCAACTCCTATCCTCTGGTAACCACTAGTCTATAGTCCATGACCACAAGTCTCTGTTCATTTCTCCTGTTCGTTTGTAGCTTTTAGGTTTATATCCCACATATAAGCAATATCATGTGATTTTCAACTCTTTCTGTCTGGCTTCTTTTACTGCATGATTATCTAGAGGTCCAACCATGTTGTTCTAAATGGCAATATTTCATCTCTTCTTATGGCTGAGTAATATACATTGTATATATGTATCACAGCTTCTTTAGCCAATCATCTATCATAGGACACTTTGGTTGCTTCCATGTTTTGGCTCCTGTGAATAATGCTGCTATGAACTTCGGTGTGCAAATATCTTTCAGATATGAGTCTTCAAAACTTTGGGGTAAATCCCCAGTAGAGAGATTGCTGGATCATATGATAAATCAATTCTTAGCTTTTCGAGGAACCGCCATACTGTTTTCCATAGTAGCTGTACCAATTAACAGTCCCACCAGCAGTGCATAGGGTTCCTTTTTCTCTGCATTCTCTCCAACATTTGTTATTACTTGTCCTGTTGGGTATAGCTATTCTAACAGGTGTGAGATGGTATCTCATTGTAGTTTTGATTTGCATTTCCCTAATAGCTAGCAATGTTAAGCATCTTTTCATATATTTGTTGGCTATTTGTATGTCCTCTAGGGAGAAGTGTCTGTTCAGGTCCTCTGCCCATTTATTGATTGGACTGTTTGTTTTTTGTTGTTATTGAGTCATATGAGTTCTTTGTATATTTTAGATATTAGGCCCTTATCAGAAGCATTGCTTGTAAGTATATTCTCTCATTCGGATGGCTGTCTCTTTACCTTGTCGATGGTTTCTTTTGCTGAGCAGAAGCTTTTTAGTTTGATGTAGTCTCATTTATTTATTTTTGCTTTTACTTCCCTTGCCTTTGAGGTCAAAACTGTAAAATTCCTTTTAAATTCAAGGTCCTTGAGTTTGGTTCTTATGTTTTCTTTTATTGTTTCAGATCTTATATTCAAGTCCTTAATCCATTTTGAGTTAATTTGGGTGTATGGTGATACAAACAGTCTAATTTCATTCTTTAGCAGGTGGCTTTCCAGGTTTCCAGCACTATTTATTGAAGAGGCTTTCCTTTCTCCAATGTATGTTTTTTTTGCTTTGTCAAAAATTATTTGCCCGTATAAATATGGGTTTACTTCTGGACTCTCAATTCTGTTTCATTGGTCCAAGTGTCTCTTTTAATGCCAGTACCATTCCATTTTGAATACTGTTGTTTCGTAGTGTAATTTGAATTCGGGCAGAGCAATGCCTCCAGCCTTGTTTTTTTCCCTCAGGATAGCTTTGGCAATTCAGGTTCTTTTTTACTTCAATACAAATCTGAGGGCTTTTTTTTTTTCTACTTCTTTAAAAAGTGCCAATGGAATTTTGATGGGGATTGCATTAAATCTGTATAATGCTTTAGGTAATATGGTCATTTTAACTATGTTAATTCTTCTGATCCAATAACACGGAATATTTTTCCATTTCTTTGTATCTTCGATTTCTTTTAAAAGGGTCTGATAGTTTTCATTACATAGGTTCTTCACATGTTTTGTTAAGTTTATTCCTAGGTATTTGATTCTTCTTGTTGCAATTGCAAAAGAAATTATTATGTCCACTTCTTTTTCTGACACTTCATTATTAGAGTATAGGAACACTACGAATTTTTGAACATTGATTTTGTATACACAGACTCTACTGTATTTGCTTATTGTTTCTAGTAGTATTTTTGTGGAGTCTTTAGGATTTTCTATATAGAGAATCATGTCATCTGCAAATAATGACAGTTTGACTTGTTCATTTTCTATTTGGATGCTTTTTATGTCTATCTCTTGCCTGATCGCACTCGCTAGGACCTCTAATGTTATGTTGAATAACAGTGGCAATAGTGGACAGCCTCACCTTGTTCCTGACTGGAGAGAGAAGACTTTTAGTTTTCACCATTAAGTATAATATTGGCTGAGGGTTTGTCATAGATGGCTTTTATTATGTTGAGGTACTTTCGATACCGATATTGTTATGTGTTTTGATCATAAATGGATGCTATATCTTGTGGAAGGCTTTCTCTGTATCTATTGATATGATCATATGATTCTTAATTTTTAATTTGTTTATGAGATGTATCACATTAATCAATTGATATGTTAAACCACCTCTGTGCCCCTGGTATGAAGCCTCATTGATTGTGTATAATCTTTTTAATATGTTGCTATATTCAGTTTGCTAGTATCTTATTTAGGATTTTTGCAACTATATTCATGAGAGATATCTGTCTGCAGTTTTCTTTTTTTGTGTTGTCTTTGCAAGTTTTGGTAGCAGAGTAATATTGGCCTCATAAAATGAGTTGGGAAGTATTGCCTCCTCTTTGATTTTTTGAAGGCTTTGAGGAGAACAGGTATTAAATCTTCTTTGAATGTTTGATAGAATTCACTAGTGAAGCCATCTGATCCTGGACTTTTACTTTTTGGTAGGTTTTCAATGATTATTTCAATTTTCATACTGCTGATTGGTTTATTTAGATTTTCCATTTCTTCCTGATTCAGTCTAGGAAGGTTGTATTTTTCTAAATATTAGTCCATTTCTTCTAGGTTATTAAATTTAATGTTATATACTTTTTCATAGTTTTTGTATAATCTTTGTATTTCTGTGGTGTCTGTCATAATATCCCCCCTTTCATCTCTGATTTTGTTTGTGTTTCTTCTGTTTTTATTTTGGTGATTCTAGCCAGGGATTTGGCAATGTAATTGACCTTCTCAAAGAACCAGCTCTTTGTTGCATTTATTTTTTCTATTGTTTTTATTTTTAATTTTATTTATTTCTGTTCTCATTTTGATTATTTCTTTCCTTCTACTGACTTTAGGCTTCGTTTGTTCTTTTTATTCTTGTTTTTTAAAATGAAGCATCAGGTTGTTTATTTGGGCTCGTTCTTGTATTTGTAGATAGGCCTATAAAGGTATGAACTTTCCACTATGACCACTTTTGCCATGTCCAATAAGTTTTGATATGTTGTACTATTATTATTATTCATTTTATGTATCTCTTGATCTCTCTTTTCATTTCTTCTCTGACCTAGTTATTCTTCAGTAACATGTTGTTTAATCTCGTTTAATCTCATTTACTGATTTCTTTTTGCAGTTGATCTCGAGTTGCAAAGCATTACGATCAGAGAATATAGTTTGTATGATTTCAACCCTCTTATATTTGTTGAGGCTATCTATGTGTGCCAGTATATCGTCAATCATTGAGAATGTTCCATGTGCACTAGAGAAGAACATATTAGCAGCTGTTTTGGGATGGAAGGCTCTGTAAATGTCAGTTATGTGGAGTTGGTCTAAAGTGTCATTTCAGGATGTTATTTCCTTATTGATTTTCTGTTTGGATGATCTGTCCACATCTGACAGTGCAGTATTTACATCCCCTACTATGATAGTGTTTTGGTCTATTTTTCTTCTTAGTCCTGTTGGTAATTGCTTTACCTATTTCTGGGCTTCCCGATTAGGACCATAAATATTAATAAGTATTATGATTCCCTTTATCATTATGAAGTTTCTCTCAATAACTTTCTTTACCTTTTTATTTTAAAGTCTCTTTCATCTGATATTAGTACCACTAATCCCACTTTTCTCAGAATGGCTATTGCTTTAAATATTATTTTTGATCTTTTCACTTTGAATCTATCTATATTTGTCTTTAGAGCTGAGGTTTGTTTCATGGAGGCAGCATGTGGTTGGGTTTTGTTTTTTGATGCATTCTGCAACTCTGTGCCTTTTATTGGTGAATTCAGTCCATTTGCATTTACTGTGATTATTGAAAGGCGAGATTTTCCCATAGCCATTTTATCTTTTGCTTTCTGGTAACTCATTGTTTCCATTGCTTCTTTTACCTTGTGTTTCTGTTTTCTTTAATTTGGTTGGCATTTGTGGTTTTTGCCTCTGGTTCTTCTTGTTTTATTTTATATACTTAATTTGAATCTTCGGTGTGTGGTTATCATTACGAATATGAAATGGATAGTTATATATGTATAGTCATCTCTTTTTTTCTACGCCTGCCTTATCTCCATTCCCCTTTGTAAATTTCGACTTCGAATCCTTCCCTTTTCAGTCATCGTTGTCTCAATTTGTTTCTATATATGCTGAACTTTCACTACTATCTTGCTATAGCAAATCTATTCTTATTGTTTAAGCTTATAATGCCCTTTTCTTAATAAGGGCTGCCCTCCTCTGCTTCTTTTTGCCTGACACCTTACCTCTAATTATGTTTTTGTTTTGTTTTGTTTTGTCATTTACTTTCAGGTGAGCTGACCTTTTTCAGTATTTCCTGTAGTGTAGGTCTTGTAGTGGAGAATACCCTCAATTTTTATGCCTGGAAAGGTCTTTATTTCTCCTTCATATCTAAAGGACAGCTCATCTGGATATGTTATTTTTGACTGGTAGTTCCTTTCACTTAATATTTTGGATATTTGGTTCCATTTTTTATGGTTTATAAAGTTTGTGCTGAGAAGTCTGAGGTTAATCTAATGATTTTTCCTTTATAAGTTACTGTTTTCTTCTCCCTGGTTGCCCTGAGAATTCTCTTTGTTGTTGGTTTTTGAGAATTTTAATACATCATGTCTTGGTGAAGACATTTTTGGGTTGAGATAAATGGATGACTGTTGACTTCTTGAATTCCAAGCTCCAGCTCATTCATTAGATTTGGGAAATTCTCATCAACCATTTATTGGTCTGAAAATGCTTTCTAATTCTTCTTTCTTTTCCTCGTCTTCAACAATGTCCAGTATTCTTATGTTTCCTTTCCTGATGGTATCAGCTAGTTCTCGTATTTCTCCTTGATTATAAAATGGCACGGTTGACAATTCTATCCATAATATGAACTCTTTTTCAGCTAAATCACAAAGTAAAAGTCCAATGAGTTATCAGAATTGACAATAGCTGCCTAAAAAAAAAAATCTAAAGTATTAAGAATCATTATTTTACAATATGAGTTTATTTTCATTATTATTAAGAGTGGTCTTGCCAACCTATACTGTGCCTCGCTGTATTAGCTAGTAACTATGATTAGCAAGATACTTAAAAAGTAAATATATAAAACATAAAATACATTTGTAAATTTTATTTGCCGTATTAATAGTCACACGATAACTGATGGAAGACTTTAAATTTTTAACTGATGCAATAAAATGTTTTTGAATGTTTCTTAAGCAGTTAAAGGACAAAAGTTATATTCCATTGAGAAAATACTTGTTTTCAGCCACTTAAAAATGGCTAAAATGAGTACTATCATGATATATAAAATGCATTCCTTATCAGCAAACTCTACTGAAAAGTACATAGAAACCATTTCTAATGATTTGTAAATCAAGTAATAGAATAAATTATGTCTTGTAGGAAAGAATTTTGCCTTATAGAAAAGTATGACTGACGTTTGTATATAAAGAACTCTCAGCAATTGTGATGATTCTTATAATAACAGCATTGCGTATGACAAAAATGTACATTTAGTCATGGGTTAGTGGTGAATTCGACTGGAATTAAAACAGGACTTGGAGGTAATTGACAGAGATGTCAACCAACTTGAAATTTGTTTATGACATCTTTTATTGGTAAGTTATTGAAGCAGACTTGAAGCCTATGATTCAAAGTCCAGCAGGGTCATCAATGTGATTAATTTTTAATCATCAATATAATTAAAAGCAACACCTTGCAAAACAAGAATTTATTTTAATATTTTACAATAAAAGAGTTGATGCTTATGAATCTATTTTGTGTCATATAGATTTTCCCTGAAAATCCCATAACAGGATACTTAAATCAAAAAAATAATTATTAATATTTTAGTGAGCCCAAAATAGTTACTTATTCCATTAATGTATATTGAATTTTTAATTATTTACAATAATTTGTTTTTTATCTTTAAACTTTCTACTTCCTGAATATGATAATATTGTACACAATAGATGCCTTTAGTAGTAAATTTATAACATATTTAGCCCAATTTTTATATTGTGGATGTGCTCAGCAAAGTTTGGAGATTATTAATCTTAAAAATTACCCACAAGTTGTTAGCAGGAAGGTAAGAGGATAGCTTTGGAGTAATGTGAGGGAAAGGAGGTGTCCATAAATCAAAAATGTCTACGCTATATCGCAACCAATCAACTGACACTCTTATGTGTATTTTAATCATGCCGGCACTCAGAGACAATGACAGCATATTACAGGGCCAGAAATCAAGTGTAAACATCTCTGCTGGTCATGCTAGGGCAGCAGCCTCTGTTTTAACAACTCCCACTGAAATTTGGATTCCCAGAGCTCCAACAAACTGCCTCCAAAGTTGTCTACGTCTTCATAAAAGAGGGAAAAAATTGCATGCAGAACCATATACTGCGCATAACAGAAAGTGAAAAGCGGATTTTTAGTACTGAATAATCCCGTGAACATGTTATGCCTCGTACTGTGCTTTTAATACACGTAAGTGAAAATATTATAGCTAGCTATTTCATTAGAAGTAATGTACTGAAAATGGTACTTTGATTAATTTCGTGTTGACTGGAAGAAAAAGGGTGTGGTTTTTGAGACAAATCCTCTCTCACTGGGAGATCTCGTAACTGTTTCTCATAACAGTGAGCTATAACCAACAATTTCCATGAAAATTTACAGGATATATATATGATCTCAAAATGATATTGCAGAGTACTATCCGACAGTAGATGATACGTGATTAAGGACAATGAACAACATGAAAAAAAGTAAATCCTGAGTATCCAAATGACTCATACCATCATTGAAAATAACTAGAAAGCTAGCAACTCATAATTTTTGTAGGTCAGGGATATTTTTCTCTTCATCAAGTTTCAGGTGTTGATGAAACATGTAAAACGAGTATATCAGAATGACAGTTGAAGAAGGAGCTGGCACGGGAGAATGAATGACCAGAACTAGATATGTAGCAAATCAGTGTATAAAACAAAACATTAGAGCATAAATATAAATGAGATCTTAAAGGAAGAAAGAGGCAGAAGTCCTTCCAAAATGTTGACATTCAAAAAACTGAAGGAAAATGTGAATAATTCGGGAAAATTATTGTAAGTATTTGAATAGTAGGAAAAGTACCAAAAACAAAAAACAAAAAACAAAAAAAGACAAAAAAACAGAGAATAGCAAGTCAAAATATAAACTCAAATTGAGAACTGTAAGAAATTTTAAAACTAGATTAGTATGTCATTAATGGTCTCCTAATGAAATATATTTGAATAAAAGCAGCTGGATGGTACCAGAAAGCTATTTCAAAATACTACATTAGTATATTAAAGATAATTTTGACTTAAGAGTAAAAGCAAAAAAAATATATGGTTTAAGTTTTTATTAAATTTATTGGGGGTGACATTGGTTAGTAAAATTATATAAATTTTATTGAATATGATTAACACACTATAAAATTCACCCATTTTAAGTACACATTTAAATGATTATTATTACTAGATTTGCATAGTTATGCAACTGTCACCACAATCTTATTTTAAATCATTTCCATTATTACAAAAAGAAAACATGAGCCCATTTGCACTAAATCCCAAACTCAAGATGACCACAATTTTATTTTCTGTCCCTATGAATTTGTGTTTCTTAGACATTTTATATAAATGAAATTATACAGCATGTGGTCTTTTGTGTCCAGCTTCTTTTACTTAGCATGTTTTTGAGCTCCAACTGTACTTTAGCTTAAGTATTTATAATTTTTGAAAAGCATAAAATCAGTCAAGATTGAAATAATGTTTATTTTCTTAAAATGCCTATAATGAAAGAGGAAGGAAATATTTACTTGAATCAATTATTTTTATATTAAACAGTATGTATTATATATACATGAGCAAGAGCAGAAATGTTCATATCCATCTAATTAATAAAACAAGTCTTGGCTCATCCCTTCATAATAGAGATTTATATGGAAAATCTCAGGATAGTAATCTTAATTTACATAAATGACTCAGATGTAATACATGCCCTCTGAATGCTTATTCTGTGCCTGGCCAGGAGCTTATACACATAACGTCTCACCTAATATTCACCACGTCCCTTTGGCATGGTCCTGCCTCTAAGACTTGGGAAGATTTACTTAATTATCTGAATCTTGAGTTTTAATTTTCTAAGTAAGATATGGAGAATAAAGTTTACAAAGTTCCTTCTTAGCTCTAATATTTTTATTATCCAAAACACATTATAAATTGAGTAACGTTATAATAAAATGTGAAATTGATTATTCAAAAGAATAAAATTTTCTTGACTAATAGAATTTTTGTCTTAACTGTATAATAATTTCTTTCCTTTCATTTGTATTGCCTTTGTACACTCATGATATAAGAACAGATAGATTAAGTGTAGAACTAAAGAAATAATCTTAGGAAGCTTGCTTAGGAATGGAAAAAGAAAAATAATAGAAACAAACTCTGAGAAGGTCATCAACATAAACGAATGCCAGGTTTCCCTCTTAAATAAAATAAAAGGGCAAAATAAAAGCTTTCTTAATCAATTTATGCTTAATCATATTACTTTCATATCTAAGTTTCTCTGCTGTTGTTGTATCATGAGAGATATAATTTCACGTAGCAAAGGTATTCATTCTCAAATTACGAATGACATAGTCATTCTATCTAATAATTATCAAGCCTTGCCGTGTCTCCAAAGTGCATCTAATTATTGCATTCACTGTCACAAAAGTCTCAACAGCAAAATTCCTTCTCACTCACGTGATAATCACGTCACACCACCCTTCAAAGGAGACGTGGTGTGATAGTGGTCCTCTGTATGCTCCTTCAGGTCCATGGTCCATCATTCAGTGCCCACCCTGTCTGCTCCCAGCGGATGACCTACAAGAACTACATCAACTCATCTTTATTTCCTCTAATTTTTAGGCACTATCTATTTCTTAAAAATATCTAAGATAGGAAAGTAATTGAGGGAATTAAGGTTGGATAGTGGTGGAGGATATTTTGGCAAGAGCCTGTATAGAAATGAAAACAAGGAGAGTATTACAAGTCATTGGAGGAAAGAGAACAGACACTTCTTATGCATCTTCATATCTTAATCAGTCCCTTTTCTAAACAGGCCACTCTTATTCACAGCTCTTAATTCTTTCGTCCTATAAATTCTCACATATTCTCTAACCTTGTCCATTTTGTTTACTGAGCATGAAGATTGCTTTTACTTTTCAAGTGTTCTGAAGATTGTAACAACCAAGACTAAAGACATATCTGAAAGTGTCACTTGAAATTGGTGTCCATTCTTTTAAAACTCTTATAGCATGTTGAATAAACCTTGTACTAATTTTAATATTTTCCTACATGGTTTATTGCTATTTTTGTTTGATAATTATTCTCTCTAGAGTGTAAACTATTTATTTTATTATTTTATTATTATTTTTTAATCCCTGCCCCCATGCACCTCTGACCTATGGTTGTTGCTATCTCCCCTTAAGAACTGGCTCTCTGAAGGCGAGGTGTCTCCTCCCATAGGCTTCTGGCACAAACACCGTGCTGTGAGCACCCAGATCCTGGCACACCCAGGATAGGGGGCACGACTCCACTGGGGCTCAAACCCAGGACCTTCTGCATGTAAAGCACATGTGCTAACCACTATTGTATGGAACCACCTCTAGAGTGTAAACTTTTTAGACATATAGGAATTCATTCAATCTATAGAAACAACAGTGCAGTTAATTACAGTATAGAAGGATTCCTATATACTTGTTAATACATATCCTAAGGAATTTACATGGAACATATCAATCTAATCAATACTTAATAACTCGACCATACATACACATTCCTTTTATTTTTTTTAGATGATTTGATATATTTGTATGAACCCAGATTCTGGTGTGAGACTGACTGAGCTTGATACCAGCTTTGATCCTTGTTAGCTGTGTAACCATGAGCAAGTCATTAAATACTTCTATGCAATAGTTTCCATTTTTGCAAAACAAGGATAATAATAAATAATACTTCCAATTGTTATGAGCATTAGATGCATTAATGTATGTAAAACAATCAGAACAGAGCTTAGCACATAATAAATCACTGAATTGTTATTGATTATTTCTGATCACTCCAGGTCCTATGAACAATGTCAAAAAAGCTGAATAAAGACGATTTAGAATGATAGAGTACAACCAAAGCAAAATCTATATGTTAGGGTTGAATCATTTCACTATTCATTTCTAAACCACCACATACATACATTTGCACACAACACACACATTCCTCAATGTGAACAACTGTAATACAAGCACTTGAAAAAACAAGCTTTAAAAGATCTGAGGCTAAGCCCATGTTTTCTGAAATTCTCAGTATACACAAAAGAAACTAAAAAGCAAAATTATTTTTAATGAATTTGAAGACCCTCTTCCATGCGTAAGTTAGTACCTAATTGTATGTGTGTGTACAATTGTTTGTTTATTCATTTATTTTTGACCCATAGAATGACAACTGTAAAATACCTCTGAGATATTGGACAATACAATTCCTTCATCTTTCAAATCCTACAGTTCTTACACATTGTGATCACATAATCTCAAGGGCGAACAGGTATAGAAAATAATAATAATAAATTAAAGGAAAATAAATACTAATTTAACTACTTATCTAATTTGCCTAATGAGAAAATTAGTGACAAAGTCAAGATCAATTGATAAAAGAATATCACCTGGTAGAATAAAACACTAGAAAATAAAACTTCCACTCCTTCAAATATTCTTTAATTACTTCATAACTCTAAGAAAACTGTTTCGAAGTGATGTGACCCATAAAATAATCTCACATTATAAACAGTGATGTGCTAATATATTTTAGATTATGTGCTCTCATATCACCAACTATTATTCATCAAATGGAAATAGAAAAACATTGGTGCTAACTATGACTTCATTTTTTTTTTATTCTCTTTGTATAAAAGAAGTTCTGGGACTTTGCTGAGTTGAGTAAATGGATCTTAAAAATGGATCTGTAGTGACTGAGTTTATTTTACTAGGATTCTCAGAACAATGGAAACTTCAGATTTTCTTCTTTGTGACATTCTCCTTGGTCTACAGTGCTACTGTGTTGGGAAACACTCTCATTATGGTCACAGTAATATCTAGCTCCACCCTTCATTCTCCCATGTACTTCCTCCTTGGAAACCTCTCTTTTTTTGACTTGTGCCTCTCCACTGTCACCACACCCAAGATGATCACCGACTTGCTCACCGAACACAAGGCCATCTCCATATGGGGCTGCATGGCCCAGATGTTCTTTATGCACTTCTTTGGGGGTGCCGAGATGACTCTTTTGATAGCCATGGCCTTTGACAGATATGTAGCCATATGTAAACCCCTGCACTATGGGACAATCATGAGCCACAGGCTGCTGAATGGGTTTGTGATACTTTCATGGATAATTGGTTTTATACACACCATGAGCCAGATGGTATTAACTGTGAACTTGCCTTTCTGTGGCCCCAATGTCATAGATAATATATTTTGTGACCTTCCTCTTGTGATTAAGCTTGCTTGTATTGAAACATATACCCTGGAATTATTTGTCATTTCCGACAGTGGGCTGCTCTCACTTATCTGTTTCATCCTCCTGCTTGTCTCCTACACTGTCATCTTAGTCACTGTACGGCAAAGATCATCCGGAGGGCTCTCCAAGGCTCTGTCCACATTGTCTGCACACATCATTGTAGTCTCTCTGTTCTTTGGACCTTGTATATTTATCTACGCCTGGCCATTCAGTAGCTTTTCAGGCAATAAAATCCTTTCTGTATTTTACACTGCTATCACACCCTTGCTGAATCCTATTATTTACACCCTAAGAAATCAGAAAATGCAAGAAGCTATGAGAAAATTACGGTTCCTGCATGTTAGCTCCACACAAAACTTCTAGATTTTAGCACTATGTAATTAACACAACTTTCAAATACTGTGCTAAGAAATTTGAACACTTCATGTACCATGCTTCACTCTTAGGTGCAGAAAAATTTAAATGAGGTACTATTACAAATCATGATTGAAATAGTGTTAACAACAATGGCAAAATTATGACTGTAATCACTTGAACCAATGAGGCAATGAATAAGAATAAAATATAAATTTGACTGTATAGCGCATATAAGACACCAGAATGAATATACGATACCACAGAGGAAAAAGCAATGAAAGGACGATTTCAATGCAATTACAAAGAGCAGCCTAGAAACTAAACACTCCCAGATATGTTATAAGTATGCACAGTTGGCTTTCAAACTTCCATATATAAAAGTAGAAGCACACTTTTTGGTTTTATGTAATATACCATGTAACTTTTTTTCCAAGTGCTTTATGTAAAACGACAGTTAAATTTGCTTCTTTTAGGCTTTTAATCTTTACTTACATATAGGGATTATATATATAATTATATACAATTTAACAATTACAAGCTAGATATGATTCGCTCGTGAGTTTTGAGGAGGAGAGCCATGCATACTGAATCGGGAATCTCATATTCATTGTTGGTTAATCTTAAATATTCTCTCTCGATTCAAGACAAAATGTTTCTCGCATGCTGTAGGCAATAGCTTTGTAATCGATCCTAAGCCACCACATAACTTTTTCCCTCCATTCAATGCATTCTCTATGAGCACCCAAGTGATGTCATTAAACTACAATTTTCAATGTTTCTTCCTTGACTAAAATTATTTCATGGTATGAAGACTTAGGTGCGTACCCTTAACTGGACTTTCAAACACTACATAATATGACCTTCCCTGGAATGTTGCTCTAATCTACACTTTTTCATAATGTTAGAGTCACATTGACTTTCTTTCAAGTTCTCCAAACCATCAGCATCTTCTTATCTTGGAACTGCTTCCAGGCTGATTCCTTCACTAGGAGTTATCTTCTATCACCTCGTCACCCTGCCAACTCCCTCTTAGAGGATAGGACCCAGGTAAAATATTACATTTTAGAACACCTTTCCTATATGTCCTTGGCCAAATTTCATTATTTAACTCATTTGTAACATGCTGCAATTTCCATCTTTTGCACAAAGTTTGGTAGTAGTAGTTACTTGTGTAATTATAGTTAACGTCAGCTTTGTCATTAAGCTCTAAGGTCATATATCTTTAGTAACTAGCACAGATATTGATACACATACTCATACATACCTATTGAATGAATTTAAAAAGATGAAATAATTATATTCTAGCAGAATATCACTCAACTCTACAACTAAGAAATACATGAACCTCTATTGTGAGCTGTCTGTTAAAAAGATAAGAGTACACAAAGACGCAGGGTGCTCATACATTTAAGAGAATTAACATGAAGAATTTGAGGCAAACAGAAGAAAACATTTGCTAAAAGAAATTATATTCGACTCTATTTCTATGCAGTAAACAAAAGTCATCATTTACATTATATCACACCTTTTATTAAAAGAATCATAACCATTTATAAGGTAACATATATCAAGTGGTGGATGAAATTGTACTCCTATTGACAAAATGTTATGTACAGCACACACAAGATCCTGAACCCCTCTGGTTACAAAACATCTTAAAGTGTTAGAATTGTTTAAAGAATTTTTAATCAATTCAATATGTTAAAAGAGAGTAAAAAATCATGCCAGAGGCCCACTGTGAAGTTTGAACTTTATTCCAGAAATATAAACCAGCACCAAACCATTGTGCACTCCAAATGCATCTATCGAATATCATCGCCTATAGATCCTACACATTTGGGGGAGCTCTGTGGTCTGGTCTTTGAGCCTGAACAGGGAAGGAGACAAATGGGAGGCCATGCTGAGAGATACAATTATGGTTAAAAAAGATGTAGTACATACATACAATAGATTATTACTCAACCATAAGCAGAGATGAAATACTGTCATTTTTGACAACTTGAATGGATCTCCAGATTATCATGCTAAGCAAAGTAAGCCAGACAGAAAAAGTTGAGAATCATATGATTTCAGTCATATGTGGGATATAAAAACTGAAAGCAACAAACAAACAAGACAAATAAAAACTCAAAGGCACAGACAACAGTTTCGTGGTTATCCAAGGGAAAGAGAGACAGGAAGTAGATAAAGATAAATGGGGTCAAATAGATGGTGATGGGAGATTTGACTTTGAGTGGTGAACATGCAATGCGGTATACGGATGATGTATCATTAAATTGTACGCTTGAAACCTATATAAATTTATTAACCAATGTCACCCCCAATAAATTTAATTTAAAAAAGAAGAGAAAATTAAAAATAAAGCCTGCCTAGAAGAAGCAGACAAAAATGTATATCTATCTCAAGTTGATTCTTGGAGATTCTTGATCCTTGATTCTCTAACAAGATTTTGCCATGTCATCTCATTCTTTGTCTGTTCCATCACATCAGGGTCAGAATTTCCTTTTAAGTTGCTACTTAAGGGTGTTGACTGAGGCATTTGGCAGAAGTAGACACAAATATTTATTAAAAAAAACATGCTCCCTGAAAACAGACTATCCTAGATTCTCAAGAAAGCTTTTAGAAACAAAAGCTTACACATAAAAGAAAATCACAAGGTAAACAAACTATAACCCCAGCATAAATGAAAGTCAGGAGAAAGCAAAAAGATAGTGCACAGAATGGAAGAAAATATTTAGAAATCATGTTTCTGGTAAGGGACTTGTGTCCAGAATATATGAGTAAGTCAAAATTCTAAAATAATGAGGAACAAGTAGAACCCTCATATTTTGATGGTGGAATGAAAATTGGTACAACTATTTTGGAGAGAATTTTGGCAGTTTCTCAAAATATTAACCATAGAATTACCAGGTGACCTACCCATTTCACTCCAAATATATGCACTCACAAAAAAATGAAAATGTAATACAAGTAAAAAAGTTGTACACATACAGTTATAGAAACTTTAATCATGACAGTCAAAAAAAAAAAATTAAAACAACCCAAATGTTCATCAACTGATGAATGAATAAACAAGATGCAGTGTATCCATATAATAGAATATTATTTGGCAATAAAAAGAAATCAAGTACTGACACATGGTACAATATGCGTAAATCTTAAAACCATTAGGCTATGTGAAAGAAATGAGTGACAAAAGAGCACATATGCATGAGTCATTTTGTATTAAATATGTTCACACTAGGAAAATCCTAAGGGGCAAAGAGTCAGTTAATGACTATCTAGGTCTGGGCCAAGGGGAACAAGGTGTGTGTGGGGGGAGGTGGGGGAGCCAGTCTTTTGTGACTGGCTTCTCTTCTCTAGCCTAGTGTTTTCAAGATTAACCACATTACAGCATGCTTTGATGCTTGGTGCTAAGAGTGACATCAGCAACATGACAGATCAGGAATTCCTCCTTCCCCTCACAAACTCATCAATTCTGCAATAATTAATAGACAAATTACATTTGTGAAAAATCAGAAACTAATTGAAAGTCTCCTGCGCCCTAGGAGAATGCAAAATCAGAATCACAGAAGCAGGTAAGGCTTCAGGACACATTCACACAGGAAACCTGCCCCTCACACATGGACACCAACACAAGTTAGCAATAAACAAACTCTGCGATTTGTAGGAATGTTTCTCCCCCTTATCTCTCAAATAACTGACTCATTCACCTGCAGCAGTGTTGCTTTTCCCAGATCAGCACCAGTAAAAGTTTTAGCACTCAGGCATCTGTATTATGCCAAGGCCTCTCTGTCTCCCCTCTGCTACTTGCAATGGGGTCCCATTTGCCCAGCAGGTGGTGAGCAAAACAGATACAAATCCCTGTTTATCACCTGTTTTCTCAGACCTCTTCCAGTACCAATTATGTTAATTTAGGTCGCCTGAGAAATAGACACCAAAATGGGACTAGACTACATTCATACGGTAGATTACTACTCAGTAACAAATTTTTTAAAATCTTAACCTAGTACATGAAACAACATAGATGCATTTTTAAAACATTGTTGTGTTAGGCAGAAGACATTCAAAACCAAAGAGTGAAATTTTATTTAAATGAAATTTTAGAATAGACAAAACTAATGTCTAGTGATAAAAATGAAAGTAATCATTAGTTCTGATGCCGAATATTTATTGCAAAGGGGCCCAAGGGATATTTTCGATATGAGAGAGATATTTTTTTAATTTGGTAAGTGCACACAAGCACACATAAAGAAAAATAATTTCAATCTATACATTTAAGATTTGTTCATCTTAACATCTATAAATTATTTCTCATATACTAAACACAATTGAAAACAGATAGGTAGGAAGATAACAAATATAACAAAGTGGTTTGAAATAGTATTTGTGAAAGTTTCCTTTCAACAGTACTGTCCGCGAAAGAAAACTTTTTGACACATTGTAGAAATGATGTTAATTATTACCCAGCAATATCTTGCTTTGTTTCTTTACTAGCAACTCATTTTTTCTCTCCCCTGGCAGATTCCAGCCAGCTATATGTTTTCATAGTCAATGTCTAATTACATTCTCCAATGTAAAAGTAGACCTCAGGGAAAGGAATTCTAGGTCGGCTGGACCTAATAGATGTCTTGTTATATTTTGTGTGTTTTATATTTTATCATTTGCATTTTTGAGTCTTACATTTGTCTCTACTTGTCCTTCATATGTTAAAATTTAGCTAGCAATGTACTATAATTAATAATAATTTTCAACTAGCTTTCTTTTTAGCAGAATTAGAATTCACTAGTAAATTAGTTATTAGCTAATTCTTCCCTTTTCTCTGGCATTAAGACCTCAATAAATAACCATGTTTCCTAAATTAAAATGTAGTTTAAAACGTTTCGCTCATAAGCTATTTTTTTTACATATACTCTCAGTTTAAACAGAACATAGTCACCAAACAAATGTCATACATATGACTAGATAGAGCTTTAGTCTTCTTATTTGACAGGTAATGCATCAAGCGTTTGAGGGGAATAGATTCCTGTCACAATTCTACATACATAAAGATGAATGACTGACAAGAAGAATCCCAGAGGTTCTATTTATCTAAAAATATCTAATTATTGAGAACTTAGTTTTCATCTCTCAGTCCAATGCGGAATAATGGTGGATAAAGTTCTTTTTTTATATTGAATTCTCTCCCATGTTGAATTGATGTACTTACTTCCTCAACACTGTAACTTTTATTTTGAGAACTTGAAGGCTGGTGTTGAGTTGATTTCTGAATATTGAATTGCTTCTCTTTACCTGGAAAGATTAAAGCCATTGAATTCTCCATGGGATCAAACACTCATCTAATAAAAAAAGAGAAAGAGAGAAAAGAAAGAATGATTATATACATATATATATGTATTATATATGTGTGTATATATATATAAAATAAAATGATGGATTCTACTTTTGTCATGTTATTCTACTTTTGTCTTAATATCATATCTGCAAATGTAAGCAAACTAGACTTCTACTTATTTTGTCACCCTGAATTTCATACAACCAGGATTAAAGTCACTAGGGAAGAGACCATTGTCTGATAGGATCCTCAAATGCCAGTGTACTATGACTACGAAGAAATAATTTCTTAAAATTTTACCGCCTGGATTAAACAAGAATAAACATAATTGCAGAGTAATGAAGTATTACTAATTTCAAAATAACATGGATTTATGAACTAAAATATAAGAAAGAAAAGAAGACTTCTGGAATTTTAGAAAGCAATCAGCCAGCCTGAATCGTGGAAGACATGACTGAAGTAGAAGTGTTGGTAATTTATTATCAGTTAATAAGCGGCCACATACTGAGCTAAGAAATTCTTCAAGCGTTAACATGGAAAATTCTTCAAGATATACTGAAAGTGAAAAGTGAGATGCACGATACTGTGTATCACATCATTAAACAAAAAACTTCCATAGATGAAAGCTTTTTTGAAAGAAAGGGTTTATTGGCCATAAAGGACTAAGTCCTGGGGCATGAACTCTGAACTACCAGCAGCATGATTAGGTGAAGGTTGTCCACCATCCCGGAGTTGAGGAGCACTTTTCATACATCGTGTTTTGGGGAAGAAAGATGTAAGTAACGTTATTTTAAGAGAATTTGCATTTGCTACAAATAAGGGGGGCAGTTCTGTGATAAGAGCAACATATGTAAGGAAGAAATACTTTCTACTTTTGATCGGTTACAGGCAGCAGTTCTGAAAGTTCATGCACCCACGCGGCATGATGCAGTGCCCTCTAGTGGTCTGCAACTAGAGGCCTGGATGTTGATTAAAGTCTCACCCATTCAGGAACTGAGAGCAGTCTTTTGTCAGCTGGCCACAGTCTACTAACAGGCCAACTGCTTTGTTTCTTTCTCTCATTCTTCAGCCACCGTAATTATATTTAAAACATCTCAGAATTTTTTCTTGTCAGTTTCCTACAAATATATGTTTGAAAGGGGAAAAAAGAAAGGACATAAATATTTACTTATATAGTCACAGTTTTGAAATCTACCCAAGAAATTAATAGTTTCCTGTCTTTTAGCATGGGTTATGGTGGGGGGACTGTGATGGGAAGATTTCTCACTGAGTAAATCCTTTACTTTTAAAAAGAATGTTTAACTATGCAAATATATTTCCTATGCAAAAATTAATTGTGTGTTTAAAACGACATGGGTTTTTTCCTATCACTCATCTCATCTTGTGTGAGCTATTACCATGCTATCAAATTACAGTACTATTCATAGCTACTCCATGTAAAATCTTGAGTTATTCCTGATTTCTCTTCTCAGACATCATGTCTATCAATGACTCCAAACATCTCTACTATCAAAATACAAGTCAAGTTCTTTATTCCTTCTACTACCACCTCCTTATCCCACCCTCCCTCAGGCTAGGTTCTCAACACCTCTTGTGCATAGTATGGTAAAATCGCCAAACTGTTCTCCTTGCTTTCACACTTGCTACACAGTAGCCAGAATAACCTTAAGATTATGGAAGTTCCCATTATAATTACACACTTAGAATAATGATGAAATGCCATGTCCTGAGCAACATCTGTCTGCCTCTTTGACATTGCTTATGCTTTCCCTTCATTTGCCCACCACTCACTCTCCACCATGGTCTCTGCTCTGTTGCTCAATACACCAGCTCATTCCTCCTCCATGGTCTTTTACCTTGCTCCTTCTACTGCCCCCGAAAATGCCCTTCCCTCATGTCTCCCCATGGCTACATCTGTTTAGTTATTCAGACCTCAGCTTAAATATTACCTCCCCAGAAAGCACTTTTCTAATTCTCAGTCTAAACGAACACCCTACTTGTCTCCATTCGTTCTTCATCATGTCTCTGTCAATAGTCTTTCATTCCCTTTCTCTTTTTTTTTCTGCCTATTTTCTTTGGTCTTTGACGGACTCCTTCCACTAGAATGTCAAATACCTGAGACCAAGAACCTTGGGTATCATAGTCAGTGCCAAATCGCTCATCCACCTATACAATTAGACCTTCTAAATAATAGACACTCAAAAATTTTTCTGAAATAAAGAAATACGTTTCCAATTTTTCAGACCGGGAACCATCTGAGAAAGTTTGTAACATAATCCCAAGAAACAACTATCATGGGTGAAGCCAGGAGTATAATCTTGTCTGTCAAGTTCCATTCTTATAGAATTTTCACCATCACTGGATGCCTTCTTTAGAAAAGTAGCACAAGTCAATCTGAGATACACTCATTAAAACACACATGCCTTTCTCTATAATATATAATATTACCTACGATGAAATAAATTTTCTCATGGCATAATGTTTTTGAGGTTCTTCTGTATTGTAGCATGTATTAGTACTTCATTCCTTCTTATTGCTAAATTGGATTACATTGTATCCACAGCACTTTTGAAAAACAAGTATTAACGTGTAATTGAAAATCAAGGGAAATATTGTTATATGTTACATTATAGTGTTTTGTAATTAGCTTTTTTCAGTTTTTATATCATTCATTCCAACAGTCAAACATGCACAGATATCACAACGTATATGTGTATTTATTTACAAAATGTTTCCACAATTATAGTAATATAAAAATTAGGAAAAAATCATAAATATAAAAAACTTTTAAGGCATAATTTATAATAATATGTAGAGAAGGTCCACTATTTTTATGCACACTAATGAATTATTTTGTGCATCCCTGGACTGAACACATTCCCTTTGGAAACTACTATATAGCCTAAGCCTTAATTCTGGATGTCTCCAACATGAATAGAATTCTTAGTTAGATCAGATTATTGCCTGAAAAAAGAGAAGTATTTACACAAACAATATTATGATTATTTATTTAAGTTCATAAATAAAATACCAACTGATGGGACACTAATTAACAATTTATTATTATGTATGAAGAATATACGCCTTTTTTTTCCCCCAAACACTTGCTAATGGGAACAAAAAACTCTGCAAATTTAAGAATCTTAACTGCAATTTCTTTGTTTTTCTCATTTGTTTGTTTAGTATATTTCTATATGTTCTACATGGCTAATTCGAGTTCTGGTATACTTTGATTTTATTAATCGAGATAGTCAAATATTTTATATATTCTCATAAATTTTATATTAGATTAAAACATTTCTGGGAAGAATATCATTTGGCTATCATTATGAGATCTGAAGAAGAAGTAGGATATGAATATATGGTAAGCAAATAAGACCAGAATGGTAGTAATTAATATTTTGAATGCAGGATTGGGACACAATGAGGGATGTAACTGGGCAATAATCTAAGTTACGTGAAGTGTAGGTCTCTTGCTTGAGATCCTAATGACCAGTGTGGAGTAAAGGTGTATGAGGGGGCCAAAGCAGAACAGTGTGGTGGGAACTAAGAAGGTACAAATTCAGAAAACAAGGCATATAGCTACCAGCCAGGAGCTAGGCATTCTACGTGAGATGAAGTAAAGAACCACCTGCAAAAGCACTTTGCTCTGTGAGAATGAAGAGAAGGAACCAAAATCCAGCAACTAATCTAAGCATTAGAGAAAGTGCACCACCACCAACAACTTCAACAACAACAAAAATCAAATGAAACAAAAACTGACAATTTTGACAATGGCTAAGTTTTGTTTTAATCCGGAAATTTCTAATAAACCTCAAGCAAAGTAACCCAGAGTCCTACGGGAACAGAATTATATAGAAGCACCTAAATGGGAATAACAGTACAGCAATAAGAACAGTGTCTTAGGGGAATTGGGAAAATGAAGAGCAGAAAAGTTAACTCAAAACAAGAGAGTTATGAGGTATAAGTTGTTTTCAGCTAGACAATGTTAGGTGTCACAAATGTTTTTATCTGGAGAAGAATTATGCAATAGATGAAAGTCTTAAATCTCTTTTACTTTAATGTCTGCATATATTCTACAAAATAGTATAACATAATATTTTTGCTTGTTGTTATTCTGCAGAAGAGAGTGATGGAGAGAAAGAACAGCACAGTGGTGACAGAATTCAGCCTCCTTGGTCTAACCAAGTCTCAAGATGCTCAGCTTTTGGTCTTTGTGCTAGTCTCAATATTCTACCTCATCATGCTCCCTGGAAATTTCCTCGTCATCCTCACCATCAGATCAGACCTTGGTCTCACAGCCACCCTCTATTTCTTTCTGGGGAACCTGGCCTTCCTGGATGCATCCTGCTCCTTCATTGTGGCTCCCAGGATGCTGGTGGACTTCCTCTCTGAGAAGAAGGTAATCTCCTACAGGGGCTGCACCACTCAGCACTTTTTCTTGCACTGCCTTGGAGTAGGAGAGATGTTCCTGCATGTTGTGATGGCCTTTGACCGCTACATCGCCATATGTTGTTCTTTACACTATTCAACTGTCATAGAGCCTGTTATGCCTTGTTGACTCTGTGGCTTGGGAGCTTTGCTCATTCCATTGTACAAGTGGCCCTTATTCTCTGCTTGCCCTTCTGTGGCCCAAACCAGCTGGATAACTTCTTCTGTGACGTGCCACAGGTCATCAAACAGGCCTGCACAGACGCCTTTGTGGTGGAGCTCCTGATGGTCTCTAACAGTGGACTACTCACCCTCCTGTGCTTCTTGGGGCTTCTGGCCTTCTATGCGGTCATCCTGTGCTGTATAACGGGGCAGTACTCTGAAGGCAAGAACAAGGCTCTCTCCACATGCACCACACACAGTATCATTGTGTTTCTAATGTTTGAATTTGCCATCTTCATCTACACTCACTCCTTCAGAGCCTTCCCAGCTGACAAAGTGGTTTCTCTTTTTCACACAGTGATCTTTCCTTTGTTGAATCCTGTGATTTATACCCTTCGCAACAAGGAAGTGAAAGCATCAATGAGGAGGCTATTGAGTCGGCCTTATGGTTTGCTGAACAAAATAGAAAAATGAGAAAAGCAAGAAAGGAGAATATTCAAGTGGAATTAATTTAATTATTCATTCATTAATGCACTGAGTCAGACAGTCATTTAGCAAATACTATATTTATTAAATCCATCCAAGTTTTAGACACAATTCTAGGTGTATAAATGAGACAGGTAAGATTCTAGATCTCCTGGGGTTACATTCAAATGGATAAAGACAGGCTAAATTATTAAACCAAAAAAGCAAACACCACAATATCTGAAAGCTATTGCTCTGATACAAAACAAAAATAATGTTATCGTAGGGTTTGACTGGGAGATATAGTTACTTTTATTTTATTGTCAGACAAGGTTTTGTTGGGTGGTGTTTAGCTGATAATCGATGACTTGAAGAACCCACCAAATAATTAACTGGTGACATAAAATTCTAGGCAGAGAGGATGACTGACACAAAGACACAAAGATCTATGAGCTTGGTACATCTGAAGACCATAAAGAGGAATGGAGTATCTGTAGCATAGTTGAGTGTGAAAGTGGTAGGAATTTATTTTGGACAGGTTGGTATGGGTAAATCTTGTATTTTAAGTGATGGTAAGAAGTTCAATTTATTCAAATTTCAAAGGGAGGTCATAAAAGAGAGGTCACTTAAACAAGAATAACTATCTAATATTTTTTATTTGACTTAAGGCACGATATTAAAAAATTCTGAATAAAGGGTTTTGTGTAGTAAATACCATTTGGTAGAAAGTATCGTGCTGTTAAATATTTTTATAGACACTTAAGGACTTTGTTATTTTTTCCTAATTTAGTGAGGGAGGAAAAGAAAGCTGTTCTGTTCCATGGGAAACTGTCATGGAACTATTCAACTTTGTATTTTAAAGTTTTAGAGACTTTTGTGCTTATTCCTAGTTTTTGTTGTTTTTGTTTTTATCTTAGAAAGTTAGTGTATCCAAAAATCTTATCATCCTGAATGCAATGATGATAACTATTCGATGTATCAGTCATTATTTAGCTATAGATAACTAAAACACTCTGGTTATTTTTTTATGAGGGTAATATAAAACTTTAGGTGTTTATAAAATCATGGAAAGGTCTGCAAGAGTAGCCTTTGATGTAGCAACCAGTAATAAATCCCAAAACATTACAAAAAAAAAAAATCAGTATATATAGGGAGTTGCTGTCCTCAAACAATGATGGAGCTCAGGAATAGAGAAGTCATTTTTTGACTGCTGGTTCCAGGATCACAGCCCTTGATCCTATCATCAGAAAAATATTCCAAAGCCACTCTGGTACTACTAGATATCCCCACACAAAAAGGAAGGCTTATGTTCTGTTGTCTCTATGCTCACTTCCAGCATCTTTAAATTTAAATTTTATGTAAGTAAATCAGAAGTTCCGAGAATACATCAGGACATCACAGTTAAGTTTTAATCCTGGAGGTCTATGGATAAACCAGAGATAGATGGAGCCTTTAAAAAAAAACAAAATTAGTTTCAAGTATACAGTGCATTGGTTAGACTTTTATATAGTTCGTAAAATGATCCCCCCCAACTGCTCCCTCCCCTGATCCTTCACCTAGCCAATATATTAATGCTGACTGCATTCCATATGATGTGCTCCCCATCCCTGTGACCATCCATTGGCTACTAATTTGTACTTCTTTAACCCTTCTCCCCAATCTCCCATCCCCCAAACCTCTTGCCCCTCTTTCCATCACCAAATTATCCACTATATTTGTGAGTCTATTTTTTATTAGTTTGTTCTTTTTATTCCTTAGATTCTTCATAAAAATGAAACCATATAGTGTTTATCTTTGTCTGACTTAAATACCTCCTAGGTTCATCAAAGCAATATATTTTTCCATCACCTTCTTTTTAGTCTGCATGTGTCTTTTAATCTGAAGTGAGTCTCTTGTAGCAGCATATATAAGGATCTTGTTTTCTTATCCTTTCAGTCACTCTTTCTTTTGGTTGGAGCACTAATTTGTTTCCATTTAAAGTACTTATTAATAGGAATGTAGTTGTTATCGTTCTTTATTCCTATTTTTGATACATGTTTTTTCTTCTTAAAGAAGTCTCTCCAACATTTCCTGTAATACTGGCTTAGTGATAATAAATTCCTTTAGCTAATTTTTGTCTGGGAAGCTCTTTATCTATCCTTCAACTCTAAATGATAGCTTTGCTAGATAAATTATTCTTGGTTGTAGATCCTAGGTCTTCATCCTGTCAAATATTTTTGCCAAGCCTTTCTGTCCTTCATAGTTTCTTTTGAGAAATCAGCTGCCAGTCTTATAGGTGTTCCCTTATAAGTAACTATCTGTTTTTCACTCGCTGCTTTTAATATTCTTTCTTTGTATTTAAACTTCGGCATTTTAATTATGATGCATCTTGGTGTGGGCCTCTTTGGATCCCTAATATTTGGAATCCTCTCTGAGCTTCTTGGGGTTTTATGTCCATTTCCTTCTCCAGATTAGGAAAACTTTCCATCATTTCTTCAAACAACTGTTCAACATCTTGATTTCAGTTACACCGATCAGATGGATATTTGGACCCTTAATAGTGTCCCGTATTCTCCTTAAATTATTGTTAGAGTCTTGGTATCTCACTTGCTCTTCTGATTGAGTGTCCTTGGCTTTCCTGTCCTCTACATAAGGCATTTGATCTTCTTCTTTATTCAATTTGTTTATTCTTCTCATCTCAGATAATGTGTTCTTCATTTAAGACTTGTTCCCTTTTATAATTTCCATTTCCATTTTTATGAATTTTTTCTCTTTATTGAAGTTATCTACACTTTCCAAAAGTTCATTTGGCGTCTTTATAACCAGTGTTTTGAACTCTGCATCTGTTAGATGACTCGACTCCATTATATCTGGATCTCTGCTCTGTTCTCTCATATGGCTTCCACTTCTTTGTCTTCCCATTTTGGCTGCATTTCCATGTCTGTTTCTATGTACTAAGCAAAGCTGCTAAGTCTCCCAGTCTTATTAGTGTGGATTTGAGAAGTAGGTGCCCAGTGGTACAGTCCTGAGAGGGATTCAGCTGCAGTCCAAATTTAGCCCAAGCCTCTACCCCTCTGGAGCCAGCTGTTAAGATTCAGCAAGTGATCCACAGATGCTGTGCTTATAGTTGCCTCAAAAGGCCACAGCAGAAGCCAAGGCCAGCTGCCTCCAGTGTTAGTCTAGGTGCTGCTCAGAAATGAGCACCTGACTGGCTGAGGATATACCTGGATGTGGCTTGGGTGAGGCCACGAGTTGGGGAAGGTGAGCTTTCAGGGAATCCTTTGGGCAGAGTGACCTCTGTTATCCAGTTTGATGACGTCACGGCTATGGCTGCGCTGTGTCTGGTGCACTGGCAGTGGGGAGGGCTCAACAGGGAACAATGAATACTGCAGGCACTTCTGTACCCTGCGAATCTTGCCTCTACCCTCACTCCAACAATGTCTCCCTGTAAGTCCCTGGTGTGTCCTATGCACAGATGAATCAGCACTAGTGGTCAGCACAAGCACCAGAGCTACCCCTGTCACTGCTGCAGCCCCCATCTCACTCAGCCGCTCGAGTCCAGGTAACCCTGCATCCTCACCCCTAGTCATATGGCTTGTTCATCTCAGGTGAATTTTCCTTGTTGCTGCTCCTTGTTTCTGTCACAACTTTGATTTGGTTGCCAGAAGAATGAACAGAGCCTCTATCATCTATGTCATTTTTTTTTCCTCCCTAGACTGAGTCTTATGAAGGGTCAGCTTAAAATCAACATAATGCCTGTTTGGATCAAGGTAGGATTTGTCACCCTTGGTGTTATAAACATTTGTGGCCATATAATTCTTTGGTGCGTCAGAGGGGCAAGGAAGGGAGAGTTCCTGTGTACTATAGATTGTTTAGCCTCATTCCTGGCCTCTGCTCACTAGGTGCCAGTCTAATCTCAGTTATAAAAACCAAAAGTATCCTACATTTTGCCTAATGCCCTAGAGAGGGCAAATTTATCCCAGTCGAAACACATTGGATTCACGTAATTAACCTATGTTGATCTAATAGTGAGATGGATGAACCTTATTTGGAAGAAGCCTATATAACTTAAAATTTTAAATAAAAATAACTATAATTTAAAAGAATATCAATAGAAATGCCTAAAGATAGAAATATTTTATTAAAAAATAAGAAGAAAAAAAGATAGATAACTAAAATACAAGCAGAGATTATCCAGACTATGAAAACAAATAAAAATAACATTATAATTATAGTGATTAGTATGTTCAAATAATAGAAGAAATAATGTAGTAAATAGGCTTTAAAAAGTAGAGGATTTGAACAGAGAATTGGAATCCATAAAAAATTAAATGAGAATTTAATTCTCATTTTAATTTTAATTCTCATAGAATTGAAAAAACTCTAAAATCATTATTTATTAGATAGGTATAAAATAAGATGAAACACTGGAGAAGACTAAAGAGTGAACTGGAATTCAACTTAATAGATAATACTCAAATTTAAATGCAAATAGGGAAGAATGGAAAATATAGAAAAGGGCATTAGAGATAGGTGAGGTACAAGGAAAATGTCTAACAGATTTGTGATTGAAGTCCAAGTAGCATAGGGAAAAGGGAGAATGGGAGAAATGCAATATTTGAAAAGATAGTTCCCAAGAAGGTTTACAAACTAATAAAAGACACCAGTCCATATATATAAAAACTCTGTGTATCACAAGCAGAATAAAGACCAATAAAAGACCCAAATACATCTATGTAAGAAAGATAAAAATAAGGGATAAAGAGAAAATCTTAGAAGCATCTGGGGTGAGGAACCATGTGTTGATATGAAAGGAACAACCACAGGACTGACAGCTTTTTTTACAACAGAAATGTGGAAGCCAGAGGACAATGGAGTGACATATTTAATGTGCTGAAAGAAAATAACACCAACCTAAAAGTCTATATGAGATTAAAACATAGTCTTTAAATGAAGGTAAAATAAAGACATTTCAGAACACAAAAATAAGCGAATCTGTTGCCTAAGAAGTTGCGCTAAATAAATATTAATAGGTCTTCTTCAGGTAAGAGAAAATAATCTTGGAGGAAAACAGTAATTTGAAAGAAAAAATAAAAAGCAAGAACAAGTAGACTGTTAAATATGTTGATAGATGTAAATAAATATATACTGAATATTGACTGTATAAAAAAATAGTATGATGTGTTGTAGGGTTTGTCATATATATATATATACACACACACACACACATATATATATTTGTCATATATATATATGACAAACCCTACAACACATCATACTATTTTTTATACAGTCAATATATATACATATATATGATAATAGCTGTAAAAAATGAAATATTTTCATTTAATAGGATTATAATTGATATGGCTGGGTTAAAATTTGCTTTCTTGTGAGATATTTATATTTATTTATATTTCTTCCACTCTTTCTGCTTTCTTTCAGTTTAATTCCAAAGGCAAGTAAATGGCTTCTCTCCTAGAGCCTCCAGAAAGAAATGTAACTCTGTCGACACTATGAGTTTAGCCCAGTGAGATCTGCATCAGATTTCTGATGTAAAGAATTATAAGATGATAAATATTTGCTATTGTAAGTCACTAAGTTTGTGGTAACTTTTTATAGCAGCAATAGTAAATTAATACTCCACAGTGTAAATAATAACTTATTACCATAGTTTTTCTTTTTCTATTCTTTTACTTTTAATCTATGTGAATTTTTATTTTAATTATGGTTTTTTATCTGCAGTATATATGTTATCTAATACAACAGTCTCTGTTTTAATTAGGTTATTAGGTCAAGCTATCACTGCCACTTAATCGTTGTATGTTTTTCTTTCCAAAAGACTTGAAAGCAAAGTGCCACCATCTTGCAAAGACTAATTTACCTTGAGAAGAGGTAGTACTGCTGCTATACAATGGCTAAGCAGAGTCACAGAAGATAAAATATAAATCCAAACTGAAATACAGAATTAAACTATTCTATTTTTGAATGAAAAACACATTCGATGGTATTAATTACAGAGATGACATTGCAGTGCAGAAGAAACAATTGGTGAACTTAAAGATATAGAAATAGAACTACAGTAAGTCCTCACTTATGTTGTGGATTGGTTCTGAAAAATGGGACCTTAAGGGAAATGACTCATAATAAAACTAGTTTTACCATGAGGTAATTGATATAAATAAGAGTTATGTTCCTATGGTGTACTTCTTGTCACAGTAACATCGCCAACCTTCTGAACACAGACCCAAAATACTTCTAATATTAAACACTGAAATAAATGTGAGTTATACATATGTTTAAGAAAGATTAATTAAAGCAAGTTAGATAATTGTTTTCCAGCCTGCTTATTCTAGTTCAGGGTCACAGGTGGTTGGAGTCTATCTGGGTAGTTCAGCGCACAACCATCCTTCACAGGGCACACTCACACCCACACACCCACAGTCACTCATGCTGGCATAATTTAGACATGCCAATTAACCCAACATACACATCTTTGAGATGTGGAATGAACCAGAGCACCCAGAGAAAACCCATGTGGACATGAGGTGAATGTGTTAGCTCCACACAGACAGTGGTCCATCCAAGAATGTATTTTTTTCCTCATCGACATTACAATGAAATGACCTTGAATAAAATATCATTCAAAGACTTGTTGTATGCACAATGAAACATGAAGAGAATAAAAAACAATTTTTATATAAATCTCTTTAAAAGGTAAATAACTTTGCAAATTAAAAGTAACAATATACTGTTAAGTTTATTATCTTGATATAATAAGACACTACATATAAAACAACGCAAACACAAGAGCTGAGAGAAGGTAAAAGGAAGTTTACTGTTGTAACTTTCTTATATGATACTTAGAAAGATATAATGCAGAAGTTAGACTGTGAGAAGTTAAAATGTAAAGTATATGTTTATAACTCTAAAACAACCACTAAAAAAGTTAACAAGCCAATATTATTAATATGAATAAGTTTAAATAAGTAATAAATATAAAGAAATAATATAAAATAACGCAAGTATCCAAAAAGGCAAAAAGTAAAAAAATGTTAAAAAAGGATTAAACATATACAAAACGTGTCATATCTGAGCCTGGTTCTAATGGTTACTTTGTCTCTTTAGATGCATTTTGTCTTGCTTCATATTGTGCCTTGAAATAAACCTGATTTTAAGACATCCTCATTCCTTATCATTTCTAATATGCAGTCAAAAAAAACTTCTTTTAAAATTGTATCCAACTTTGTTAATGGTACTCTATTGAATGGTTTTTCCCTCCTACGACAACTTAGTAAGCTTTTTTTGAACTTGTATTCATTACATTTTAATGCTTTCTCACTAACCCTCTGTTGTGGAGATAGATCTCATTTTCACACTAACAAGAAATCCACCGGGCTGAATAAAACATAATATTTACATGATCTTCAAGTGATGATTTAACATTTACATTTCTCTGGTTGGCTAAGATCATCACTTTCAGAACTGATTGATATCGAGCTTTTCTACCCTGACACACAAAGAGCTTATTACCAAAATTGCATGTCTACGAATATTCAGTCCTGCCTCGAGTGCCACCAAATGGTATCAAATTATCTTGAGGATGTTCCTGTAAACTATTTCACACCCAGAAATTAATGTGTCCAACTAAGAAGTATCGATATGACACAACAAAGGTATATATTTGATGGCATGTATTTACTCAAAATCTATTGCGCAATCATTCTGTTTGTTAGTTTCACCAATATTGATTACACATTACACATCATCTTTTACTGCTCAGATTACTGGAGATAAATTACAAAGTAAAATAAATACGGGTGCCTTTGAGGATCTAGTAAGGAAAGACAGGAAATACTCAATATGCCGTATCAATAAACAGAACAAATAAGCCCATTCTTTCTTAGAAGCTAATCAGTGCAGCGGAAGAAAAAAAGTAAAGCAGAATAAGAGTAGTGGTGAGGTACTTAGGGTCAGGCTGGTTACAGTGATAAATTGAATGTTCAGCATAGGAAAGGCATCTTTGAGAATGTCATATTAAACAAACACTTGAAGGAAATGAGGGAAATGCACATAAGAACAACTAGGAGAATTATGTCCCAGTTAGTAGGACAACTACTGAAAATGCCATAAGGCAAAAGTATGCCTAACATGTTCAAAGGATTTGAGGTAGATAAATAAAGTAAATGAAGCCCAGAATAGTAATAACTTGGTCAAAGAGAATAAAAAAGAACGGGTCATGTGGGGCCTTGTAGACATATATGGGGATTTGACTTTAAATGGATGGATTGTAAATATCCTTAGCAGCATTTTCTTAATTCTTGTTGCACTCGGCTCTTGTTCTTTGAGATGCAAGCATGCAAGTGCGTGCACGCACACGCGTGTGCGCGCACACACACACACACACACACACATACACACAGTTTTCTTGCTATTCATTGAATGAATAGAACAAAGGCTAATAAGGCGACTGTCAATGGATTCCCTAGCACAATTCCACATAATGTTCTTTGTTCCACCGGTGTCTTCTATTTTTTTAACATCTTACACAATGTAGTGTCTAGGAATGTAGATTTTCTGAGTAAGACTATCTGAGTTTGAATCCTAGGCCTATTGCTTAACAGCTTTGTAATCCTGGATAAATTATTTATACTCAACTAAAAATAAAATTAGCTTTGTGATAAATCACATGTGAATACAATAAGGCGATATATATTAGCTACTATTATTTTAAAATTCCACTTGTTCTCCATCTATGTGTACTTGACAAAGACCTTAGATCTTACTTATCAGGAGGCTTCTTTCTCTAGCTGAGAACCCAAATTTTTCACTAGAACTCTCATATCTCAGCTTATTATGTGTTTACTTTGCTTGCCCCTATGAGGCGATTATTTAAGTTGTCATCCTCAGCCTCATGCATTGTGCTGGTCAATGTGCCAGGCAGCATTCCAAGACCTCCCCATTCAGCTGTGAATGTTGTCACAAGTCTCAGGATGATGATATACAATTACAATATTGTCCCATAAGTAACATGTTCACATCTGGAATGAGCGAAATGAGTCTTCAGTTCAAATCAGAATGAATCTTTTGAGACTATATCTGGTGGTGGTTGATGAATGATTACAACCTCTGTTAAGTGAGCTTATCAATATGACCATGAGATACTCCCTAGAATACATACATCAATTGTTCCAGATAGAGGGACAGTAACTATGAAGTTTAGGTAAATGTTTGGATCTTGTCCAGAGTCTCTCATAACTCAGGTCTAGTCAGATGTCTGTTTAGCAAAAGTCTCTAACAATTAAAAAAGAAGGAAATGAACGACAGAAAGTCATCCTGGAGATCCGCTGCATCATAGCTACTCTTCCTTGATGAGCTATGTGAAGTTGAGGTGTCTCCCTCCATAGTCAAGGTTATTTTAGTGTAATTATCACATTTAAACATGTTTGTATTACCCATACTGTCTAGAACAGTTAAACAATGGAATTTGAATAGATTATTTATCTGTTTATAGGTAGTTTCCATTCTGTAAACATAATCAATTATACTTTAATGTATAGATGTTTCTAGGCTGTCTCAAGACACAGGACCTTCCTTTGCCTGATCATCAGTCAAGTTGACTAGTGAAATCACATCACTGATCACACACATAGTTACTGTCAAGCAAATAATCCTATCCTTGTACCTCATTGTCCTTCCACATTTGCTTTCCAAACCCTAGAATACTAAAAATGCATCTTTGCTTTTGAACAAATAAAGGAGGTATATTTTAAATAAAATTTCTCTAAATTTCTCTTTATTTCCCTAAACCACGGAATGAAAGATATTTAGGCATTAATTGATTTTAAGTAGTTTGGCACTTAAAGTACTTTTCCATAGCCTATATATTCAAAAGTAAACAAGGATCAAATACATGTGCAAATATGTGCATATGTAATGATGTAATGGCATTGAAAGGAAACTGAAACAATAACCACCAAAATGTAGACAAATTATTTTTTTCTGGTGAAAAAAAAGTAATAGGAGAGGGCAAATACCCTGTAAAGTGTTAGAATTGATTAAAACTGTATTTACAGAATACTTCATAAGTATTACAAATAAAAGGTAGGTTTCCATTATTGTTTTGTTACTTAGAAAAGTATTAATAATGCTGCTTTTTACTAGATCTTAAATCTAGAACATTGCTCAAGTAATCACAGAAATTTTTGAGACTTTAAAATATTTTTCTACTCTCCATTAAAACCCTAAAAAACAAGCAGTTCAAGGCGAGATGCTCCGTCATAGGCACAGTCGGAGAACATCAGTGACTAGCTCATCTCCCTCTGCCAGTCATCCCCTACTTAAGTACACAAGTCACCCTGGCTTCTGCTGAGACTAGAAATGACAACTTAGTTCTGAAGTAGTTTTTCTTTTTCAAATAGTTAACTGAAGAGGTGTCTTAAAACTGTGCTTAATTTCCATCATCACCACTTACGTAATTGTACTCACCAGTTCTGTCTTTGACAAAAAGCACACTTTCAGGTGATATTCTCAATTCAGAGAAACTCAGAAATTAAGAGGTCCCAAATGAACATGATATGGCTTGGTTAAAAGTTTCCTACCCCAGAGGCTACTCTCTGTGATGAATATATGCCTCACACTCTCCCATGAACACTGGAAACCAATGAAAATGGTGTGGTTTGCTGCAATATGATTTTATTTCAGATTCTAGTTAGAATATGGACAATGCTTTATCCTTGGGGGAAAGAAGGGTCAAATATGGTGTCTTTCTGGTAAGAAGATACAATCTATAGTCTGTAAATTTCTTAACTTCTCCTTTAATTCCCTTCCTATATCAAATTTAAGATATAGTTTTAGTACCATATTTTCCTACTACTAATTGGGATGGTTTGGAATTCCTGCATGGATTGCAGAAATATTAAGGATTTCTTCCTCCAGCTACATCTCGGGACTTCTGGGCTTCAAAAGGTATGCTTACTATATAGTCTCACAGTGCCACAAATGTCCTGGCCGAGGAAGTATTTATGTTCTCACAGTGCCACAATCATCAGAATCTACAGTTTTTCTGTATTAAGAGACTGTTCCGGGCACAGATATATAACTATAATTAGCAGAAACTTCTAAACTTGGAGAAAAGTGATTCTTAGTAATTAGACTTGGTAAGAAACCTAATAGAAAACATGGAGAAAAATCTCTTAAAAGCTATAACAGTCAGTAGTTACCATTGAAATGAAATTACAATCTTGGAACCAAATAGCATTAGCTGCAGAATAGTACCACAGAAGGACCGGAGTCAGATTACATTGGGTGTGCATCTCAGTCACACTGTTTCTCAGCTCTGAGATTTCAAACAGGTTACACACCGAAATGAGGTTACAACCTCAGAATACTAAGATGTAGTTAATGGCTTATTATGAAGATTAAGTTAGACAGTGTGAATGCTAGTTTCTAGTTCATGGGATCTATTCAGAGAGACAGACTTAATTTTCACATGACCTAGAGATTAACGGCTCAAAAGGAAAAATGTAAATTGTCTCATTTTCTTTTTTTTTCTTTTTTATTTTCTTTAGTTTTGATTATCTTTACTGAGTTATGCTTTAAGTTATTTGATTTTACACTTATACTCTTGAAATCTGGAGATTTATCTCTCCTGCCTAGGACATGCTTAAAATAGATTACAATTGTATTATCAATATGAATATTAATATAATTACATTAGCAGCAAATTTTGCTTTTGTAATTCAACTAAAATAATGTTAGCAACTTTTAAAGCAGTATTAGGTGAGAAAGCAGATACAGGCTTTTACTTCTTTGGTATAATCTACAGCACCTAAAGTATATTTCTTCTTCATTTCAAGCACCTATTAGTGACAAAATAAGTATGTGGAAAGTACAAAAATATTCAATAAATTCTTGTTAATCATAGTAGAAAAAAATAAAAAGCCTCTTCCACCTCTACTACTTTCTAAATCTGTTATTTTCATCCTTGAGATGGGCTCACTCTAATAAATTTAAACAACAACATCAACTTCCATTATAGACAACAGTGAGGATAAGCCCAGACTAAATTAGAGGAAAACCTTAAGTAATTAGCACCAAACTCATCTCTAAACCAACATTCCTTCCAGAACCTATCTCTAATAAGTCCTCTATTAACTGTGTTATTTGGGGCATTTAGCTTCTGTTGACTTGGCTTTTCGAGCAGTAAAATGAGTATGATTGTTGTCATGGTTATAAAACAGTAATTAAAAGAAATCCAATCTGTTTTTATATGATATTTACTCCTCTAGCACGATGAAAGTCACCAGCCAAAGAGTGTTTGAGAGAACATATATTTCAAAAATTATGGCTTCTCAGAGTAAGGCAGATGAGACTGAATGGAAGTAACTTTCTATACACATGTTGAAAATGGGGGGATTTACCTAACTCTGAAAATGTCTAGCCATAGGCTCAGGACCCAGGAACTTTCTCACACATAAAAAAATCTTTTCCGCAAGTAACTTGATGCATAGTTTCGCTCCTAGAGTTAATCACAGAATTTGGATCATTTTAGTCCATGCAGAGATTCCCAGATTTTAGTTTCTCTGAAGTCATCTTGTTTTGAATTAGGAATTTAACACCAGATTGTGTATTCTACAATCTTAGATCATGTATAACAAAATGGGCTTTCAAAGAGAGTTCGATAGTCAAGACAAAACCTCAGATTTCACTGTGCCTATGTATACTTCAGATATGAGTAATTTCTTACAGAGTACAAAAGCTTTGAGTTTCAGGAATAGGAAGAAGTTTCTTCCAAATGCTCATGATTTATCTTTTCTTTATGTCTGGAACATTTATTCTTTCATTGATCATTAATTGCCGATTCCTTGATTAGTTAGTTTATCTGCTCTTGTAGTTAACTATTTTTGTTGGTCTACATGATTTGTCATTTTGGCAAGACTAGTATTAATATCTTTTTTAAACTGATTCTCTTATTTATTCATTAATGAAAAAATGAATAGCTTTCAATAATTTTCTATATATTATTTTAGTTTTTTCAAATTTAAATAAATTCTTTTTTACCATGTATCCCTAAAACGAAATGTCATAAAAAAATTTATTTTATTTCAGGTCCTCAGTATTGAACTTATTATAATCTTAGATTCATAACATACTCTCACCATTTTTCCATGCCCATTTTGTTTTTGTTTCTTTACTAATAAAAGTGTACTTCTAAAAACATGACCTGATACAAGATCTAAACAATTGAAAATATCATATAATGGCTTATGTGCTCATCTTTATGCTGACCATTGGCCTTCCCACACTTGAGATTGTATCTTATATCTTACATCTTTTTATGTACATGATTTTAACATTCTAAACATGGTCCTGAAAACTATAATGTTAATTTTCTATTGCTTTTTACTATATAAAAATTATGCTGAGTTAATCCATATAGGGCTTTTTTTCCTTTTACTGTTATATTGTTATATTAAGATACATCTATATAATTATATATAATTGTACTTTATTTGTCATGGTTCTGAAAAATATTCCATTGTTTAGCTTATAAACATTATTATAAATTTCTTGTTATATACATATGCAAAAATTTATCTTGGGTGAGTAAATGGGAGTGAAATTGCTGGGTTGTAGAATTTGTGAATGTTGAACTTTACAAGATAAGGCTAAATTACACTTTCATCAGCAATGCGTAAGAAATCCTCTTGATTCACATACTGTTTATTCAGAAAATATAATTTCATGTTTTGTTTTCAGATGAATTTACAGTAAACTGGACAAAATGGAAGAAGTTAACCAGTCTGTGGTGTCTGAATTTATTATTCTTGGGCTTTGTGATTCATGGAAGCTCCAGGCCTTCCTCCTAGTGATTTTTTCTCTGCTTTATTTGATCACTGTTTTAGGCAACATCTTCATTGTGCTCCTAATTATCTCTGACCTTCATCTCCACTCCCCTATGTACTTCCTGTTAGCCAATCTTTCCTTCATTGATTTCTGCCTTTCCTCAGTCACTACCCCTAAAATGATTACAGACTTTCTCAAGGAAAAAAAGACCATCTCCTTTGGAGGCTGCATGTGTCAGGTTCTTTTTGTACATTTCTTCGGAGGAGGTGAAATGGTGCTACTTGTGTCAATGGCCTATGACCGTTATGTGGCCATCTGCAAGCCACTCCATTACGCCAGCATCATGAACAGACGAACATGCATCGGGTTAGTAATGACATCGTGGATCATTGGCTTTGTGCATTCGATAAGCCAACTTTCCATGATTATAAATCTGCCCTTCTGTGGACCCAGGGAATTGGATAGCTTTTTCTGTGACATTCCATTGGTAATAAAGCTAGCTTGCATGGATACCTATAGTCTAGAAATGCTGATAAATGCTGACAGTGGAGTACTGGCAACCACCTGTTTCATTCTGTTGCTGATCTCTTACTCTTACATTCTGTTTACTGTCTGCCTTCACTCAAAGGATGGGACATCCAAGGCTCTCTCCACTTGTACTGCTCACATCACAGTGGTGGTGCTATTCTTTGGGCCTTGCATCTTCATCTATCTGTGGCCACTTAGTATCACCTGGGTGGACAAGTTTCTGGCTGTATTTTATGAAGTCATCACTCCTCTCCTAAATCCAGCCATTTATACTCTAAGAAATAAAGAGATTAAAAATGCCTTTAAGAGACTACAGTGTTAGTATATGGATTTCTGGGGGTATTTTGGAGTCTTAGATGATCAGACTGTCCACTGTAATGTCCCTAAATTAGCCACTCCTGCCCTGTTATGTGGGACTGGGAATCATTCCCCAGTTCACACATAGAAATCATGTATATCTCCAGATGTAAATTTTGTGTCAATTCTATTATATTCCACAATCATGTATTGATCATTGAATGCAAAGTGATTTGAGAAATTTGGCCAGGTTTTATAACCACAATTTTGATTGTGCTCAAGGATGACTTAAAATTAATCACAATGTTAATGTTATTTAGTTCTATTGGTGCTACTTTTTGAACACTCACCACCACATCCTCAAATTTCTATTATGCTAAGCATATCTCGAAGCAAAGCATTTTACATAGCCCTTCTCTAAAATTTGTCAATATGTCACTGCAGTGAATATTGCTTTGTTTATTCTTACAAAGAAATAAAATAGTTTCTCAATTATTTAACATTCTAGCTACCTATCTCTCCAAAGAGAAAATGCAATTAAGCATTTCCCATCACACTCAGAAAAATAATTGAATCGTAATCATAATCTGGATAGCGTGTAATTCCTTCAACTTCATGTTTTGGCCATTTGTGAAACAGTGTGATGGTCTTTTGAAGACATACGTTAAATACAAAGATGGATGTACTAACAACCTTTGGGCATCATGCTTCTTTTCTTTCTATTTATATATGGGCTACACGGTCATTATCTATACCAGTAAAATCAGAGAAAAGTGTTGTGAAAGTTAGGCCAAAAGTGTAATTTTAGAATAAGCTATCCATTTAATTCATTGCAATGTTCAGATAGTCTGCAAGCAAATAGATTGTGTGCAAAGTTTGTGAATTCTTCATTACTACTTACATAACAAAACTTTTAAAGTCTTCCTATTCTGTGCCTCAAAAGGTATACAAGTTTACATCCCATTCATCTGAAATCCAGGGAAGCAGATATATTGCAAATTTCATATTGCTTTGTAGAGATAATATGGTCCTGTGAACTTTGTAACACTCCCAGTAGAGTCTGAAGCATAAACCCTTAAATAAAATAATTACTATCTCTGTGTATATATGTATTTATCTGTCCTGATTTTTCAAATTGTAATTTATGTACACTGGGTGAATAAAACTGACTGTCTTTGATTCCACTGTTCCTTTCTTCTGCTGTCTCCAATCTGTTTTTAAGATATTAAATTCATTATTTCATATCCTTTTCAGTCTAAATTATCACTTGATCGTTTCTTATATATTCCATTTCTCTATCGACATTATTTATTTTTCATTTTTCAACATTTTAATGTCTTTTTTACTTTATATTTTTAATTAATTAATTTATTTTATTTTATTATTATTTTTTAATTAAGTTTATTGGGCTAACATTGGTTAATACAATTATGTAATTTTCAGGTGTACATTATCATTTGACATCTGTATATTGTATTGTGTGTTTACCACTCAAAGTCCAGTTTCCTTCAGTTACCATGTATTTGATCTCCTTTACCCACTCCCCCTAAACCTTATATTTGACCCCCTTTACCCCGTCTACCTGCCCAGTCTTCCCCCACCCCACTAATAACCACTAGCCTATAGTTCTCTGGTAACTACTAGTCTATAGTCTATGTCCATGAGTCTCTGTTTGTTTGTCCTGCTCATTTGTTGCTTTTAGGTTTATATCCTACGAATAAATGATATCACATGATTTTCAACCTTTTCTTTTTGGCTTATTTCACTTAGTATGATTATTTTAAAGTCCACCCATGTGTTGCAAATGGCACTATTTCATCTCTTCTATGGCTGAGTAATATTTCATTGTACATATATACCACAGCTTCTTTAGCTAATCATCTATCGTAGGACACTTTGGTTGCATCCGTGTCCTGACTATTGTGAATAATGCTGCTATGAATATTGGTGTGCAAATATCTTTTTGAATATGAGTTTTTTCAGGTCTTTCAGGTAAATATCCAGTAGAGGGATCGTTGGATCATATGGTAGGTCAATTCTCAGTTTTTTGAGGAACCTTCGTACTGCTTTCCATAGTGGCCATACCAATTTGCAGTCCCACCAGCAGTGTATGAGAGTTCCTTTTTCTCTGCATCCTCTCTGACATTGTTGTTACATATCTTGTTGATTGTAGCCATTCGATCTTAGAGGGAAGGTTTTTAGTTTTTCACCATGAAGTATAACATTGGCTGAGGGTTTGTCATATAAGACCTTTACTATGTTAAGGTACTTTCCTTCTATACCAATTTTGTTATGTTTTGATCATAAATGGATGCTGTATCTTGTCGAAGGCTTTTTCTGCATCTATTGGTATGATCATATGATTCCTAGTTTTTAATTTGTTTATATGGTGTATCACATTAATTGATTTGTGTACATTGAACCATCCCTGTGTCCCTGGGATGAAGCCCCATTGATAGTGTGTATAATCTTTTTAATATGTTGCTGTATTTGGTTCGCTAGTATCTTAGTTAGGCTTTTGCATCTGTGTTCATGAGAGATATTGGTCTGTAGTTTTCTTTTCTTGTGTTGTCTTTACTAGGTTTTGGTATCAGAGTAATATTGGCCTCTTAAAATATGTTAGGAAGTATTGCTTCCTCTTCAATTTTTTGGAAGACCTTGATGAGAATAGGTACTAAATTTTCTTTGAATGTTTGGTAAAATTCACTGGTGAATCCATCTGGTCCTGAACTTTTACTTTTTGGTAGTTTTTTGATGATTGCTTCAATTTACATACTGCTGATTGGTCTATAGATTTTTCAGTTCTTCTTGATTCAGCCTAGGAAATTGTATTTTTCTAAGTACTGGTCCATTTCTTCTTGGTTATTAAATTTGGTATTATATACTTTTTCATAGTATCTTGTATGATACTTTGTATTTTTGCAATGTCACTTATAATTTCCCCTCTTTCATCCCTGATTTTTTAAATTTGTGTCCTTTCCCTTTTTTCTTTAGTGATTCTAAATAAAGTTTTGTCAATTTTATTAACCTTTTCAAAGAACCAGCTCTTTATTGCATTTATATTTTCTATTGTATTTTTGTTTCAATTTCATTTATTTCTGCTCTAATTTTGATGATTTCTTTCCTTCTGCTGATTTAAGGTTTCATTTTTTTTCTTTTTTACTTTTTTAAGATGAAGTGTTAGGTTGTTTATTTAGGCTTGTCTTTTTTTTTTTTTTTGAGATAGGCCTGTAATGATATGAACTTTCCTCTTATGACTGCTTTTGCCATGTCTCAAAAGTTTTAATATGTTGTACTATCATTATCATTTGTTTCATGTCCACTATTTGTTTGAAAACGCTTTATAGTTCCTGCTCTTTTGCCTTGCCTTCAATAATGTCCATTATTCTTATGCTTCCACTCCTGATGGTATCAGCTAGTTCTTGTATTTCTCTTTCATTATTTTTCATTTTTCAGCTTCTCTCTTCTTCCTTCTGATTTATTTTTATATTTCTGTCTTAGATATCAGTGATCCTTTTCTCCATTTGGTCAACTCTATTTCCTAAGCTTGCTATTTCATTTTTCAACTCTTGTAGTGTGTGTGTGTGTGTGTGTGTGTGTGTGTGTGTGTGTGTGTGTGTTTTATCTCCAGAAGATCTATTCTATTCTTTTTGAGGGTTGCAATCTCCTTGCTAAAGAACTCATTCTGCTCATCTCGTTTTTTTTCAATTCCTGAAACTGTTGATATGACTCATTTGGAACTCACTGAGTTTTTTTAGAGGTACCATCTTGAATACTGTGTTATTTGAGTAGTATATTTTTATGTCTGTAAGCTTATTTTCTGGAAATTTTTCTCCTTATTTCTGAGATTTCTCATCACCTTGGTTGTTCATGGTGTTTAATGAACTATTTCTCTGCCTGGGCATTAATTGAAATGTATTCTGCTTTTATTCCAGAAAGATTTATTATATAAAGGTCTCTCTTTAGCCTGTTGCAAAGAAGGCACTTTTCCTTTGGTTTCCAGTAGGTGGTGTCTAAGACTTTTGGAGCCCTGCTTTATATAAAGGTTTTCAAATACGTTTTTATTTTCTGATAGATATTTAGTCACGCTTGCTACCCTCAGTTTCGGTCCCTGTCAGTGTTAGCAGTTTTGGTAGCATTTGCTCAGATTCCCCTGGGGCTCTGAAGTTTTCTGTTTTGAAGAGTATGGGGAAAGGGGCCCTCTTAGCTGGAGGTTAGGGGATGTGGCTCAGCCTCAGTTTTGAAACCACAGTCAATAAGAATCGACTGTTGTTTCTCTGCTGGCCACTTCTCTGATCTCTGTCATGATGACTGGGCCCTGCAGTCGGCAGCCACGTGTAGCCCAGAACCTTCCCACACTCTGCTGTTCAGGGAACTTGCAGCTTGAAGTCACTGCTCCTTCTCCCTTTTCCTCCTCCCGCAGGTAGCTCTGGAGGCAGCATTCACTCAAATACCCCTGGGGCTCCAAGGTGTTTGGTCTCAGAGGGTATTGGGGTAGGGGCCCTCTGGGTTGGGGGAGGAGGACCGAGGCTCAGCCTCGGCTTTGCATCTGGGGCCGACAAAAATCAACTGTTTTTTTCTCTGTGGTCCTGTTCCACTTCTCTGCTTCTGCCTCGATGATTGGGCCCTGCTGCCGGCTGCGTACAAGTCCCAGCACCTCCAGGCAGGGTTGTTCAAGGCTATTGCCATGCCTTCACTTCTCCCCCTCTTCCTGCAAGGAGCTCAGAGGCTGTGAGAGGCAGCTTCTTTATTTCTCTGAGTCCACCACCCAACACTTGGGGTTCTGACCTATGGTAGCTCTTATGCACAGATGCCACACTCAGACATGCTGGTGTGCACTTTGGGTGTTTTTTGTTGAGTTTTAGATGTTCAGCTTATTTTTATTTCAAGGGGTGATATCTGGGGATGTCTTTCACTCTGCCATGTTTCCTTGATATCTAAGTTTTTTGACTTAACAAACAAATAAAATTTTATCTGATGACTTTATTTGAATATCTGTTGAAGTGTTTGTTAAGAGATTCCTTTCAAATACACTTCCTTATCACCAAAACCTTTCTGATCTATATAATAGCCAAATATATTGTTCATGCCTTTGAAGAAATGTTACTAGCGTGAAGTATATAAATGTTTATCAGCATCTCTAATGTCGGTCCAATGCAAAAAAAAAAAAAAAATCAAACTCTGAAAATTCTTTAGTAAATTTGCATGTTGATCTAATGTTTTTGACCAGAGGAACCAAAGTTTCTCTTCATTCCTCCAATTAATTCTACATGAATAAGAAGTAATAAACCACACTATTACAAAGGAACACAGTATGATCCCTGCAGTGAGGAAGCAGAATTGCAGAAAGCCTTATTTTTGTTTTCTCCTCATTTCCCTACTGACTCCAACCTCACTGGCCCTGACTATCTCCAACAAGACTCTGCGACCCACCAAACAAGTTTTAATGCTTTTTACAAACCAATCCTTCTGTGAAAGTATAGATATTTCTTTAATAATTTTGAATCCACTGATTTGTTAACTTCAAATGACTTTCTCTATGCCTGAATAATGATGTTTCTAAGGCAGTAAAGTATAATTAACTTATCTAAAATATATATTTGTATTAAGTGAGACTCATGCCATAATACCTTTTTATTCACTATACCTGAAATGGCTGGTAGAATATCACCCCTCTTCACTCCTTTCCCACTCTTATGCCTGCTTGTCCACAAACCTGGGTACTGGGATTCCTCTAGTGTCACATGTAGAGTGATCCTAGGCATAGTCCAGAGTAATGCACCTAATAATAAACTGTCCAAGTTATTCTAGTATTTTTTGGAATATGTTATGATCCAGACACAATAATATTCCCATAAATCAGAACATAAACTGGACGTAAACAACAACTTGTGTAGCCTGAAACGAAAGTTTTAATTTTCCCCTGCTAAAAGTTATTCAATAAATGTTTGTGGAATTAATAAAGAGAGAGAATATCCTTATAATTCTGAAATTTCAGCAGTCTATCAACTCTAATTTTATCTTATTCACTTACCTGACCCCCACCAAAAAAGGAAGAAGAAGAGATATAAGAGAGCAATATCTTCTGATATACCTGTATCATTTTCAAAATCTTTTCATTTTGATGCCTCCTGGATATTATTGGGACATAACTAAGAGTTGCTCCAACATAAACATCAGCTCTCAATGACCACCAGATACTTTGGTCATCTAACAGTCCTCAATCCATTCATCCTGGGAATTCTCCCTTGGAACTCCCATAGCCTGAAGAATGATGAAAATTAAATTAAAAGAATACAAATAAATATTTGTGCAACCAAACACACCAGAGGAATTCTTTAAAGGAGAATCAATATTTCTAGGTAGTAGAATGCCCATAAGTTAAATTTAAAACTAATATTGTGAACATAGACTAGCTATTAAAACATTACATAAGCATGGTTTAAAAGTTTAAAGAATCTGAGGTGAGAAATTCTGCACTTGCATTCTCATTTTAAAGATAAGTGTCAGGTAAAATAAGTAACTTGACCAATGCTTCCCTGTTGATTATGGAGCCAGGACTCAAATCCAGATCTGTCTGATTTCAAAGACCATGTAATTAACTACTCTGCAGTTCTGTCTCCCTTTCATGTCATTGTAATGGCACATTAACAAGGGTCACAGGTTTATGTAGTTTTTAAATTTCATAATCAAATTGACAGATATTTCATGTCACATTTATAACAAAGCAATGAGGTAAAAAGAGCATTTATTTTTACTTACTAGATTAAAAATGTTAATTTACAGCACATGATTCATTTAAGACTGGTAGCAGGATAGAGACAAAAATTCACATAACCCTGGGATTCCTCTTTAATGTCAAACATGTTAAATGCTCGAAATGCTGCTCAGAAAAGAAATCTAAACAAAGATAAATTCGGTCTCACACACCTTAATCATCTGCATTCAAAGCTATAAGAATTCTTTTTAAACCCATAGTCTCAACTAAAATAAATATGCAAACTTTATTGTTATTAAAGTTGTTATTAATTGTTTCTTGCTTACTAAATATTATGCCAAGTTCTTCATGAAGCCTAATCTGGGGAGCTTAAAAATAGCTGAGAAATCTTGTGAGTTAATTGTTTTAAAATCTCACAGATACAAAGAGGATACAAAGTTAAATGTGATTTTTTAAATCATGCTTGTATAAAGCAAGTGATCAAATAAGTAATTAATCATAGAAATTAGTTCCCCAAAATTATTGAAATCTGTCTAAAAATGTGATTAATTAATTAAATTATGAAGAATAAAAGAACAGAGTGCACCTAAATCAGTTTTCAAGAAAGTATTATTATGGTTAAGGAATGAGCTTTCTGTCACTGGAAGAATTAAAGCAAATGTCTTTTCACATGGAAGAGTTTATGAGTTGTTAATATAACTTCTCCTTTTGAAGTCTAATTTGGAATATACACTAAATAGTAAAACAGTAGTTGAAAAGTAAAATAATTTACTTATTACCTGTTATTGTTGAGCTACAAAATACATTTCAACAATTACTGATTTAAATATTACTTTAATTGTCAAATTAATTGAATTAGTAGAGCCTTATAATCCACCCATTCAATACTACCAGAAACAAAGAAGTGGAAAACCTAGTCAATAAACTAACTATTTCATTTCCGCAATATCAAACCGGTTTTTTGATTGAATGAATTGGTTGGTATTGGATTGTGAAAGTAGCCCTAAACCTAAGTCATGATGCATGCCTACGCCTTTTAGAGTGAGAAATGTCAGAGATGATTACAACCGAACATGATCGATGTGGGAGTGGGCAACATGGGTTCATACTTTTAGTCATTAATATTTATTGAATATCTTCTGCTTGGTAACAAAAAGGAAACATTTTTGAATGTTAAAATTTCATACCTGACTGTAGAAAAATACTCTCTACAGAGGGCAAACCTATGCTTTCATGATCTGAAGTCTTGACAGTGGTGCCTGCTCAAAATTCTATTGTCTATTACTGAAAAGATGCCTGAAATTTCTTTACATTATGATGTGAAGATTCCCAAGTTAAAATACAATGTTATTATTTTATATATCTATCCAGTTTATTCAATACTAACACACACATGGTAAAAGGATTTCAAGAAGCATGAATGTTAAATTCCCCTCTCCTTTCCCAGCTTCCCAGAAGTAATGACTGTTAAATATTTTCTTTTGTGTCTTTTGAAAAGTTTTTTATGTATATATATTATGTCCTTTTTTTAAATACAAAAAACCTTACACTATATGTATTATGGAATTTAAAATTTTTTTCTACAGCTGTAAAAAGAAGTGAAATCTTACATATGCAATAACATGGATAGACCTAGAGGGTGTTATGCTAAGTGAAATAAGTCAGACACAGAAAAACAAATATTCTATGATTTCAGTTATATGTGGAATCTACAGAACAAAATAAATGAACAAAATGGAAACAAACTCATAGATACAGAGAATGAACTGCTGATTGGCAGATTAGAGAGAGGGTTGGGGGACTGGGTGGAAAAGGTGAGGGGATTAAGAGATACAAATTGGTAGTAACAAAATAGTCACGGGGATATGAAGTATGGCACGGAGGATAAAGTCGATAATATTGTAATAACTATGTATAGCGCCAGGGGGGTACTAAACTAATCAAGATAACTTCATAAATTATATAAACGTCTAACCACTATGCTGTACACCTGAAACCAATATAAAATAATATTGAATGTCACCATTAATTGAAAAATGAAATTTTTTTGAAAGCTAAGCCTTGTCAAGTTGGAAAACCAAGGAAGCGAGACATCAATCTCTAAAATTCCTATAAAACATGATGTGAAACACTGCATGTTTGAGTGGGCTTTCAAATCAGAGTAGGAACTGTAGCACAGGTACAAACAATTTTTTAAAGTAAAAGCTACAGAGGAAAGAGGAAAGCCCAGGCAAACAGCTTTCCAAGTAGCTATAGGGGTAGAAGACATAAATGAAAGATTGCTAATAATCTGGCTATAAAATTAAGATAGAAATATGAATTATCATGGAAGACAGAAATGTTACACCCCTATCTTCTTAGAAGACTTTCAGATATTTATCTGTTTCCCCATCCTCTTCAGAGAATCATTGTTTCATGTGGATGGGTCATCTTCCCACACTTTGGGTATGTCTTGACTTTGCAGAGGTGTTGTGCTTATTTGAGAACTGATTTTTAATGTTTTTTTCTAGGGTAATTCATCTGCTTAATTTTTCATTAACTATTTTCCAGGGTCAATTTTGGTAATAAATTTTTTTTTCTTGAAATTGATCGATTTTGTTTGTATTTCAAGTTTATTTTTAAAAATAAATATAAAATTATTTTAAAATTTCTTCAGTGCCTTTGATAACTTCTTCATTCTCAATTGAAATATTGTGTAATTGTGTTTTCTTTATTTAAAAAATTAGCTAATATTTCAAGTATCACACTTTCTCAATGAAATTATCTTGAATTCATTGATTCTAATATAAATCTGGTTTTTAATTCACTAGTATTTATTTTTCTATATGTTATTTTCTGACACTTTGCTTGGGTTTACTATGTTATTTACTACATAAATTCTAAAGTTGAAAAAACAATGATAATATTTTGTTCATTCTTATTCGCTTGTGTTAAAACATTGGGAACTATAAAATTTTCTCTGAGCAATGTTTTAGCCACAATCTAAAGGTTCTGATGACTCCTGTTTCAAGATTATTACAATCTAGATTACTTAAAATTTCAAATTGCATTTTACTTGACTAAAAGTTGTAAAGGAATGTTTTCTTTTTATTAGCGATTCCATTTTATCTCTCCTTTTACCATATAAATTTACACTTTTTTAAAAAAGTTAGTATTTTCCCTGTTAACAATAAACATTTTCAATTAAATCTACTTTTAAATAATACTATAGTGCTTCACATGTAGTACTGGTTCCTTATAATAGTATTCCCAATTACTTCTGCTTTTTGCTGGCAATGGATTTCTCCAGTTTTTATCTGTGAAACTTATTTCTTCTTCGCTTTTGAAAGACAAGTTCATCTGTCCTCTCAGAAAGGGAGCCTTTAGTATTTACTCCAAATACATCTAATTAATTGTTTGTATTATATTAAATTAGACTGTATTCATATGTTGTTTCTTTAACTCATTTCCTGTTTGCCCTGAGAATACTCACCTGCATCACTTGGGGCTGCAGCATTTACCCCCAGATAACTCTCAGTTTACAGAAATTGTAATTATGATAAATTCAGGGAGAGTAGCAGGAGTGCAGGAGTACAGGGAAAGGCAGTACTCTAAGTACAGAGAACAGCATGTCCAAAAGCCTGGCATGAAGAGAGCAGATAGAAGTCAGTAGATCTGCAGCCAGGAAATGAATGGGTGAGAGAGACAGGGCCAAACCATTTATGTTTTGTAGGCCAGAGGTCCCAACCTTTTTAGCACCAGGGACCGATGCTCCTATGAGAACCTAATGCTTGATGTTCTGAGGTGGAGCTGAGGAGGTGATGCTAGTGCTGGAGAGTGGCTGCAAATACAGATGAAGATTCCCTGCTAGCCTGCCACTTACCTCTTGCTGTACATCTGGTTCCTAACAGGCTACTAACTGGTACCAGTCTTGGGACCAGAGTTTGGGACCCCCTAGCTCACAGAAAAGATAATGGGTTTTCCCCCTCCAGTGATCCCTGAGACTTCTGGATTCCTAACTGCAATTTCACATACTAACGAAAAGCACTGGCTTTCTATACTCTTAGAAGTTCCCGAATGCCCAGGATGAGGAAGATCAGTTCTCACAGAACTTCCAGTTTATGCTAATATTTTCTAATTTTTTTTTAATTTTACATGTTCTACTATTTGGCCAAAGAAAAATGGAGAAAAGACTCAGTCAAAAATTAATAGGGCGAAGTAACATACAAAGTAACAAACAATGAAACTGAATTGATATTAATGTAAACTTGTACATCTCATTTGTATTGTCACTGGCTACTTACATTTTTGTGTTTCAGTAAACTCTTCATAGAACAAAAGTCTTATTTCAGAAATAGTATTTATTTTCTTAGTCTTTCCAAAATCAAGATTCCTACCAGAAAACACTTCAAGTAGGGAAGTTATGTTAGAAGCTTTGGAGTCAGACAGACCTCAGTTTATATTCCAGTTCTATTACTTTCTAATTTGTGACTTAGGAAAATCAAGATTTCTTATCTGCAAAATGGCAAGAAACATGATTATTAAAATAAATAATGTGTATACTTAGTTTATTAGATCTCATATTAAGTGTTTTTATCAAAATTATATGTATATTTCCACAGAGATCAATTTAAATAATATAAGAGAACAGGTTAAGTACAAATACAGTTAAAATTTATATTTTCTCCCATGAATAGCAGTCAGGAGTAAAAGTAGTTTTCATATGTCTGTCGTTTCATATGTCTGTAGTCTCAAAAAAGAATTCTCTGTTACCAATGAGGGCCAAGGACTAGTCAATAATGTATGTTACTGGCATTATTCAGGCTAAAGGTTACATGGTTTTGTAGAAATATTGTCTCAGAGGCAGATTCAAAATGCAGGAAAATACTTAATACTAGAAATGTGTAGTCAGCATCTGATATCTCTTTTGGAACATAAACATCTTTTCTCAAGTCATTTGATAAATGGTTTTTCCCAGATTTTGGTTTAATTCAGCCTGCTCATACATACCCATTTGGCTGATCTAAGAGAGTATATAAATAATTGTAGCTATCATGTTTAATTTTCTAACTGGCCTAACAATGATGCATAGATAATTGTAGTTATAGCGTTTAATTTCCTAATATATATAAAAAATAAGTGTAATAAAATGAATAAAAATGTAAACTACTCATCAGGAGGCGCATAGGCAGAAGATTTGAATATGTATTTATTTCACTGAAGAGAAATTACAAGTGGACACTGGACACTCAATCTCATTAGTTATCATGGAAATGCAACTTAAGACCATAATGAAATTCTATTTTACACCTATCAAATTCACGAAATAGAAGATATATGACAATAACAACTATTGTCGAAAATGTGTATTAGTGGAAATTTTATGCCTTACTGGTGGGTATAAATTGATTTAAACCCTCTGAAAAACAATTTGGCTTTATCTTGTAAAGGCAAACATGTGAATACATCAGTAACTGGCTGCTCACTTTTCCCCAGTGTCCACATGCTTATTCTTCCTTTTACTAACAGAACACCCCCCTGATTTTAACTAGACATATGGCCACCCAGCCCCACAGATAAGTGCAACTAAATGACTAATTTCTGGCAACAGAATGTAAGAAATGATTGTACAACTTCCAAGCTGTCTCTTTAATGACATTAGCTACAGATTCTCTTAAACCTGGCCCAGTGGCTGAGACAGAACAACTTGAGCAGCTCCTTTGGACTCAGTAATGGAAGCCATGAATTGAGAGAAGCAAAGCCAATGCTCCAGTCAGGAGGTGGATGGACTCCAGAATGAGTCCAGACAACTTAAATGGTATTAATAATGTTCTATTTATCATTGTACCATTAGTCATTTGTGCATTTTTATAGCTTACTTATATTGTTTTTTTACACTCTAAATATTGTATAATGCAAAGTTAAGGAAAATAATAAAGGAAAGACTTTCTCCTTGGCATTTACAAATCAAAAAAAAACAAACAAACCCCAAAACCTATGATACAATTGCCTATTCATTCACTGTAGCTGTCAGATAGGCCGTGTGGTTCTGGGCTATATACCTAATGGAATTCTGCATCCTAAGGAAGCCCTCACCTGACACTGCCCCAAAAAATGTATAAGTATATACACAAGTATATACATGTATAAGTATATAGATAAGTAGATAGTAAAATATATACAGAGTAAAAGCATGCAATTTGGTGTTATTACTAGTAGAGGTAGACAGGGCAAAACTAGTGATGTAAGCAGCATATGACCTTATTAAATGAAATTGCCTCTATAATATTGAATATTTTATATCCCTGTATGATGTATGTCATTTGCTGAGTAAAATTACATGGACACATTTACAATATCTTAATTCTTAATTTATTCCTGTGAACAGAAGTCATGAGTTCTTGGATCTGAATCCTATACTAATGCCTAAAATGTTAATGATGACATATCAATCTTTGTCTCTATGTCAATAAATTAAAAGGCTCTTGATGACAACATAACTGAGCTATAAAAGATATATAAATAATTGTAGTTATGGTGTTTAATTTCCTAAAATATAAAAGTAAGTGCAAACTATCAAGAGATGTTCCCCCAAACCTGGTGATCATGGAAGCATCACTTAGATACATCTACAAACATGCATGGGGACATATGCTGGCCCTTTGGAATATTTTAAGATAAAATTATCTCAACTATGCTCATTGATATAAATTTTTATTCATAAGTAATTTGAAGCCTGAATGTAATTTCCTTTCATACCTCTCTATGGAAGGAATATAACAACGCTGCCTCCTGATTGAGCCCTTGCTAGACCATGTAATTCATTCTGGTAGGCTACAAAGTGAGCTCCTACTGTCTATCTGGTTTCTAAGCATATGAATTTCATTAACTCACCTCATTTCAAAACAAATCACTAAGTGATCCATGTTTCCAAAAAAAATCACAATGGAAGTTTTTAAAAAAACATTTTGAACTGAATAATAATAAAATACAATTCATACATAAGAACATATGGAAAGCAGCTACAGCCATACTTGCAGGGACTTTATTATATATGCTTGTACTTTTTAAAAGAAAAGATGCATAGCAATGATCCAAGTATCCATATTAAGAAAATCAACCTAAAGAAGGTGAAAGAAAGAAAATAATATGAGCAACAGTTAGTGAAATCTTTTAAAAATGCTAAAATTCCAAAGTATCAAAAAACCTAAATTTAGTAATTTCAAAAAAAACAACAAAACTGACAATGCATTAGCAAGACTGATCAAGAGAAAAGGCATAAATAACTCATGCCAGAAAAGAAAAATGAAACATCTCTACAGATGCTAGTCTTTAAAAATATTACAAGATGAGGAGCAGGTCAGACTCACTCATTCACATGCCTAGCTCTGCTTCCTCTTTGACCAAGTCTGACAAACCTGATATAGCAGAGATTGAGAAATTTGGTAAATCAAAATGGAAGAGGACAGAAATGCAAAAGAAAATTCCACTTCCTTCAAAAGAAATGAGTCACATACTGCCAATATGCACTGTACATTCCACAAGCGTTGCCTTCTTATTTTACTTTAGCCCTTGACTTTGTAAGGTGCAGAGAGGTTGGATCAAGTTTAAATGCCCTTTTCAAAGAACACTGACTATGAAGTTCGCACCTGCCTCCCCTGTCTGCCTGTCTGGCTGGCAGGGAATGAAAAGCACTTGGATATTGGTGAAGGAAGAAGCTAAGTGGGACAACAGTGAAATCTAGAGTAAAAACCATGCTGGTCCAAGGCGTCTTGCAGGCTGTAAAATGCAATTTAATCATAGTGATTTTATATATATATATATTTATATATTTATATATATAAATATATATATATTATTTATATATAATATAAATAAATATATATTTATTTATATATTTATATATATAAATTTATATATTTATATATATAAAATCACTGATTATATATATAAAATTTGTTTGTTATCCAAATGGTTTTAATTATTGGAATGAGCAATTTTTAATACATAAATAAATTAAAAAAAATATTGCAAGATGATATTGCGTACAACTTTGTACCAATTAATTTTTTAAATTGCATGAAATGGTAAAACCCTTATTTAAAACCAGCTACTAAAGCAAGACTATCTTAATGGTCCTATATATATTGAACCAATCGAACCTGCAATGAAAACATTTTATGTCACAATTATTATTAGCTCAGCTCAAAACTCATACTCTCTTATGCTGAAATTCTGCAAACCACATTTCTATTTTCCCATCTGGCTCCATTTTATGCTCTAACAGCAGAACATGCTAGAGGGAGACTACAAGATAAGAGAAAGAGTAAATGACTCCTTAGTACCTGCTTCACATGGGCTTTCCTTCTGCTTGCTGTGCCTATGTGAGCATTATCACAGCCACTATAGCAATAGTTCCTTCCTAGGGGAGAAACTGAATCCAGGTTGCAGTTTTCCAACAGTTGCCATACTAGTCTTATTGTGCTCCTTTAGTGATAACAGCACTGGCTTTAAAAATCTGGGTTCCAAGCTTATCCTGCCTCTCTTCTGAGTTCAGAGAAACAAATAACAGTCAAGCTACACTCCCTCCAAAGGAGTTTCAGCTCCATAGGACCCTGTTTCTAAATCACTATATTTTAATAATTCTAATTTCTTACTTTTGTTCCCCCACCCGCAGGGGTGGGAGCTGCTTCCCACATGATAATACAGTTCTCTTTATAGGCTTTCGAATACCTACTTAACAACTTTATAATTGGTTCATTTTTTATTTAAATATAATTGGTATACAATATCATATTAGTTATATTAGTTTCAAGTGTATAATATAGTGATTTGATATTTTTACACCTTACGGTGTGATCATCCCACTAATTCTAGTAATCATGGGTCACCATGCAAACTTATCACAATATTATTGACTATATTCCCTTTCACTTTTTTCACCCATCCTCCTACCCCTCCCCTCTGGTAACCATCACTTTAATCTCTGTTTTTGTTTTGTTTTGTTCATTTGTTTTGTTTTTCTAGATTCCATAAATAAGTGAAACCACATGGTATTTGTTTTTCTCTGCCTGAACTTCAAATATGTTTCCCAATGACACACAGATCAATTGGCAAAGGTTAGAAACTTACTGGCTCAAGGTGTTTGAGTACAACCTTTCACCAATAACTGGATGAACATTATTAAGCTATGCTGAAAAAGAAGTGAAGGTCAGCACACTTAAAAAATAAAAACAATAGCTTAAAAAATACTGAGTAGACACTATGGTGGTCACATATTGCAAAAAAAGAGAGACATTGCAGAATTAATTCAGGCATGGCACTAAACAAAAAAAATTTAAATTAAATAATAAAATATAAAATAAACAGCCAAAAAACAAACCCCCCAGTTATGGGAAAGAATTGGAATCCAGAGTTACTACAACATATTATCTAAAATATCCAGTTTTTCAACAACAAAAAAAATATGATATATGCAAAGAAATAGTAAATAAGATCCATACTCAGAAAACAAGCAATAGAAACTCTCTGAAGGAGCCTAGATTCTTGGACTGAATAAACAAAAACTTCAAATCAACTACTATTAGTATGTACAAAGAACTAAAGAAAACCAATTTTAAAAGATTAAAAGAAAATATGAAAGTGATGAATCAACAAATAGAAGATATCAATAAAGAGACCAAAATTATAAAAATAAAAATTTAATTTGGAAATTGAAGAGTGTAATAACCACTTTTTATATTCACTAGAAGTGCTCAAAAACAACTATGAGATGGCATAATAAAGGATCAGCAATCTGAAGATAGATTAACAGAAATTATTCAATCTGAACAATAGGAGAAAAAATTAAATATAAATATATAAATGAATAAAGCCTCAGGAACCTGTGCAACACCATCAAGCACACCAATATATGTAATGAGAGTCTCAGGAAAGGAGAGAGTACAAGTAGCAAAAAAATTTTTTGAGGAAATAACATCTAAAACCTGACCAAATTGAATGAAAATCATAAATATAAATACAAATATAAAAAAACATATAAATTTACAGATCCAAAATTCAAGAAGCTCAATGAATTCCAACTAGCATGAACACAAATATGAATTTAAACCCTTACTTTCTATCATACATAAAAATTAACACAAAACTGGTCAAACATCTAAATAAATGAACTATAGTCCTATAAGTTTTAGGTGAAAGCATAGGAGAAAAACTTCTTGACCATGAATGAGGCAGGATTCTTAGATAAGACAATGAAAGCATGATCCATAAAAAATACGATAAAAGGAATAAACTGCTTAGTCGTGCTACAACATGGATGAATGTCAACAATAGTATAAGTGAAAGAAGCCAGTCACAAAAAACTACATATTGTATGATTCCATTTATATATCTAGATAAAATAAATCTATAAACAGAAGAAACAAATTACTCGTTGCCTGGGTCTGGAAGTGAGAGTGGAGATGAACTACAAGTGGGCACAAGGAATCTTTTTGGAGTGATAGAAATGTTTGAAAACTGAATTTTGAAAATGGTTATACAACTCTATAAAGTTCTTAAAAATCATTAAATTATGCATTTAAATGAATAAGTTTACAGTATACATATTAAACTCCATACAGCTGTTAAAAAACACCAAGTGAGATTTTTCCACTCTAATTTTGTACTACCTTGAAACTCTCCTGATTTGTTCAAATATCAATTCTTTATTTCTTGAAATTCCAAGTGAAATAAGCAGTTAAGGGTGTAAAGTAATAGTTTTCTTAAACTTGATACTGGTGTTAACAAATATTATCTGTGGTTTATATAACTTGTATAACTCCATGAACATCTAAAGTAAATCTAAATTTTTCTAATTTTGAAAAAAAAAATACATTTTTGGAGCACAAAATCATCACACTCTACTGCTGAATTTCCCCATAACTCTTTTCTGCAAATTGTGGTAATTTACCTTTGGGAAAACAGTGTCCGCAGAAGACATTGTTTCCATTAGAAGCAATTGTGGACTATATCCAGTCATACTCTCCAGTCCTGCTAATTAATTTCCTTTCTAATGGTATGAACTATTTATAACTCTCTGTCTTATTAAATGGTGATGATTCAGAAATGGTGTTAACTTTCTGTGTCTCAATTTCTCAAAGCTGCTGCTGAGTGCAACCTACATCTGAATAGGTCCATAGGAAACCTACTCTCTAACTCCCGAGCAACTGGTTACATTGCTCCCTCTCTCTCTTATTATTTTTGTTCCTACATCTCCTTTCCTCTTTCTATCTCCAATTTCCTTTTTATCACACTCTTTATTTGAAAGATTTTCACTCATATTGTTTTATATCCTTCTGGTCTCATTTTTATAATCTCAATTAAATTGTGAATTAAATTTCTTTTCAAAGAGCCCTTACTCTTATTAAATTAGTATGTGAAAGGCCTTCAATTTTTCATCTATTTCTCTCCAAAATTTGATTCATGGAAATAAAAGTTATGTCTAAGTCTTGGCACAATCTCGCAGAGCAAGCTAGCTCTATGTTTGGACAGAATTGAATGACTAAGTCCTAGAAATCATCATAATTATGTAAGAATAATTATGTACCAGAGGATGCTCTGATGTTTTCTACATATTAACTCATTTAATATTCACAACAATACAACAAGGTAAGTACTATCATTATCCTTGTTTTACAGATGAAGAAATCAAGGGACAGAGAAGTGAAGCAACCCACCTAAGGACAAAAATCAAGAAGATAAAAATTCAAAATCAGTTAGTGTGGCCTCAGGAATACTCTCTTAGGCACACTACATTATGCTGCTGTTTATGAAATTGCTATTATATCATTTTCCTTTTTCCTCACTTAACTTTGAATTTTCTTTAAAAATTATAAAATTCATAAATATTATTGAAAAATATAAAAAGTAAGAGTTAATATTTAGGAAAAGTATAAAATCACCTAAAATCCCACAAACTAGAGACATTATGCTATAAAGTCTAAATACTTCCATATATTTACTTTATATGTAGTGTTTTGTGTTTTCTAATCTTTTTTTAAAACTTAATGACAAATTACATTTTTTCATGGTTGGCTTAAACGAAGTTCTAATTTATTTAATGTGTGTCCAAAAATCTTATGAACATAATTTTAAATATATCTAAAATTTCTCTTCCATATTCATTTAGCAAATCACCTTTCATAGGGGTTTGATTATGAAAACTGTATTGTTCTTTCGAATTACTGAATTTTTCCAAATATCTGGTGATGTTTTTCTGTTCAGCATTACCATATCATGCTTTATGTTAACACTCCTCTGTAATTTGAGGAAATTACCAGATACTCTGTAATGCCTATACACATTTTTGTTAAGGCAAAAAGGACAGGGAGAAAATTATACTTTTTCTAGTTTTATTGTATTAAATTTAGAATATAGTTGGAAATGTGAGATGTTGAGGCCACTCTGAGACTATAGTCACATAACAGGAAAGTTGCTGGCTTTCAGATTGGTTTCTGTTTTCCCATCAGTATGCAAGTGTCAATGAGTCCATTTCTTAAAGTCATCCACCAGATCCCCCAGAGGGGCTTATTGGCCCCTAATTTTGCTTATGATGTATTCTTGAACTTTCAACTATGAATGTTAATGAAGACTATCATTTAATAGTGCCTATATTGTGCCAGAAATCATGCTAAGTGTTGAGATATACAAAGTTGTCTAGAAGTTCCTTTTCTCAAAGAGATCATAGCTGAAAATGAAGAACTAATGTAAAAAAATTAAAACATACTTTAATTATTAAGAATACAGTATAATATATAACAATAATTCATAGAGAGAAGCTATTTACTCTGCTTAGGACTTTTAATGAGTATGTCAGAGTATGTGACATTTGATCTATGTCTCAAAGGATAAAGGGAAAAGGGAAGTAGCATTTGTGTCAAATGATTATATCTGTATCATCTCAAATTTTCATAACAACAGGAGCATTAGGTTATACTTCTTTCATTTTATGGACAAATAAATACCACCAGCATTATTTAAATAGGTAACCTGACCTAGTTTATATAGCTTATAAGAAAGTCACTGGCTTTCAGATTGGTTTCTTGACCTAGTTTATATAGCTCATAAGAAAGTAGCTCATAAGAAGTAGAGTTGGGATGGCAACCAATATATATCGGGCCTTAAAACCAAAGATGGTTCCATATTATAATGATGAGGAATAACACAGATGAAAGCATACGCAAAGGCTGAGAAATATGAAAAAATATAGAGAAGTGCTTTGTTCATAAGGATCTTATGTTATATGCTATTGTATTTTAAATATCCTTAAAGATAGAAGCAAAAGCTTAGATGGGGGAGTGATGAAATCATATTTGACCTTTGGATAGACAGATTTGAAAGTAGAGTATAGAAAGAGCTAAACTTAGTTAACATTGGAAGCAGAGAGATCGTTCATAAGGCTTTTCAATCTTTAAGACGAAAAAACGATATAGACCTGAAATAAGAATGAAGAGGAGGAAACAAAACTGAAAACTACTTGAGAGGTATAATTTTCCATCTGGGATAAAATGTGAAGGAGTAGACAAGGGTGACACACAGGTCCTGGATTGGGCTTCTGAGAGAATGTTCATGATATTTCTTAAAGTATTTAAAAGATGATAAAATCATGAATTCAGCCTTGAGCACTTTAACTTTGAGGAGCTTGAGCGATTTCTATTTATATATTCCAGTATAGTCTTGAATATACTATGCTGGAATCCAGGGTTAGCACTATAGATATAGTAATCTTTGATAAGTGGGGAGTTAAAACAATAAAGCGTGATTGCAATAAACAAAAATTTTCAAATAGATTCGAGTCACATCAACAATCAAGGAAAAGCAGGGAAAAAAATCCTTGTATCAGTGAAAGACACAAAAAAAGAAGTTAGAAATATAGAGAAAAAATTAAGAGAGCTCTGTTATACAAATATTAGGAATGCATTCAGTTCCACATAACTATGTAAACAATGCCTTATTTAAAGTCTCTTAAACTATGTTTTACTTTTTTCACATTACAAGATGTCAGAAGGTAGAATATTGCTGACATCAGTTAAGGACTTTTTAGACTGGTTTCTTTTCTATCTGTTCATATTATCATCTTTAACATATGACTTGCCAAAGCTTGTGGTTTTTGCATTTTTTGGCATCACATAAGTACTGAATATAGGAAAAGATGAGCAGGAAAAGAATCTTCTCCGTGTTAAGCTTTGTATTTTAATCTGGGAAAAAAAACTTCCCCAGAAGGCATTATTCTATATCTCATTAATCAAATCTAAATTACATAATCCTTTTTTTCCTTAAGCTAAACTTATTAATTTTTTATTAAATTGTAGGGGTGACATTGGTTAATAGCATTATTTGTATCAGATGTACAATTTTATAACATATTATATACATAATATATACATATTATATATAATATATACATATTGCACACATTGCATTGTGCACTCCCCATACATAATCTAGTCTCCTTTTGTCACCATACATTTGACCACCTTTACCCCTTTCATCCTCCCCCCACCCCTTTCCATCTGGTAAATTTCATTTAAGCCCCTCTTAAACCAATCCATGGCCAAGTGAAATTGGATTATCATGCTTCATCTGGGAACTAGGATAAAGGCCAACCCTCTCCCAAAATTGAGAGGTCTCTGCCAAATTACTCAACAGGCAAGTGTTTTGTTAGCAAGAAATAAATAGGGAAAAGGCTTTGGGATAGGCAGCATTCATAGCAGCCAACGATAGAAGAAATTTCAAAAGGAATGAATGTCAGTAGTATCAAATTTGAAAAGAAAATGAGACTAAAAAATGATTATTATTATATCTGGTATTTTTATATATAGACTATTGTGTGCTGGTGACTTCTCTAAAATGATTTTCTAGAGTGGAAAATAGCTTATTTTGGCTTGTTCAATAAATGAAATGTACAAGTTAAGATAAACTTACTCGGAAAGAGTTTGAGAGAGAAAGAGAAAATCACAAGGAATCTCCTCATTCTGTCCTTATAACAAATCAAAAGTAGTGAAAAGTTGAGGAGAAGGAGAAAGGTTGATTGTTGATTGATAAGTCCAGATTCTAGAGAATACTTGGAGGTGCTGGCCTTGAAGAGCATAGAGCAATGATTAGGATCATGTCATCTAAAGTCCTACATCTCTAAATATAATTCCTGGCTTTGCCATGTGATTATTATAATTGATTACTAATTATTATAGTTATATTTACTAATCTTTACTCTCTGATATATAATACTTTATTTTATTTTTAGTTCATTATTAATCTAATCAATGTTATATATTTGAAATATAATATAAATTTTTTTTAAAAAAAGTGGACATGGACCAAAGTTTATATCATGTCATGATTCGAGTATTATAAATATTAAATTTTGAGCACCTGAATTCCATTTAAATTTTAAAAGCTCTAAGTAGAAAGTGATATGATATATGCAAGTACTTTTGTCCTAGTGATCTCTATAAGCTCAGTGAAGTAAGAAAATATTAATGGGCTAGCAGATAAGAGGATATCAAATTTATGACAGAAGAGACGACATTAATTTAGTATGAGAACACTTAGGGCAGTGGTTAGGAAAACGAAACAAAAAGCTTTAAGAAAATTAAAGAAGAGGTTTAACGATGGGATGGAAATTAAAGTAACCCTTTTTAGGCTCTGTCTGAAATATTTAGTCAAATTTTTTTTTCCTCAGTCCCTTTAAACAAAAAAACTTGTCTTTACCCTTATTACTTCCAAATTTTCTATTTTTCTCCTCTTAATCGATTATATGTAATTTAATTATCAAGGTAAACAAGGAACCTATGTTTATGCCAGTAATACTATTCTTTTTCATTATCATCCTCAGGTCTCTTGAAAATCAACTCTTCAATCCCAGTCAATGGATAGACTGAATGACTCCGTGGTCACTGAATTTCTGTTATTGGCCCTTTCTTGTTCTCGGGAGAAAAAGCTTTTTCTCATCTTTATATGTTCTTTTCTCTATATAGGAGTCATCTTGGGAAACCTTTTAATTTTATTTTTAGTAATTTTTGATTCTCACTTACATTCTCCTATGTACTTCTTGCTGGCCAACCTGTCCCTCATTGACATGGGCCTTTCCTCTATAACAGTCCCCAAGATAATCACAGGTCTTATCAATGAAGACCAACTCATTTCTTTCCAAAGTTGCATGACACAGTTATGCTTCATTCATATCATAGGAGGAGTGGAAATGGTATTACTCATAGCCATGGCATTTGACAGATGCACAGCAATCTGTAAGCCTCTTCACTACTTGAAAATTATGAACCCTAAAATATGTGTTTCATTTGTAATCACTGGCTGGGTAACTGGGGTAATCCATGCTATGTCTCAGTTTTTATTCATTATAAATTTGCCTTTCTGTGGGCCTAATAAACTTGACAGCTTTTATTGTGACTTTCCTAAAATTATAAAACTTGCATGCACAAATGGAGACAAGCCTGAGTTTATTGTCACTGCCAACAGTGGCTTCATGACTATGGTCACCTTCTTCCTACTAATCCTTTCATATTTATTCATTTTGGTTACTGTCTGGAAACGTTCTTCAGGAGACTTGTCCAAGGCATTTGTCACTTTGTCATCTCATATTACTGTGGTTTTTTTGTTTTTTACTCCATGCGTGATTTTCTATGTCTGGCCTTCTCCTCCTCCATCACTTGAAAAAAACTTGTTTGTCATTGACTTCGCTATAACCCCTATCTTGAATCCTGCTATCTACACATTAAGGAACAAAGACATAAAGGTAGCAATAAAAAGATTGTACAAAAAGATATCTTATTCCAGATTTTGTTGACCATATCATCTTTGGACCTTTAAAACTGGATACTGACCTGCACACTAGCCCATCTCCACTTAGGCACCTCAAATTCAGCATATCCAGAACAAATTCATCATCCACCATCCGAAACTTGTTACTACTTCATCTGTGTGGTATAAGACCATTATCATTACCATCATGGGAAATGTAAATCCAACATACTAAGAATCGATATTCTTACAGAGAACAGGACAGTCTGACAAAGAACATTTTAATTTTGAAGTTTTGGTTATTTTGCAAATAAATTGATGTAACAAACACCATTTCTGCTATTCGTGAATTCTAAAAATAACCTGTAAATGTGTTGTTATGGATGTCAAGAATCATCAAATTGAATTGTCATATATATATAGGTCCAATCGCTTTACTTATGATTTAAAAGACACTCTAAAGCCAAAATATAAATATGAATAGTTTCTTTGGAAGAGACTCCTAGAAGACACTGGCTCAGAAGTAGGGACATGAGAAAAGAAAGGGAAGGATGCCAAAAGAGTGTACCGATTAGTAACCTACTACTGTGGACAACTGGAATGCAATCTTGCTATGGCTCTCTAAACTTGCTATGTACAGATTCTATGACTTATAATTGTCCCACTCAACAGGAAAAGAAGCTCTGTATTTTTGTGTTGGTGTAGCTCTGAGACACTAACTTCATGGCAGTTCCAGGCTTCTGCACTTTTGATATCCAGAGAAAAGTCCTCAGGCAGAAAGTCCATGGAGCTTATGGTATAAAACAATCTATATTCTTGGAAATAATAAGTGCAAAAGCATAAGTACGAATACCAGAGCATCAGATACACTCCACATCTTCCCATGCTAGAGGCACTTATGCTTCTTATAAGTTAACTCCATCATTGATTCTTCAAACACAGAAGTGTTAATGGAACAAGTGTCTATGGGTCTTATTATTGCATATGTTCTTAGGATATTTATCATCTGCAGCTTCCACAACCCACTCTAGATTTCATTCATATTTATCCAGCACTTCCGTTGATCTGGACCACTTACGCTGAACCATAGCTTCCTACTTGAGCAGCCTGAGTCCATAATTACCATGCTTCTGTCAGGCTGTAATTGCTGTCTTTCCCCATTTACAGTTATCATCCATCATGGTTGATTCAAGTATAGCAGCAATTTGATTTCTTCATGAAGGTTAATTATCCCAGGCATGATATTAACTTCTTTCTTTGTCTGCCGATCTACAAACACAAGGCAAACAAAATGACCTGGAAGTTACTAAAACTTGAGATTTCTTATAATACTTATCTTGTTTCCAAAAGAAGCATTCTCCCCACCCCAGCAGAAGTCCAAGTCATAGGTCTAGAAAGCTCCAATTCTCCAAGGAAGCGAAGGTAAATGGAGCCATTTTCACCATCTGCCTTTGGTTTCAGATAGGCATTCTAGGGACCAATATCGTATAATGTCTATTGGTCCAAAGTATAAGTCACATATGAAAGCACAAAATGTCATCCCCAAAGTAGGACTAAGTTGCACCTTTACTCGCACCTTTAAAAGGTTATTCCCATGTTCTATCAGACCGACAGCTTCTGTTTGCTACCATATACTGCAGCACCAGTGGACTATTGCTTATGTACCCATCGTTGCAATTTCTTTGCTCTAAAGATATTTTTTTTTGTCCTAAGCAATATTATGAAGAATGTTAGTCATGCTATATATCTCTGAATCATTTAATGGCTAAAGTACTGCTGTAAGGATAGTCATAGCCATACTTAGAACACATGTTTACCTCCAGTAAGAACAATACACTGTTCTTCCAGTGTGGATGGGATCCAATGTAAACTTGCCAACAAGTTGTTCATTGAATGTCTCATTAAATTAAACCCCATCAAGGTTTAGGCACCTGGCACCCATGTATGCCTCTGAAAGGTCAAACATTTAACAGTGGCTATAGCTAGAACTTCCTTAACGAGAAGAGACCTTGTTGAAAGAACTCATCTTTACCATTCATAAATATTTCATCCATGGACCCACTGTACAAAAAAGAATCCCTAGAAATACGTCATCCTTGCCATTTGCAACTACTTCATTCATGGGCCCATTGTGCAAGCACTAGAGTGGCTGAGACAGGTAATTAACTCTGCTTTTTAACATGATTCTTGAACTATTATAAGATAAGAAACATAAAAAGTACACATGTGTTTCTTCCTGTTTTCTTCTGGCTAAAAGAACAATTATATCACATTTCGGTATGACGTATGTGTAATTTATCACTATTTATTTTAAGTAACAATCCCACAGTTGTGTAAAAATTACAAAACTGATCCAAACTTGTGGGAAAAAATATTATGGATTAGAGTTATTTGGTAGTTCCCAGAAAAGTGCTAGATGGATTGTTATTTTTTCTTTCCTTAAACACATAAAATAAATGTTCACCTATATGGTTTGGAATGGAGAAAACAAATGAAATATGAGCTCCAGACGTGTGTACTGTTGAATGTACACTCATCATAATACAGATACCATGATTAGAATAGTAAAGAGATCTAATTTTTATCATACAATAAAAGTGAATTCTCAAAACAAAGGTGAATAAATCCATATAATTATAAATAATAAAGCATTTCAACAAACAAAAATTGGGCTCTTTACACACACATAAAAATAGATAATACATTTCAAAAATAAGTTAACGTGCTCAAAATACTTTAAAATTGCATACGAAGCAACTTTTAAAAATAGATGAAATGTATATAATTGTGGCACAAAGTATGCAATTTTAAGCAAGGCAGAACAAACAGAAAAGAGGAGAAAAAGACTATATTTTACAACATTAACTTTCAGTTTGTAAAAGAAAAAAAAAAATCCAGTTTCTGGTTTCACATGTGAGGAGCTTGGAAATTGTTACTCATCCTGACAACAAGTAAAAAGCTGAACAGACTGAAAAGTCAACAACTCTTCTTAGATACAAAATAGATGAGATGTCACAGGGCAAACTGATGCCCCCAAGATTAGAGAGACAGACAGGCAAATATAGGTCACTGCAGCTTATTTGAACAGGGACAAAAAGAAACTGAACTATCATTGACAAATTCCTGGGGCTCAGGGCACACCACTCTGAGAGTTAAAAATATTCCAGAGGAATGTAGTCATAGAGGGTCCCACCAATACTGTGAGATTTAGTTCTGGGTGCTTGACCAAATTCCCATAGTAAATATCTGAGAAAAAAAAAATCCCCTTGGCCTTCTAGCAGAGGGAGGGAAAAAGGAGCCATTTTGAAATATACCAGAGCACTCTGTGGTGGTAACAAGCCCTGCCCTCAAGGGAAACTAGTTAGCTAGAACCTAAGCTATTGAAGTATTATCAGAGCCTAACTAACATGGTAAAGGGAAATATCCAACATCAGGCAGCGCTAGTCTTCATGTGGGAGAAAAGAAATACCTAACTCCAGCTCACTCTAGCCATCCTGTGCCATCTAAGGAGTGGAGGAAAAAACTGAAACATTTTTTTAAGCTCACTGTACGGAGGCACAGGTTCAGTAAAAGACTGAGACTTAAACATAGAACTATAAAACACTTCTCTCCATCCAGAACTCACCATCACATTACCAAAAGCCTATTTACAGCAGTTCCTTCTGCTCAATAAATCATATCCAGATACCAAGAAAAAATACAAAGTATACCATAATTTGAAGAGACAGAGCAAGCATCAGAACAAGACATATCAGACTGGGAATTTAAAGCAACTATGATAAAGAAATAAATAAAACAACTATTAATGTGATAAGATTAATATGCTAAGAGCTCTAATAGATAAAGTAGGTAGAATGCAAGAAAAGATGAGCAATGTAAGCAGAGAGATGGAAATCATAAGAAAGAACTAAAAAGAAATGTTAGAGATCAAACATACTTTAGCAAAAAATGAATAATGCCTTTGATGGGCTTACCAGTAGAGTAGATGTGGATGTCTTATCAGTAGATTAGACATAGATGATATATCAATTGAATCCTCAAAAACCGAAGAGCAGAGAGAACAAAAAATGAAAACAGACAAAACAGAATATCGAAGAATGTAATGACATCTGTAGACTGCTTCATCCAACAACTACAAAACACAAATTCTTCTCAAGTTCACATTGAGTATTCACCAAGATAGACCACATTTTGGGCCTTAAAATATACCATAACAGATTTAAACATATAGAAATCACACAATATCTCCTCTCAGACTATAGTGGAATTAAACTAGATAGAAATCAATAACAGAAAGATAACTGGAAAACCCCTAAATACATAGATGTTAAACAACACACTTCTAAATAACACATAAGTCAAAGCAGAAATCTTGAGAAATTTAAAAATATTTTGAGCAAAATGATCATTAAAACACACTTATCAAGAATTTGTGAGATATGACAAAAGCAGTGCTTAGAGGAAAATTAGTAGCGTTGAATGCATACATTACAAAAGCAATATCTAAAATCAAAAATCTAAGTTCCCCTTAGGAAACTGAAAACAGAAGAGTTATTTAAACCTAAAGCAAGCAGAAGAAATAAATTAGAGAAGAAATCTATGAAATCAAAAACAGGGAATCAATAGAGAAAATCAATGAAACCAAAAGCTGTTTCTTTGAAAAGATTAATACGATCAATAAACCTCTAGCAATCTAACTAAGAAAAAAGGGAGAGGAGAGAAATTGCTAATATAAGAAATGAAAAAGAGCCCATCACCACAGATCTCATGAACATTAAAAGCATGACAAAGGAATACTGTGAACAACTTTATGTTTACAAATTTGATAATCTAGATGAAATGGACAGGGTTCTTCAAAAGCAGAATCTGCCAAAACTCATATAAAAATAAATAGATCATCTGAATAGGCTTATATCTATTTTTAAATTGAATTAATAATTAATAACCTATCCAAACAGAAAGCTCCAGGCCATATGAGTTCACAAGTGAATTCCTCCAAACATTTATTAAATGACAATAATTCTCTATGATCTTTTTCAAAGAATAGAAGGAGAGGGAATACTTACTAATTTATTCTATGACACCAGCATTACCCTAATATTAAACCAAACAAAGACATTACAAGAAAAGGAAACTACTGATCCGTATCCCTAATGAGCATAGATGCAAAAATCTTCAAAAGAATATTAGCAAATCAAATCCAAAAGAGTATTTAAAAAGTTATACACAATGATCAAATGGAATTGATCTCAGGTAGTCAAAACTGGTTCAACATTCAAAAATCAACTGATGTAATCCATCATATCAACAAGCTAAAGAAGAAAAATGACATGATCATATCTGCATAAATACTTCAGGCAAAACATTTGACAATATTAACACCCATTCCTGATTTAAAAATCACAGTAAATTAGAACAGAGGGAAACTTTCACAACTTGATAAAGACTAGTGACAAAAAATCCTACAGCTGACATCATAATTAATGGTGAGAAACTCAAAGTTTTCCCATTAGTATCAGATACTAACCAAAGATATCTCCTCTCATCACTCCTTTTAAACATTGTACAAAGATCTTCTTAATGAAAAAGGCAAGAAAAGGAAATGAAAGGTATACAGATTGAGAAGACGTAAAACTGTTTCTATTTGCAGATGACATGACCATCTACATGAAAAATCTGAAAGTATTAAAAAAAAAAAATCCTCCTAGAACTGAGAAGCAATTATAGAAAGTTGCAAGACACAAGGTTAATAGATATAAGTCAGTCGCTTTCCTATAGACCAACAATGAACTAATGGAATGTGAAATTAAAAATAAAATACCAGGAAAGATGGCAGACTAGGTAAAAGCAGGGTGTGCGTCCTCCCAGGTCCGCATTGAAATTATAACCAAATTATAAAATAATCAATGTGGAAAATCACCTGAAGTCCAGCTGATCAAAACATCTCTATCTGATAACATAAAGGAGCCAAATTGAGGCCGGTAGGAGCGGCAAATTTGAGAATCAAGCTGGCCCAGCACCTACAGGTGGTGGAGGATCACGGGAATGGAGAGAGAGGCTTCAGAGGCTCCCCTGAAGAAGAGGGGACTCCTGGCCTCACTCTGGAGATCCCTAGCTCAGGGTCCCAGCCCATGAAAGAGGAGACTCCAATAACTTTGACTGTAAAAACCAAAGGGGATTCCCACAATCTGGGTGAGACAGAAGGAGACAGAAACCCTAGACACCCCTTTGCAAACCCTCACCCAGGACCGGAGGTGGGTCAGAGTCTTGCTCGGGATTCATACTAAGAAAGTCTGCATTACCTGGAGCCACGAAGTGGGCTGGATAGGCAGTCACCATTGGTCTTAGTCCAGCCCCGCTACGGGGCAATCTACAGACCAAGCCAGCCTGACTGTGCAGACTCCCCCACACAGGGCCATTAGGAAGCCCTAATTTGAGATCAGCCAGCCCCACCCAACCTACGGATTGCCTGGGGCTTTCGTTTCTGGATGGCTGCCTCATGGATGGCTGAGCCCTTTCAGGGCCAAGCATTCTCAGCTGGCAGCCAGTTCTGCGAGGGCGCATTTCCGAGATAGAATCAGGCAGATCACTTGGGCAATGTCCGGATGGGTGGTCTTGCTATCACCTGGGACTTCTGTGGGAATAGGAGAATGATTACCAAAATCACAACAAAAAAATAGGTTGTATTGATCTGATTGCCATTGTCTCTCTGAGACCCTGCCTCACCCTACCTACAAATTGCCCCAGGCGGCCCATTGACAGTGAACAGCCACAGCCCTGCCCCTCCCCATGGAGTCTCTCAATTCACATAGGCAACAAATTTTGGCCGGCACAGGGCTGGCACTGCATGGAAATCAGTTACAGGCTGATTTTTGTAAGAGCCGGAATATTATGTCCAGGGAGTTCAGGGGTCTGTGAGACCTCCCCAGATGGCAGCTTGTCTCACTGTGATCCGTGACTACAGCAGGAATGCCTGGGCACAGAAGTGGCAGCCAAACTGAGGCTGTATTGACTGGATGGCCCTCAGGGTCTCCCTGAGCCCCTAACCCATCCAATACACAAAATTCCCACCACATGTTGATAGACAGCTGCCCCTGCCCTGGGGTAGTGCATTCAGGCCCGAAGGAAGCAGGCAGCAGCTGACTAGCTACGATTGGAAACTTGCACAGGGAGCCACAGAGACAATGCTGACATGTAAACTGACACTAAAGTGGCAGGTGAAATTTACTCCATAAACCCAGGAGACTCTCAGAGTCTCTGCACCAGCCAACATGCATATCACCCAGAGGCTTTTTCAGTTTCAGAGACTCACAAGCAACTGACAGGCAGTGTTAGGCCTTGAGGAGCACAGGTCCCTCTGCTAAACTGCCATAGATCAGGGACAGAGATAACAGACCGCTGCCTACAGTGTTGTCTCTTCCACTTACCTATAGATCCAACATAGGCAACAACCATCTCTGGATTGCTTTGTAGTTCCACCAGGTAGCAGTGGATGACCTTGGCCTACTGGGGATCCCCTTCCAAGGGACCAAAAACCAACACATCCAAGGGTGGCACAAGACCACAGCAGAGCAAACTCTGACTAGCTTCATTAACGGTACACACAAAGGGTGGTTGCAACAAGTACACAAGCCTGCTAGGGTAAATCCCACTCAGTGTGGTTAGCCCCTACACAGCAACTCTTATCCTGTGGATGCAGCCAATTTCCACAATTAGCCTGAGCATTATCTCATCCACTGATCTGCTAACAACAATAAAGTTTAAGCAACAACAGAAGATCACACATAACCCACAAAAAGATCACACCCAGAGCCCCCGGCATTGGGAATCGGCCAAAGTGTACCACCAGGCCACACAAGACACCTTCCACATCAGGCCATCTGGGCAAGGCTGAAAGACAAAACAAATATTCCTGACACATAGACACAAACATAGAGAGGCTAATAAAATGAGAAAACAAAGAAACATGCCACAAATGAAAAAGAGAGAGAAAACTCCAGAAAATAAGCTAAACGAAAAGGAGGCAAGCAATCTACCAGAGACAGAGTTCAAAATAATGGTTATAAGGATACTCGATGAACCTATGGAGAGAATGGATGAGCACAATGAGAACATCAACAGAGAGATAATAAGCATAAAAAAGGACATAGAAACCATAAAAAAGAACCACACAGAAATGAAGAATACACGAGATTTCACCAGTAGAATGGATGAAGCAGAAGATCGAATCAGTGAACTGGATGACAAGGTAGCTGAATACACTCAATCAGAAGAACAAAAAGAAAAAAGAATTTTAAAAAATGAGGATAGTTTAAGAGACCTCTGGGAATATATGAAGTGTAAAAATAACCAGATCATAGGAGTACCTGAAGAAGGAGAGAGAGAGCAAGTGATTGAGAATCTATTTGAAGAAATAATGACAGAAAACTTCTCTAACCTGGCAAAGGAATTAGACATACAAGTTTGGGAAGCACGAAGAGCCCCAAACAAGAGGAATTCAAACAGACCCACATCAAGACACATGATAATTAATATGCCAAAGGTCAAAGACAAAGAGAGAATCTTAAAAGCAGCAAGAGAAAGGAGCTAGTTACTTACAAGGGTACCCCATACCCATAAGAATGTCTCCTGATTTTTCAACGGAAACTTTGCGGGCCAGCAGGGACTGGCAATAAGTATTCAAAGTCATGAAAAACAAGAATCTACAACTACAAATACTCTACTCAGCAAGACTTTCGATTAAAAAGGAAGGTGAAATAAAGAGCTTTCCAGAGAGGAAAAAGCTTAAGGAATTCATTGCCAACAAGTCAGCATTACAAGAAATAAATGTTAAAGGAACTTCTGTAAAAAGAGAAGGGGTGAAAAAAATAGAAATAACAAATACGAATAATAAAATGGCAGTAACTATGTATCTATCAATAATCACTTTAAATGTAAACAGATTAAATGCTCCAATCAAGAGACATAGGATAGCCGAATGGATAACAAAACAAGACCCATGCATATGCTGTTTACAAGAGACCCACTTCAACTCAAATGACACTCACAGACTGAAAGTAAAGGGATGAAAAAAGATAATTCATGCAAACGAAATTAAAAAAAAAGCAGCATAACGATACTTATATCAGATAAAATAGACTTTAAAACAAAGGTGATAGTAAGAGACAAAGAAGGGCTCAATGAACCAAAAGCACATAACCCTAGTAAACATATACACACCCAAAATAGGAGCACCTACATACATAAAGCAATTATTGACTGATAAAAAAGGTGAGATCAACAGTAACACACTAAGAGACTTTAACACCCCATTGACACCAATGGATAGGTCTTCCAGGCAAAAAATCAACAAGGAAACAATGAGGCTAAAAGACACACTAGACTAGTTGGATTTAATAGATATTTTTAGAGCATTTTACCCCAAAGCAGCAAATTATACATTCTTCTCAAGTGCACATAGAACATTTTCTAGGCTACTCCATATGTTAGGCCACAAAACAAATCTCAATAATTTTAAGAAGATTGAAATCATATCAACTGTGTTCTCTGATCACAATAGTATGAAAAAAGAAATCGACTTCAGGAAAAAAGATGGAAAATACACAAACTCATAGAGGCTAAATAACATGCTACTAAACAATGAATTAGTTATTAATGAGATCGAGGAAGTAATTAAAAGATATCTAGAGACAACTGAAAATGGAAACACAACTATTCAAAATCTACAGGACACAACAAAAGCAGTCCTAAGAGTGAAATTCATAGCAATTTAGGCCTACCTCGAGAAACAAGAAAAAGCTCAAATAAACAATCTAACCTTACACTTAAAAGAACTAGAAAAAGAACAGCAAAAGAAGCCCAAAGTGAATAGAAGGAAGGAAATAATGAAGATCAGAGTGGGGGAAAAAAATGAAATAGAGTCTATAAAAACAATACAAAAGATTAATGAAACTGAGAGCATGTTCTTTGAAAGGATAAACAAAATTTACAGACCCCCCCCCCCCCAGCCAGACACATCAAGGAAAAAAGAGAGAGGACTGAGAAAACAAAATCAAAAATGAAAGAGGAGAAATAACTACAAACTCCATAGAAATACAAAGGATCATAAAAAAATAATAATACAAGCAATTATATGTGAACAAATTGGACAATCTGAAAGAAATGGACACATTCCTAGAAATATACAATCTCCCAAAACTGAGTCAAGAAGAAACGGAAAATCTGAACCAAACGATTGCTACCAATGAAACAGAATTAGTAATCAAAAACCTCCCCCAAAACAAAAGTCCTGGACCAAGATGGCTTCTTAGGTGAATTTTACCAAGGAAAAATTAACACCTATTCTTCTAGAACTACTCCAAAAAATTCAAGAACAGGGAAGGCTCCCTAACTTCTTTTATGAAGCAATCATTACTTTGATTTCAAAACCAGACAAAGACATTACAAAAAAAGAAAACTGTAGGCTGATATCTCTTATGAACATTGATGCAAAAATCCTCAACAAAATGTTAGCAAACCAAATTCAGTAATATATTAAAAATATCATACACCATTATCAAGTTGGATTTATTACTGGGATGCAAGTTTGGTTCACTATCCACAAATGTAACACACCACATTAACAAATCAAAAGATAAAAACCATCTGATCATATCAATAGAGGCAAAAAAAAAAAGCATTTGACAAAATCCAGCATCTACTTATGGTAAAAATTCTCAGCAAAGTGGGAATAAAGGGAACATACCTCAACATAATAAAGGCCTTATATGACAAACCTACAGCTAATATCATACTCAAAGGGGAAAGGTTAAAACCATTTTCCTTAAGAAAAGGAATAAGGCAAGGATGCCCACTTTCACCACTCCTCTTCAACACTGTATTGGAGCTCTTAGCCACAACAATCAGACAACATAAATAAAAGGTATCTGAATTGGAAAGGAAGAAGTAAAACTCTCGCTATTTGCCGATGACATGATACTACATATAGAGAACACTAAAGATTCCACCAAAAGACGGTTAGAACTGATCAATGAATTCAATAAAGTACCAGTTAACAAATTAAATATTCAGAAGTCAGTGGCATTTTTATACACTAATGATGAACTTTTAGAAAGAAATTAAGAAAACAATCCCATTTACGATTGCATCAAAAACTATAAAATACCTGGGAATCAAATTAGCCAAGAAGGTAAAAGGCCTGTTCTCAGAAAATTTTATGTCATTGAAACAAGAAATTGAAGAAGATATGAATAAATGCAACATATACTGTGCTCATGGGTAGGAAGATTCAACATCATTAAAATGGCCATACTACCCAAAGCAATCTATACATTCAATGCATCCCTATCAAAATACCAATGGCATTTTTCAGAGAGCTAGAATAAATAATCTTAAAATTTATATAGAACCATCAAAGACCCCAAAAGCCACAGCAATCTTGAGAAAGAAGAACAAGTTGAAGGTATTACACTACATGATATCAAACTATACTACAAGGCTACAGTAATCAAAACAGGATGGTACTGGCAAAAAACAGATGCATTGACCAATGGAACAGAGAGCCCAGAAATAAATCCACACCTACACTCTCACTTAATATATGACAAAGGAGACAAGATTATACAATGGGATAAAGACGGTCTCTTCAATAAATTGTATTGGGAAAATTGGAAAGATACATGCAAAGAAAAAAGAAACTGGACAATCTTCTTACACCATATACAAGAACAGATTCCAAATGGATTAAAGACTTAAATGTAACTTGAAATCATAAAACTTAGAAGAAAATATAGGCAGTAAACTCTCTGATATTACTAACAGTAATTTCTTTTCAGATATATCTCCCTGGTCAAGGGAAACAAAAGAAAAAATAAACAAATAAACAAATGGGACTACATCAAACTAAAAAGTTTTTGTAAAGCAAAAGGAACTATCAACAAAGCAAAAAGACAACAGACTAATTGGGAGAAGATATCCACTAATGATACATCTGATAAGAAGTTAATATCCAAAATTTATGAGAACTCATTGAACTCAATGACAAAAAACAAACAATCAATTTAAAAATGGGCTGAAGATCTGAACAGATACTTCTCCGAAAAGAAAATACAGATGGCTAATAGACATATGAAAAGATTCTCAAGGTCATTTTAATCATCAGAGAAATGCAAATTACAACCACAATGAGACACCTATCCGAATGGCCATTATCAAAAAATCAAAGAGCAACAAGTATTGGCAAGAATGAGGAGAAAAGGGAACCCTCATACAGTGTTGGTAATATTGCAAATTGGTACAGCCGCTATGGTAAACAGTCTGGAGTTTCTCAGAAAATTTAAAATGCATACACCTTTTGACTCAGCAATTGCACTTCGGATGGTTATCCAAAGAAAACCAAAACAATAATTCGTAAAGATCTATGAACCCCAACATTCATGGCAACACAATTTACAATAGCCAAGATGTAGAAGCAATCTAAATGCCCATCAACAGATGATTGGAAAAAGGAGTTATGGTTCATATATACAATGGAGTATTAGTCATTTAAAAAAAAAAGAAATTCTACCATTTGCAATGACATGAATGGACCTAGAGGTTATTATGCTGAGCGAAATAAGTAAGAGTGAGAAAGATAAATAATATATGATTTTACTAACATGTGGAAAAGGACAAGCTAATCAAAAACTGACTCATAAATATAGAGGACAATTTGGTGCTAGACGGAAGGGATGGATGGTTGCAGGGCTGGGAGAATGGGGTGAAGGGTTAAAAAAGTACCAATTAGTAGTTGATAGATGGTCACAGGGATGGGGAGCACAGCATAGCAAATGCAGTTAGCAGTAAGTAGTGGCTAGGTGGAGAGTTAAAGGGGTGATAGAATAATCAGGTGGATCGTTTCGTAAACTATATAAATGTCTAACCAATGTACTATATACTTGAAACTAGTAATAAAATTAAATTTGAAAAAACAAACAAACAAAATACCATTCACGTTAGCACCTAGAAAAATAAAATACTTAGGTATAAATCTAGCAAAAATGTACAAACTTATATGAAGAAAACTATAAAACTCTGATGTATTAAATATAAGAACAACATAAATGACGAAATAGTCCATATTTATAAATGGGAAAACTAAATATTGTCACAAGTTCAGTTCTTCTAAATTTGACCTACAGATTCAACTCATTCTCAATCAAAATCCCAGCAAGTTATTTTAAAGATATTGACAAACTGACTCTTACGTTTATACTGAGAGGCACAAGATTTAGAATATCCAGCACAATGCTGAAATAAAATAAAGTTGGAGGACTGACATTACCTGACTTCAAGACTGGTTATAAAGCTACAGTAATCAAGACAGTGTATTAGTGGAAAAATTTTTTTAAATAGGCAAATAGATTAACAGAATTGAATAGAGGGCCTAGAAAGAGACCCCCAAACAAAAGAACAAGACAATATAAAGGAACAAACATATTCTCTTCAACAAATGGTGCTGGAACACCTGGACATCCATGTACAAAAAAAGTGAATCTAGACACAGATCTCACACTCTTCATAAAAATTAACTCAAAATAAATCATAGACCTAAATATAACATGAAAAACTGTAAAACTCCTAGAAGATACCATAGGAGAAAACCTAGATGACCTTGGGTATGGTGATGTTTCCATAGATACGATGGCAGAGACATAATTCATGAAAGAAACAATTGATTATCTGGACTTCATTAAAATTAAAATTTTCAGCTCTGTAAAAGTCAGTATCAATAGAATGAGAAGACAAGCCAAAGACTGGAGAAAGTATTTGCAAAAGACCTATGTGATAAAAAAAAAAATCTATTACTCAAAATATGTAAAAGGCTCTTAAAACCCATTATGAAAACAAATACTTGATTAAAATATGGACCAAAGACTTTAACTGACCCCTCACCAAAAAAAGACATAAGGATGGAAAATAAGCATGTGAAAAGATGCTCCACATCATATGTGAACAGGGAAATGCAAATTAAAACAATGAGATGCCCCTACATACCAGATTTTAAAAGGGCTAAAATCTGGAATGCCGACAACACCCAATGCTGGCAGGAATGTTGAACCATAGAAACTTTCATATGTCGATGGTAGGAATGCAAAATGGTACAGCCATTTTGGAAGACAGTTTCACAATTTCATACAAAACTAATACTCTCACCATACAATCCAGCAATCATTCTCATCAATGAGAAAGAATCAGAAATGTTAATGGGAATATCACCCTTCATAATGCCTGTTGCTTGTTTCTGGAAAAAAATGTTGATACATGGAGCTCATTTTCTCCCACTTCACAAATGAGGGCATCTGCAACATTTATGGATGACTTCTCACTCTTCCCCAACTCCGTAAATCTACATTTGATATAGTAAGTTCACAGTTCCACAGTCTCTGTGCTGAACAAAACTTATTTCTCTCCTGCCCAGCATGTTACTTTACACAATATACAGGAGATATTCTTATGTCTTCCTTCTTTCCCTGTCTCTCATTGCCAACCAAGTATCTCTTCCGATATTTTTTTCGTGGGGAAAATCAGCATGACTCTTAGGCCTGGTTCCCAGGAGAAAGCAATAAAATGTTGGTTATTGGGACTCTTAGAAGCATCAATGTGTCACTGACACCTACTGCTACTAATTAACTGTATTCCCACTAGGAAGAAACATATATTTTGTCTTGGAGATACTTACACTACAAAGCAGAAACAAAATTACCGAGTTTTTCCAAATGCTACTGCACACCATAGAACAGAACAAGTAGGTCGGAAAAATACTCCTAGTGTTGAGAAATAATACACCACTCTCTCTCCTTTTATATTTCCCTTCTACTTTCTGTCTTTCTTTTCCACTTGTCTACTTCCTTTTTGTCTCCAGTTATTTCAATTCATTGGGTGCATTTTTATTATCTTAATCACTAAATTTTATTATGCATGAAGGAAATATTTCTAAAAGAATAGACATTGTTGATGTCCCTCTTTGACAAGTTGCTATATCAAGGATCTTTTACCTCTCACTTTCTTCAACACCTTATATACTTCACATTTCCCATTGTGGGAACCAAATATATTTATGTTGTGCCCATCTCATTTCCACCCATACACCTAATAGATTACACCAGGATAAGTAATTCTCTACCCTCACAGAGGGAATGCTGGGGTCAGTCATTCTCTCTGCTTGGCATTTTGGATAAAGCATTTGATGACATTAGCCAATGTCATCAAATTGGCTTAGGATAGTTATAATTGCTCTTAACCCCTTAGAGGAGAAGAAATTTTTAATCACTGAAGTCAGAAGATCTATACTCTATCTGATTTTATACATCACCTACGTGAAAAGAGTCACATGTTAAAATCAAGATATCCAGCAGGGATAGGAACCAACTCTTGTGGGACTTGCCTTTAGAGAATTTCTGATCCTTTAATGTTTTCTAAAAGAGTAAAAGAACTAAGTATTTTGAAACTGTTTAAATGTTCTTCCCTTACACTCTAAACATGAGCTCAATATCTCAGGATTAACTAATTAAATGTTAGCATCAACTCCTGACAAAACTTGAACAAAAGATGGGATCCTCTTTAAACATAATAATCACCACAACATAGCACTACATGAAGTTACTAGTCAATCTGATTTCACTACACATTTTTGGCTTTTCTTTTTAGACAGGTTTTTTCAATCAGCCTTATCTGTTTTGGAAAATATAAAGGAAAATTAGAAACAATAAAATTTGGTTGGCAAACTAAAGGGATGTCTTATATTAGTGCTTTCTCATTGCTTTCAGTGTATGACTTGCCTGTTCCAAATAACTGACATGGACACAGTGGAATTCAATCACCAATCTTTTATATTCCTTAACTAAAAACTCATTCATATATATATTTATTTTTCGCATGAAGGACCCAGATTTTCTTCATAGTACACCCAGTGATTGTCATTCACTGAATGAGAAATGATCGTTAACTGGGATTAGTGAAACTACGAAATTAGTGCCAAAAGAATTAATGATTTACCTCTAATATCACATATATACATACTCCACTTCCTCCACAAACCTCACAGTATTTCTTTTTCCTTTTCTTGCCCCTCTTTCTAGCTCGTTGCTTTCTTTCATTTCCTTTTTGTAATTTTTATTACAAATGCATGATCGACATAGAAAAATACAAAATGTAGTCAACAATTCTAACATAATTACCTAGTATGTCATTATTCGAAGTGAGTATCTTGAGGTATGGATGTATATACTTACATATTTTAGCAGCATATTCATGTAAATCATATCACATAAGACATACTCCTTTGTAACCAATTTTTGTGACTTAAGAATTTAGTGGATGTGTTAACAAATCTAAATTTCGATCATTTACAATTGCCACTTTATCTTTCATATGAATCTTATCAATTTTCCCTTTCTGCATATTTTTCATATTTTATTATCTTCTTTAAATGTACTTCTAATTTTTTACTCTAGACTAAATAATGAATGGGTCCAAATATATTTCATCGATAGACATCTTCAACCTTTCTACTTATTTGTAGTGCTAATCACAGATATTCTGTCTTTCAAAGTTGTTTGTAGCAATTTTCCTCACCTTTAAAGACCATTGTAGCAGAACTAAGCTTCAAATATTTGAAGACAAGCTATTGTGACCTTTATTTTTATGACTCCAGAATGCTGTAGTTTTTACATGCTCTTAAGGTATCATAATTAATATTTCATTTCTGTGAAGACACCATTATTTTTCAGTTTCATGTTTGAATTGCTAATTATCAATCCTAGAACACAGCTCAAAAGCACAAAATCTCTCTCAATCCTAGCAAGGTGCTAAAAAGCCTTCTTTCTGAGCCTTTGGACGCTTTCTTTGTGGTTTGGAGCTTCACTAGATTTAAAGTGGTCATTCTCCAAGTGACTGGTTACAATAACAAGTATTGGAAACTATCAGAAGAGTAAGCCTTTTTCATTTTATGCTACCTCCCCTCTTAAATTCAACACTTTCCCCTCATTGGCTTATTACTATTTTGTGTGATTCATGCCTGAGATTTATGAGGTGTGAAATAAAATAATATTTAGAGAGAAAGTTCACTTAGCAAATGTATAGACAAATGTGATTAAGAGTGTGAACATTACAAATATGAATCACTATCCATGACATGGAATAAGTCTGAAGAAACCAGAATTATTGCACAAAAAGTATGGTAAAGAAGCGCTCTGTTAGGGGGATATTACACTTTGCTTTTAATTCCTTACCTATACAAAGTCCAAAAAGCTTAATTAGGGCCCTTTACTTATTTAGCTCTATTCTTAATAATCTCATCTATGAATCAATTTCTGGCAGTTTATGAAAATGGCTAATCCGATGAAAAAAGTTCAAGTTCTTTACTTCCTTGGTGGTTTATCGTCTAATAATTACGAATCAATATCTGTTTTCAAAGATTCTTAATAAACCATTCCTTCAACTCTCTGTACTCTTTGATGTTTTCATTTTTAAAAATCTAATACAATTATGATATGTGTAGTGAAAGCTATTTCAAAATCTAAAAGGAGGTTCATTTATTTTTTATTTAATTATCATTTTTTTAGAGTTAAAAAGAAAGTTTATTAGAAAAGAACAGAATAAAGGCCAAGACAGAAAAAGTAAAAACAAGAGAAAGCGAAGACAAAAAGCCAAGATGAGAAACAAAGAGAAGAAAAAGCCCTTGAGTGTTGGGGAACTCCATTTATATATTACTAGTTTCTATAAATTACAAAGAAAGGGTAGGAATAAGTAGCATGAAAGGTTTGCTGCCACTTCCCAGCCTTTAATCCATAGGTTCCTAATGGTTTTAGCCATAGGGAATGAACAATTTTATTTTGTGTAGGGCAGGATTTAAAAATTCCGTTTTTCTGTTTTTCCTTTACAGTGTGGGTAAATGGTTTGTTAGCAATCCCAGCAGAAATCTTCCTTTGTTCTGCCGGTTTCCTTGTGGTCTGTCTGTCAGGCTGATCAGCATATTGCAGCCTCTGGGTATAGCTTGATTTAACTTTTAGTTCTCTTGTCTCCTCCCTAAATTATCATCCTCTCAGAGATGTTATCTCTTATTTTTAATGGGATGTTGCGGGATGAAGATCTGTCTTCTGTAACTTCTTCAAAGCTGAGATACAACTGTACTTTTTGCCTGACAGGAAGAAAAATCTCTGGAAGACTATTCAAAGGTCCCGGAGGCAGAAAATATGTGGTTATTCCAGCATCTGGAAATGGAAGAAAGCCTTGCAGCCCAGAAGATATAAATTTAGCAAAAAGATTAAAAAGACAAACGTCAAAAATTAATAGTAGAGGTAATTGACAATGAAATCCTTCTTCCATGACAGTTTGTTAATTAAGGTAAAGATACATAGTAAAATGAGAATGAATTATCTCGAAGACAAAGCAGTGGTATAGACATTAAAAGAATAATTATCCAGAAAAGTCCTCTGATCCCCTGGAACGTAAGGACTTATCTATTTTACAGAATAAGAGTTTAAGACCTTCCACAGGTTCACAAGAATATGTCACACTTCCCATTCCATTTTCTGGAGGAACTCGTGGGGGGAACTCATAAAAAATTGGTTTAATTTGGGACAGATGTACCCAGCTGTTGATTCCTTGTAATTTGACAGTACTTGAGGAGCTTAACGAACTTTGCTAGGGCCCTTTCCATTTGAGTTGAAGTTAGCTCTCTAGGGACCCTTCTTTCTAAGTCTTTTTTTTTTAGTACAAAGGTTAGACATTATATGATTCATGAAGTGAATCCCCTAATTACTCTAGCACCCATCTGGCACTACAAAATCATTACAATAACATAACTATATACCCTATGTATACTCTAAATACCTGTAACTGTTTTATAACTATTAATTTGTACTTTTTCATCCCTTCACCTTTTCCATCCCATCTTCCAATCCTCCTCCCATCTGGCAACCATTAGTTTGTTTTTTTAAAGCTCTAAAATACCAAAATCAACTACCCTTATTTAAAATTTTGGGCTGTGTGATTGGTTTCCTTTTATGGCACTTAATATCAGAAAAAAAAATCTTCCTGATGTTATTATAATTTCTTCTATTAACAATTATTTTAATATTTATACTATATTCCATTATGTACATACATTATAATCAATTTAAACCTAATGTTTGACATTTAAGTTGATCAAAGTTTTCCCACTATAAAGTATAATGAACGTTTTTATGCTAAAAACTTATTATGTACAAATAGAACTTCATGAGGAGTATTATTGAACCAAATGGCATGGATTCAAGATTCTTGATACATGACTCTAAAATACTATGTTAATGTTTGAATCAGTCTATATTCCCTTTTGCAATGTATGACGGTGCCTAGTTCACTGAGACTTTGCCAGTTTTGATAATAATAATTGTAAAACTATTTTCTAATTCAATAGGAACATAACAGTGTTATATTTGATCTTATTATATTTCTAGGAAGAAATATGTACATATATACATACATATATACACACACGTACATATAAATATAGTTTACATTACTGAAGTCTCTTTTCATATCATTTGTCCATTTATCTATTAGGTCTTGAAGGTTTTTTGAATGGCTTGAACTCTTTTATATATTATGAAGATATCAACCTTTAGTCTCCTACAACATTTCAAATTAAAGTATGATTTATGTGTTTGTTTGGGGTAAATTGTTTTTAAGCACATGCCAAAAAAAAAGTCCTCAGAGGTGTTTTCACTGTTATTATACGTTATTATACTCACTTTAATTGCTATTTAATTTTATTATTTTTGATTATATTTTTTAAAGACTGTTTTCTTATTTTTTTAAATGATTTTTACATGCTCATATACGCTCTTCAAATTTTCTGGGATTCAATATTTATTTATTTTTGTTTTTAACATTTATCATTTTCTTTCCCTTGATTTCTGAGTTTATTTTTTGCATTTTTTTCTAACTTGTTAAGTTTCCTAATTTGTTCATGTATTCGAATAAATGAGGTTGTTTAAAGCAGAAGATTACCTCTGAGTGCAGCTTTGATCTCACTACCTGATTTTGAATACAATTAATATTTCTTATGGAAATTATGTTGATAAAATACAAGTTTATGTAAACCAACAGGTATTAAAATCAAGGAAGAAACAATTCTCATTCTAATTGTACTTTAGGTTAGATTGACAGGACGGCAACACTGTATTACAACTCTTAAGAATTGTTTTCAAACTTTGGTTATTAATGTATTTTACAATGTTGTTTTAAAAATAGACTCTAGTACTTTGCATTATGCAAAACTTGCCTGTGTTAATTTTTCTCAGTGGCAAATTTTTGTTACCTTTGCAGTATTCTTTAAAGTATCTCTTGATTCACTCCAAAAAAGTATCTACATTTCTAAACATATTTGAAGGGACTTATTACCTAGATGAAGGTACCCCACTCAAATCTCAGCTCATTTAATGTGCCTGTTCTTAAGTTAGGATGTTTAAGACAAAGAAGGTGTTTGACATCTTTCAGACAAAACCTAGAAGGTGCAGTGGTCAAAGTGCACAATTGAGACATCACATGAAAGTATTTCTTTGACCAATTGAAAAAACATTAATTGTGGTGAATCAGCTTGATTTTAACTTTTGCAAGGTAATTAAGGGTGCCCAATAAAATGAAAAATGATAAGAAGTGAGACTTCCATCAAATGTGTAGAATTAAATCAGTGAAATGGTTATTACCAGGGCCTGAGGGAGAGAGAAATGAGGAGTTACTAATTAATGGGCATAAAATTTCAGTTAAGCAAGATTAATAAGTTCTAGAGGTTTGCTATACAGCATTTCTCTTTCATTATTTTTCATTCTTCGGTTTCTCTATTCTTCCTTCTGATTTATATCAGTGATCCTTTCCTCCATTTGGTCGACTCTATTTCCTAAGCTTGCTATTTCATTTTCCAGCTTTTGCATTGTGTGTGTGTGTGTGTGTGCGTGTGTGTGTGTGTGCGTGTGTGTGTGTGTTTTATTTTTTATCTCCAAAAGATCTATTCTCTTCTTTTCGAGGGTTTCATTCTCCTTGCTAAAGAACTCATTCTGCTCATATAGTTTTTTTTTTTTTTTCAATTCCTGAAACTGTTGGTATGGCTCATTTGGAACTCACTGATTTTTTTAAGAAATATCATCTTGAATTCTCTGTCATTTAAGTCACGTATTTCTATGTCTGTAAATTTATTTTCTGAAGATTTTTCTTTTTCTTTCTGAGATGCCTTTTCACCTTGGTTGTTAATGGTGTTTAATGGACTATATCTCTACCTAGGCATTAATGGAAGCATGTTCTGCTGTTTTTCCAGAAAGAAGGTTTATTATATAAAGATTTCTCTTTAGCCTGTTATGAAGAAGGCTCTTTTCTTTTGGTTTCCAGTAGGTGGCGTCTAAACCTCTTGGATCCCTGCTTTATATAAAGCCTTAAAAATGTCTTTTATTTTCTTATCGATTTTTAGTTATGCTCACTACCCTCAGTTTCGGTCTCTGTCAGTGTTAGTGACAGTTTCATTAGAGTTTGCTCAGATTCCCTTGTGTCTTGGTGGTGTTTGTGTTTCTAGGGTTGGGAGGAGGAGTCTTCTGATTTGGGGATTTGGGACTGAGGCTCGGCCTCAGTTTTGCAACCACGGCTAGTAAAAATCAACTGTTTTTTCTCTGCCATCAAACTTCTCTACTTTCTGCCCTCGTATTGGGCCTTGTCACCAGCATGCTGCAGGGAGCTCACAGCCCTCCCAAGCAGTACTGATTGTTCAGGGAACTCGCTGTATCACTTCCTCTCTCATTCCTCCTACTGGTACTCTGGTCCACCACCTGACACCCAGGCTTCTGACCTATGATAGCTCTACGCGCAGATCAAACACTCAGACATCCTGATGTGCAGTTTAGGTGTTTTTGTTGAGTTTTAGACATTCAGCTCATTCTTGTTTCCAGGGGAAACATTTGGGGATGTTTCACATTTTGCCACGTTTCTCCGAAATCTCTCTCAAAATTTTTTATTTAAGAAAACAAACGTAGCCCCCCTGGGGGAAAAAAAATTGCTGAGCTGATTACAAACTCCGGGTCTTTCCATTCTGCTCCATACACAAGCTCTTTTTCACAATATTTGATAACTACTTTTTTTTAAAAGAGCATTTATATTAACTGTCTGCAAGTCATTTCAACACAACTGCATGGTAGAAAAAAATAATAAAGTCTAATTAGCTATTTGGCTGAATAATTTACCTGGATGAGGCTCTATTACATGGAATACCAAAAGTCACTGTACTACAAAAGTCACCCATGACTTATGATGCATAATTTCCTGAGATATAGGATCTCCTTCTGGTATTGAGCTAAAAACTAGTTTTCAGAAGTATATTAGCTCTTTCAATTTGCTCTAAGCATCATAATTTCTTCTGTAGATTTACAAAATGAATTTGGTCAGACTCCCAAAAGAAATTCTCATTCATTTTAAAGTTTAGTTGAAGACAATAAAGAGAACTGGTGTCCTACTAATAAACTCATAGAAATAAACTAGTATGTATGTAAGTTAATTTCTGGTCCTACATATATAATACATCATGTCTAAATCATAACTAACTTATATACTATTGAAGAGTTTATATCCATGCCTTATCAGTTTGACAGTTCAACACTTGTTTCTCGCTTCCAACTGAGCTTTCTAGTTCTTTATTTTAAGCCTATATCAACTTGTCTGTTGCTCTGTGAAAGTAAAATGAAGTCGAGCCCCTACCTCGCACCATATACCAAATTAACTCAAATTGCATCAGTGACTTAAAAATAAGAACTAAAACCATAAAACTCTTAGAAGAAAATGTAGGAAATAAATAATGGTCTTGTAATGGCAATGAGTTCTTAGATATATTAAAAACACAAACAAAAAAATAAATTGGACTTCATCAAAATTTTAAACTTTAGTAAAACAAACAACATTATCAAGTAAGTAAAAAGACAACAGAGGAAATATTTACAAATCATATGTCTGTTGGTGACAGAAAGAAATCTAACCATGAGAGGTGAACCTACAATTATATATATATATACACATATATATATATCCATATATATGTATATTTATATATAATATATATAACAGCCTTACTGTTAAATTGTACACCTGAAACTTACTAAATTTCATTAACCAGTGTCACCATAGAAAAAATTTTTAATCATGTCTGAGAAAGCTCTAGTATATAAAAAGTATTAACAAAAATAAAATGCAACAACAAAAAAGACAAAAAAGTAAAATGAATAAAGAATTTGAATGAACATTTACTCAAAGAAAATATACAAATGGCCAAGAAGCGCACGAAAAAATGTTCAACATTATTAGTTATGAGGGAAATGGACTTCAAAACTACAAGATACCACTTCATACCCACTGTAAGGCAATAATATTAAAAAGAAAGAAAGAAAGAAAGAAGAAAGAAAGAAAGAAAGCAAGAAAGAAAGAAAGAAAAAAGAAGAAAGAAAGAGAAGGAAGGAAGGAAGGAAGGAAGGAAAGGAAGGAGGAAGGAAGGAAGGAAGGAAGGAAAGAAAGAAAAAAGAAAGAAAGAACGAAAGAAAGAAAGAAAGAAAGAAAGAAAGAAAGAAAGAAAGAAAGAAAGAAAGAAAGAAAGAAAGAAAGAAAGAAAAAGAAAGAAAAAATACGTCAGAGTTGGCTGGACTGTGAAGAAACTGGAACCATCATACACTGCTTGTGGGATTGTAAAGTAATGCAACCTCATTGGCAAACAGTTTCAGTTTCTCAAAATGTTAAACATAGAGTTAGCATATGACCCAGCAATTTCACTCCTAGGTATATACCCATATACCCATAAAAACTGAAAACAAATACTCAGACAAAAATGTATATGCACATTTTCATAGCAGCACCATTCACAATAGTCAAAAGGTAGAAATTATCCATGTATCTATCAACGAATGAATAAACAAAATGTGGTGTATTCATACAATAGAATATTATTACATCATAAAAAGGAACAAAGTGGCAATATATAGAATAATGTGGATAAACCTCAAAAACAGGCTGAATGAAGGAAGCCAGATATAAAATGTTAGATTGTGTATGGTTCCATTTATGTCAAATATTCAGAATAAGTAAATCTATAGACACAGAAATGAGATTGGATGCTGTCAGGGCCTGGGGGAAAAGAGGAAATGGGTTGTAACTGCTTAATGGTATGCAGTTTCCTTAGGGGTGATAAAAATGTTTTGGAACTAGAGAGAGGATGGTTGTGCAACATTGTGAATGCACTAAATGTCACTGGATTGTTCAATTTAAAATGACGAATTTTACATCATGGAAACTTAACCTAAATTTTTAAAAAGGTAAAACATATAACCAAACACTTTAAAAGAAATAAAAAATATATATCTCTTAAACATATAAAAATGTTAAACATTACCAATAATAAGATAATTAAGTAAAACCACGATGAGATATCATTCCTCACACATCAGGTTAGCAAAAGTGTTAAAGTTCTTGTCAAAACTAGAGAAACAGTAGGTTCATGTGGGAATGCAAAACAGTTCAGCCTCCATGGAGAAGAATTTGGCAATATCTAACAAAACGATGCATGTGTTAATCTTCAACTCAAAAATACCACTGTTAGGAATTTATCTTGAAGACACACTACCAAAAATACAAAAATACATGTGCAGTATTATTGTGATTGCAAAATACTGGAAACTACGTAAATGTGCATATATCGGAAATACAGGTTTAATGAGCTATGAAACATACACACAACAAAGTACTATGAATGTATACAAAATTGAGAAGAGTTCTATGAACCAATAGAGAATGATTTCATAACTGAAAAATACAAACTACAAAACAGTATGCATAGTGCTCAAATTTTGTGTAAGAAATAAGGAGAAATAAGAAAACATGTTAATTTCTTTAAAAAAAGAAATGTAGCAAACATGTACCAGAATCTGGTGACTTATGTTGTCTATGAGAGGTGGAAGAGAATATGCAGAATGGGACATTCTTTTAAGAATGTATAATTTTGAATTTAATTTTGAAACTTATTAATCTTTTATACATTTTAAAATTAAAATTAATCCAAATATATAAGTTATTAAAAGACCCTGAAACTGAATGCAAAAAGAAAAAAAAACAAATATATTTTCAACAAATGGCATGGCCAAACTGAAAGAGGAAAATAACGATTAATTCAACTAACTATATTTTGGACTGCTCATTCCCTTTTTTCCAATAAACTTTTAAAGATAATACTCTGGATACATACTATTCATTTAAAAAATAAAATAACTGCTAGAGAATTGTTGCCTTAAAAATTACTTTTTTATTGTGGCATGAATATAAATATTCAGAAACAATTTTGTATGCATTGTAGGATTAAGCAAATGAATATTTATGTTCTTCAGACACAGGATTCTCAATGTGAGAATGAAAGGAGATACAAATATATAATAGAAGACAAAAAGAAGCCCACTGAATTGGATAGAATTAGTATTACCATTTTAAACTCTCTCTCTCTCTCTTTCTCTCTCTCTCTCTCTTTTTAACATATATTATGTATACATACATATATACACATATAAATATATATACATATGGAATATTTACAACTGCTGATAATGGAGGAGAAAGTCATAATTATGCCTCCCAATCACCTATAATCTTACAAAAAAATAGGATCATGCATGTGTTTAGTCAAACCTCTGGTTCCAGCCGAAATTTGGATAAAATACAAAGGTCCATGGAAAAGCTGAATTGCACTAAGAGTCTGTAATCGGCAAAATTCAAGTATAGGAAATTAAGTGTCTAAATGCCCAAGATTTTCAAAAAATCAATTATAAGAACAAAAAAGTGTTGGAGGGAAATTTCTATATTAAAAGAGATTTGAAGGACACATCAATGAAAAAAAAAATGGCCAAAACAAACTATAGTGTCTTGGTATGTACATTTGGAAGATATAGCTGTAAAAATGTGCAAGGTAGTTTTTTCTATCACATAATCATGGTTACTTTTGAGGAGAAAGGTGGTTGTGAGATGGACACGTCACAGAGAAGATTTATGGAATTGGATAGCTGACCTGGTTCTATATTTTGACTTGGGTGACGATTACTTTATAAAAATCAATTAAGCTATAAACTTCTTTTCTGTGGTTTTCTGTATCATGTTTTATTTCTCAAAGGTAACAAATAACTAAAATTAAAGTCAAAACATGGTAAACAAGTGGCAGCACAAAATCTGCCACTCTTGTCACTCTTTTGGAGACCTACATTCAACTGTCATTGAGTGAGGCTAATCCCATCATTGCACAAATATTTTTAATATGGAAATGCAATGAACAGGGGAAATTTTGCTCCTCTGACTCAAGGCATGAGGCAACTGCATCTTTAGGGAGTCATAAAAACTCAGAAAGTTTCTGTCTATTATATAATTCTCCCCTGTGCAGAGTTACACAAAATGCTGCCATCATAAAGGTAGCTAATTAACAGCACTAATTGTGCTTGGGTAGTGACCAAGTGGAACTTCAAAGACTTGGTACTGCCAGCCAGAAATCAGTCTGTTATGGGAATTGTCTGTTAGAATTATTTTGGTTTTCCCAGGATAACTAAAAGGAAAGTGGTTAACAGGTCCCTTGGGGGGCACATCTCTTTCTGTAAATTACCATTTCCTTCCCCTAAGAATTTTTATTTATTTATTTATTTACTTACTTACTTACTTACTTACTTATTTTTACTATGAAGCTGAAGGACAGTCCTTGAATAATGAAGAAGACAAATAATAATTGAATAAAAATAACAGGGAGGGGAAACTGCATCAACAATTGCAGTATTACAATTTCCTTTGGGCTTCGAATATCTTCTTCTACAGTAAATGAAGGAGGTTCTGGCAGATGAACCTCATTCCATATATATGCTAGCTTTGGGTCTAAGTTTGTAGTCAACCAAATAAAGCAAACTGTTACAGTCACTGCCATCCACCTGAGCTAACATTGAACAGAGAATCATTGTTTAGTGCCATCATATCATAAAATGTATCCCAGTCCAACATTTATTTTCCTTTCATCTGGTCCTCAGGAGCCATTCCCATACATATATTTCAGATTTATGTTGATATAAATATGTAAAATCCTATAATTCTTTTACTGTTAATTGCATCTTCTCATGAATCACATTTTGTCCCTAAGTTTTGTATTTCCTTTGTCTCTTTGCAATTCTCTAATTTATTATTTTATTTTCCTTTTGATTTCTTCTTTGACCTATTGGTTTTCTCATAGGATGTTGTTTAATATCCACATATCTGTGAATTTTCCTTCTGTTATTGATTTCTAGTTTTATACTATTGTGGTCAGAAAAGATACTGAGTGATTTCAATCTTATAAAATTTGTTAAGACTGTACCTCTTAATCTCTTTGCCTTTTTTCACCATCCCCCAACCCCTCTCTCAACTAGTATCCCTCTAAATAGTTTCTGTATGTATAAGTTTATTTCCACTTTTGTTGTTGTTGATTTTGTTCTTTAGATTCCACGGGTATGTGAAATCATGCGATACTTGTCTTTCTCAATCCAACTCATTTCATTTAGCACAATATCATGTAGGTCCATCAAGGTAATATCTTTTTCCATTCCCTTCCTTTTAGTCTGTGTGTGTCTTTTAATCTGAAGTGAGTCTCTTGTAGGCAACATATATAGGGGTCTTGTTTTCTTATCCATTCAGTCACCCTATCTTTTGTTTGGGGGAACTTAATTCTTTTCCATTTGAGATACTATTTGATAGGAATGTAGTTATTAACATTATTCCTGTCTTTGATACATGTTTTCTCTTCTTAAAGAAGTCCCTACAACATTGTCTATAATACTGATGATGATAAATTCCTTTAGCTTACCTTTGTCTGGAAAGATCTTTATCTGTCCTTCAACTCTAAATGACAGCTTTGTTGGATAAAGTGTTCTTGGTTGTAGATCCTGGATTTTCAACACTTTGAATATTTTGTACCAAGCCCTTCTGTCCTGCACAGTTTCTTTTGAGAAATCAACTACCAGTCTTACAGGTGCTCCCTTATAGGTAACTGTTTTTCGCTTGCCGCTTTTTAAGATTCTCCCTTTGTATTTAACCTTTGGCATTTTAATTATGATGTGCCTTGGTGTGGGCTTCTTTGGGATCCTGAATTTTGGGACTCTCTGAGCTTCTTGGAGTTTAATGTCTATTTCCTTCAACAGGTTAGAGAAGTTTTCCATCATTATTTCTTCAAATAGCTGTTCAACATCTTGTTTTCCCTCAGGTACCGTATGACAGGAATGTTTTTATCTTTAATAGTGTCTCGTAAGCTCCTTAAATTATTATTATAGTTTTGGCTTCTTTTTTCTTGCCATTCTGATTGAGTGTCCTTGGCTTTCCCATTCTCTATATAGGTCATTCCATCCTCTTCTTTATTCACTTTGTTTATTCCTTTGTTTATTCCATTTATATACTTCTCATCTCAGATAATGTGTTCTTCATTTCTGACTTGTTCCTTTTTATAATTTCCATTTCCATTTTTATGTTTTTTAATCTCTTTATTAAAGTTCTTGCTGAATTCAGCTACACTTTTCCTAAGTTCATTGAGCATCTTTATAACTAGTGTTTTGAACTCTGCATCTGTTAGATTGCTTGACTCCATTATTTCTGGATCTCTGTTCTGTTCTCTCATATGGTCCATCAAGGTAATATCTTTTTCCATTCCCTTCCTTTTAGTCTGTGTGTGTCTTTTAGTCTGTGTGCTTCCTTGTCTTCCCATTTTGGCTGCCTTTCCATGTCTGTTTCTATGAACTAAGCAAAGCTCCTAAATCTCCCAGTCTTATTAGTGTGGATTTGTGAAGTAGGTGTCTAGTGGCACAGTCCTGAAAGAGGTTCAGCTGCAGGACAAATTTAGCCCCAGCCTGTGCCCCTCTGGGGCTTCCTGTTAAGATCCAGCAAGCAATCCACAGATGATATGCTTCCAGTTGCCTCAAAAGGCCACATCAGAAGCCAAGGCCAGCTGCCACCAGTGTGAGTGTTGGCACTGCTCAGTGAGGAGCACCTGACTCACAAAGGACACACCTGGATGTGGCTTGGGTGGGGCCGCAAGTTGGGGGAGGCATAATTTCAGGAAATCCTCTGGGCAGAGAGACCTCTGTTATCCAGTTTGATGACGTCTTCGTTATGGCCGGCACTGAGTCTACACACTGTGAAAGGGAGGGCTCAACAGAGAAAAAATGGATACCACCGGCACTTTTGTACAAAGCAAATCTCCCCTTGGCCCTCACTCTGATAACTCAGTGTTCCCGTGTAAGTCCCTGGTGCCCCGTTTGCAGTTGAACTGGTGTTGGTGTTCAGAGCAAACAGGTCCATCGCTACAAAAGTCTGCTCAGGGACACGGCCCCTTTAAGAGGCGTCTGAAGCTGCAGCTGCCGCTGCCACAACCATAGCCTGTGTCTCATTTAGTACTTGGGACCAGGCAGCCACATGTCCTTGCCCTGTCCTGCTTTCTGCCATTGCGATTTCTTAGATGTCACCCTAGTTGTATGGCTTGTTCACCTAGATCCCAGGTGATTTTCCTTGCTGTTTGCTCCTGTCGCAACTTTGATTTGGTCACCAGAAATATGATCAGAGCCTCTATCATCTATGCCAATTATTTTCTCCACTCTTGAGACAATATTTTAAGTCTCTTTTATCTAAGATCCTGTACACTTTTGGTTACAATTTGTGTGAAATATCTTTTCCCATCCCTTTACTTTCAGGCTATGGGTGTTAAAACTATAGTGAGTCTCTTGTAGGCAGCATATAGTAGGATCATTTTTTTAAAAAGATGCATTATAAAATCGCTTTAAGGCTATATATAATATTTGAATTGACTTGAACTCTGTTTTTATTTTAAATTTCTTTTATCGTGACACTGGTTAACAAAATCCAGTAAGTTTCAGCTGTGCACAAAAACAGAAAGGCATATATGTATTTACACTGTGTGTTCACCTCTGATACTTAGAATTTTTTCTGTCACAACATATTTGATCCCCTTTACCCCAACTACCTCCCTCCTACTCACCCACCCCCTACCCTCTGGTAACCACTGGTCTATTGTCCATGTGATGAGTCTTCATTTGTTTGTTCTGTTCATTTGTTGCTTTTAGGTTTATATCCCACATATAAGTAATATCATGTGATTATCAACATTTTCTGTCTGGCTTTTTTGCTTAGCATGGTTATCTCGTGGTCCATTCATGTTGTCACAAATGCCAGTATTTCATCTCTTCTTGTGGCTGAGTAATATTCTATTGCATGTATGTACCATAGCTTCTTTATCCAATCATCTATCATAGGACACTTCAGTTACTTCCACGTCCTCCCACTGTGAATAATGCTGCTATGAACATTGGTGTGCAAATATTTTTTGAGATATAGGTTTTCAAGTCTTTGGGGCAAAAAGCCAGGAGAGGGATTGATGAATCATATAGTAGACCAATTCTTAGTTTTTTGAGGAACTTCCATACTGTTTTCCATAGTGACCGTACCAATCTGCAGTCCCATCAGCAGTGTATAAGTGATTTTTTTTCCTCCACATCCTATCCAAATTTGTTATTACTTGTCCTGTTTATTATATCTATTCTAACAGGTGTGAGATAGTGTCTCATTGTGGTTTTGATTCGCATTTCCCTAATAGCTAGCTATATTAAGCATCTTTTCAAATATTTGTTGGCCATTTCTATGTTCTTTAGGGAGAAGAGTCTGTTTAGGTCCTCTGCCCATCCCATTTTTTATTGGATCATTTGGGGTTTTTTTGTTGTTGTTATTGAGTCATATGTGTTCTTTATACATTTTGGATATTAGGCCCATTCAGAGACATTGCTTGAAAATATATTTTCCCATTCAGATGGTTGTCTCTTTACCTTGACACTTTCTTTTGATGAGCAGAAGCTTTTTAGTTTGATGTAGTCCCATTCATTTATTTTAGCTTTTACTTCCCTTGTGTTTTAGGTCAAATTCATAAAATCCTCTTTAAGTCCAAGGTCCTTTAGTTTAGTTCCTATGTTTTCTTCTATGCATTTTATTGATTCCGGTCTTATATTCAGGTCCCTAATCCATTTTGAGTTAATTTTGGTGTATGGTGATAGACAACAATCTAATTTCATTCTTTCACAGGTGGCTTTCCAGGTTTCCCAGCACCATTTATTGAAGAGGCTTTCCATTCTCCCCTGTATATTTTTGGCTTTTTTCTCAAAAATTATTTGCCCATAGAAATATGGGTTTACTTCTGGACTCTCGATTCCGTTCCACTGGTCCATGTGTCTGTTTTTCAGCCAATACCATGTTGTTTTGATTACTGTCACTCTGTAGTATAATTTGAAGTCAGGTAGAGTCATGCCTCCAGCACTATTTTTTTTTCTGTCTTTCTCTTGCCTGATTGCTCTTGCTATTGAATAACAGTGGCAATAGTGGACAGCCTAGTCTTGTTCCTGATCTTAGAGAGAAGGATTTTCGTTTTTCACCATTAAGTATAATGTTGGCTGAGGGTTTATCATATATGGCCTTAATTATGTTAAGGTACTTTCCTTCTATACTGGTTTTGTTAAGTGTTTTGATCATAAATGGATGGTGTATCTTGTCAAAGGCTTTTTCTGATATGATCATATGATTCTTATTTTTCAATTTATTTATGTGGTGTATCGCATTAATTCATTTGCCTATGCTGAACCTACCCTTTGCCTCTGATATGAAGCCCACTTAATCATGGTGTATAATCTTTTTAATATGTTGCTGTATTCAGTTTGCTAGTATCTTATTTAGGATTTTTGCATCTGCGTTCATGAGAGATATTGATCTGTAGTTTTCTTTTTTTGTGTTATCCTTACCAGGTTGGTATCAGGGTAATATTGGCCTCATAAAATGAGTTGGAAAGTATTGCATCTTATTTGATTCTTTAGAAGAGTTTGAGGAGAATAGATATTTAATATTCTTTGAATGTTTGGTGGAATTCACTGATGAAGCCATCTGGTCCTGAACTTGTGCTTTTTGGTAGCTGTTTGATAATTGTTTTAATTTCCATATTGCTTATTGTTCTCTTTAGATTTTCCAGTTCTTCTTGATTCCGTCTAGGAAGGTTGTATTTTTCTAAGTACTGGTCCATTACTTCTAGGTTATTAAATTTGGTGTTATGTACTTTTTCATAGTATTCTTGTATGATCCTTTGTATTTCTTTGATATTTGTCATAATTTCCCCTCTTTCATCCCTGATTTTGTTTATTTGTGTCCTTTCTCTTTTTTCTTTAGGGGGTCTAGCCAGGAAAGTCAATTTTATTAACCTTCTCAAAGAACCAGCATTTCTTGCATTTATTTTTTCTATTGTTTGTTTGTTTTCAATTTCATTTATTTCTGCTCTAATATTGATTATTTCTTTTTTTCTGCTGACTTTAGTCTTCATTTGTTCTTTTTTTTCCTAGTTTTTTAAGATGAAGCATCAGGTTGTTTATTTGGGTTCGTTCTTCTTTTTGGAGACAGGCCTGTAATGACATAAACTTTCCTCTCATGACCGCTTTTGCCATATCCCAAAAGTTTTGATATTTTGTACTATCATTATCATTTTTTCTTGATCTCTCTTTTTATTTCTTCTCTGACTTATTTATTTTTCAGTAGCACGTTGTTTAATTTCCATGTATTTGTAGTTCTTACTGCTTTCTTCTTGCAGTTATCTCTAGTTTCAAAGCATTATGATCAGAGAATATATTTGGTATGATTTCAACCCTCTTATGTTTGTTGAGGCTATCTCTGTGTCCCAGTATGTGGTCAATGCTTGAGAATGTTCCATGAGCACTAGAGAAGAATGTATAAGCAGTTGTTTTGGGATGTAAGATTCTGTAAATGTTAATTATGTCCAGTTGGTCTAATGTATGATTTAAGGACGTTATTTCTTTAATAATTTTCTGTTTGGATGATCTGTCCATATCTAACAGTATTTATGTCCACTACTATGATACTGTTTTGGTCTGTTTCTCCCTTTAGTTCTGTTAGTAATTGCTTTATATATTTCAGGGCTCCCTGATTGGGAGCATAGATATTAATAAGTGTCATGTCTTCTTGGTGCATGATTCCCTTTATTATTATGAAGCGTCCCTCAGTATCTTTCTTTACTTTTTTTATTATGAAGATTATGTTCTCCAATATTAGTACCACTACTCCCACTTTTCTCTGAATGCCATTTGCTTGAAATATCATTTTAGACCCTTTCATTTTGAGTCCGCATTTGTCTTTGGAGCTGAGATGTGTCTCCTGAAGGCAGCATATGGTTGGGTTTTGTTTTTTGATCCATTCTGCAACTCGGTGTCTTTTTATTGGTGAGTTCAGTCCATTTACATTTATTGAAATACAATGTCTTCTTATAGCCATTTTATCTTTTGCTTTCTGGTAGCTCAGTGTTTCTATGCTTCTTTGTCATTGTGTTTCTGTTTTCTATATTTTGGTTGGTTTTCGAAGGTTTTCCCTCTGTTCCTTCTTGTTTTATGTTATATACTTCAGTTCTGAATCTTTGGTGTATGGTTGCCATTATGTATATGAAAAGGATAATTATATATATATATACAGTTGTTCATTTTCATCTGCATGTGCCTTATCTCCATTACCCTTTGTGCATTTGGATCTTTGTGTCTCCCCTCTTCAGTCATTCTTATCTCGATTTGGCCCTATATATGTTGAACGTTCATTACTATCTTGCTATAGCAATTCTCTTCTTAATGTTTAAGCAAAAATAATGCCCTGTTATTAGTAAGGATTGCACTCCTCTGCTTCTATTTGCCTGATAGTCACCTTACTCCTAATTATGGATTTTTTTTTTTTGTCATTTTGTTTTAGGTGAGCTGACCCCTTTCAGTATTTCCTGTAGTATAGGCTTCATAGTGGAGAATTCCCTGGATATTTGTATGTCTGGAAAGGTCTTTATTTTCCTTCATATCTAAAGGCGAGTTTAGCTGGATACATTAAAATTATAACTAAACTATGAAAAACCATCATTGAGAATAACTTGAAGTCTAGCCAACCAAAAGTCCTATAACTAAGGATATACAGAAGAAATCTGGTGGAGACTGGTGGGAGGAGTAGAGACATAGAATAGGCTGATCCCACATCCATGTGTGGAGGTTAAAAATCAGGAGAGATATCTCAACTTTGGAGGGCCAGCCTGAGAAGTGAGGTGTCCTAGCCCCACACCAGGGTCCCCAGCCCAGGGCTCCTGTGCCAGGAAGAGAAGTCCTTATAACTTCTGACTGTGAATACCAGCAGAGATTGTGTTTGAGTAAGAAGGATGGCTGCTGGAGTTCCAAGCAATCCTCTTAAAGAGCCCGCACATGAACTTGCTGATGAGCTCACTCGCTGTGAGCTCCAGAGCTGGGGCAACAGCTTGAAAGGCACCAGGGACATGAAGGAAGGAAATGAATTATTCGGCTTCAGGACCAGGACTAGAAGGGCAGCTTTCTCTCAGACAGAAGAGCTGGCAGAATCCATTTCTCCTTTGTTGAGCTGTCCCTTCACCCAATATGTAGACACAGGTGAGCATCATATCTGAGTCTCCAGCAACCTAGCTAACGCTGGTTTGCTCTACCCTTGTGATTCCCTGAGACCCTGACCCATCCAACTTTTGGGCCCACCCAAGCTGCTTCCTGTGGCTTTTCTACACAAACCACCTGTCTTGGTTTATACTATGGACTTTCCTAAAATCTCTCAGAGGTTCACAAACCCTAAACAATCAGTATACAGCCTCTGCATGCGCTGTACCTCTTGCTAAGTGGCCCCAAGCCTAGCACTTGTGACGGCTAGCCTCGGTTCACATCTTAGCCTCTCCTGGGTACCTCCAAGCCCAGCGCAAGTAGCTACCAGCTTCAGATCACTTTGTAGCTCATACTAAGTGGCCCTGGGCAAAACACAGGCAGCAGCTGAACTTGGCCCACAACAGAACCTCTCCCAAGAGGCCTCAGAACCTAGAAACCTGGTGGCCAGCTTCAGACCACACCAGAGCATCACCCAACCACTTCCACAAAAGACACACCAAAAAGGAAGGCTGGCCAGGCACCAGAGTGTTGCTAAAGCAAATCCTGTTCCACTATAGGGCCAGTCCCTGCACTACAGCTCCTCCACTCTAGTCACTAGCCAATTCTCACAACCACTCTGAGGGCCAATCCCTTCCACTGTCATGAAAACAGCAACCAAAGCTTAACTACAACAAGAGGGCACACACAACCTATACAAGGGTTACCCCTGAAACGCACAGCTCAGATGATCGGGGAGACTGTGCCATTGAACCCCATAGCATATCTACTACATAAGGCCACTGTACCATGATCAGAGGATATAGCAGCTCTACCTAATACATAGAAACAGGAAAGCAGCCAAAATGAGGAGACAAAGAACAGAACAAAGCTCTAGATAAAGAACTGAACAAAATGGAGACAAGCAATCTAATAAATGCAGAATTCACAACACTGGTTATAAGTACATTCAGTGAGAACTTTAACAAAGAGATAAGAAACATAAAAATGGAGAACAAAAAGATAGGGAATAAAACAAACAAAAACAGTCAGAAATGAAGAAATAATAGTGGAAAACTTCCTTAATGTGGCAAAGGAAATAAACATACAAGCCCAGGCAGCACAGAAAGTCCCTAACAATATGAGCCTAAAGAGGCCCACACCAAGACACATTATAATTAAAATTCCAAAGGTTAAAGATGAAGAGAAAATCTTAAAAGCCACAGGAAAAATGCAGTTAGTTACCTACAGGGAGCTTTCGTAAGACTGTCAGTTGATTTCTCAACATAAACTTTGCAGGACAGAAGACATTGGCACAAAATATTCACAGTGATAAAAAGCAAGAACCTACATTCAAGATTACTCTATCTAGCAGAGCTATGATTTAGAATCAAAGAACAGATAAAAAGCTTCTCAGACAAGTTAAAGTTAAAGGACTTCGCCATTATCAAACCAGTATTACAAGAAATGTTAAAAGGACTTCTTTAAGAAAGAAGAAGAAAAAGATGAAAATTATGAATAATAAATTGGCAGTAAGTACATATCTATTGACAATTACTTTAAATGTAAAAATATTAAGTGTTCCAAACAAAAGACATAAGGTGGCTGAATGGATATGAAAATAAAACCCTGACATGTACTGTCTATAAGAGACTCATTTTGGATCAAAGGACATACATAGACCAAAAGTAAAGGGATGGGAAAAATATTTCATAAAATTTAAAACAAAAATTTAAAAAGTTGGGGTAACAATACTTATACCAGACAAAACAGAGTTTAAAACAAAGGCTGTGAAAAAGCTACAAAAAGGACCCAGCAACCCCACTCCTGGGTATTTATCCAAAGAAACCCAACATACTACTTTGAAGGAACATGTGCATTCATATGTTCATTGCAGCATTTTTTTTTACAATAGTCAAGATATGGAGGCAAACTTGGTGTCCATCAATAAATGAATGGATAAAGAAGAGGTGGTATATGTATACAATAGAATATTGCTCAGCCTTAAAAGAAAAAAAAGAATGAAATTTTGTTTTCTGCAACATGTATGGGCCTAGAGAGTATTGTGCTCAGTGGAGTAAGTCAGACAGAGAAAGACAGTGGTCATATGATTTTACTTACAAATGGAATCTACAAAACAGGATAATTGATTACTTCGTAAGTTATATAAATGTCTAATTGTTCTGTTGTACAGCTGAAAATAATATAATATATGTCAACTGTAACTAAAAAATAAAAAATTTTATATAAGGAGAGAAACTGGGGGGAAAGGAAATTAAAAAGAAACAAAAAAAGAATATAAATATAAACAATGAGAGCAGAAATTATTGAAACAGAAAACAAAAAAAAATAGAGAAAATAAAATAAAATGAAATCCCAGTTCTCTGAGAATATCAAGAAAGTTGTAAAACCTCTAGCCATGCCAGTAAGTAAAACAGAGAATGTGAGAGAGAACTTTTGCAAATATAGAGATATTAAAAAAATAATAAGAAAATATTAGGAACAACTTATTCCAATAAATTTGACAACATACATGATTATACCAATTTCTTGGAAGACACAAATTACCAAAAATTGAATTTATAGTTGAAAATCTTTGCACAGACCAAACTCCAGGCATGTATGACTTCACTGGTGAATTTTACCAAACATTTAAAAAAAAAAATCATGTCAGCTCTTCAAAACTCTTGCAGGAAATTTAAAATGAGGAAATACATTTTTAAAGACCAACATTCTCTGTCATTAAAAAAGAAAAAGCATTTTACAAAACCCAAAATACATTCCTGAGTTTTAAAACATTCAGCAAACAGAACAGAAAGGAACAACCTGGGCCTGATAAAAGGCATCCAGCATTATACTTAGTGATGAAAGACTGAATGCTCTTCTCTTAAGACCAGGAATAATTCAAGGATATACACTCTAACCACTTCTATTCAATATTGCACCATTTGAACTATCAAGTGCAATAAGACAAAAAAAAGGGGGGGGGAGGGAATAAAAAATCCACACTAGAGTGAAAAACTTAAATGTCTTTTTTTTTTTTTTGCTGTCAACATTGTCATCTATGAAGAAAATTCTACTTAATCTATAAAAACCTACTAGAAGTAATAGGTTTTACAAGTTTTTAGGATACATACATGTAAATTAACAAAAACAAATCTATATTTTTGCATATTTGCAAGAAACGATTGTAAATTAAACAAAAAATAACACTAAAAACAACATAAAAAATTTAAATACTTAAATCTCAGAAAAGGTATTAAGATCTTTCACTGAAAAGTACATAACATTGCTGAAGAAAATTCGGTGGGACTTACTAGATATACTGTTTTCATGGCTCAGTGTTTCCCAGGAATAAATTCATTCCTTACTTAAGAATTACATTAAAGGTCTGACAACATTCAAACCAATAGGTGATGCTTCAAAGTTCTTAAACCTAAAATATCCAAGGTAGAAACAAGGGGCTACACCATGGTTAATGAGAAGTCCTTATCAGATCACTTATGAGATTTTCCTGTACATCACAAAATGTCTGCATACTCTCTTCATTGCTGCCTTCATCTCTTTATTCCTGAGTGTATAAACGATTGGATTCAGAAATGGAGTAAGAACTGCATCAAAAATAGCAAGAAACTTGTCCATTTGAGAATTAGGGTGTGGCCATGTATAGACAAACATAGTTGGACCAAAGAACAAAAGGACCACAGTGATGTGAGCTGACAGAGTGGAGAGGGCCTTGGATGAACCACCCGATGAACGTTTCCAAACAGTAAATAAGATGAAGATGTAGGAGATGAGGAGAATAAAGAAGGAACCAACACATATAAAACCACTGTTGATGGTGACCATGAACTGCAACCTGTAGGTATCTGTACAGGCCAGTCTGAGAAGCCGAGGAAGGTCACAGTAAAAACTGTCTACTACATTAGGACCACAGAAGGGCAAATTCACAATAAATGCTAGCTGGAACAGTGAGTGACTGACACCAAGGGCCCAGGCAGCAGCCAGAAACAAAACGCACTTTCGTGGGCTCATGATAGTCAAGTAGTGGAGAGGTTTACATATGGCAACATATCTATCGAAGGCCATGGCAATGAGCAGCACCATCTCCACACCTCCAACAACATGGATGAAGAAGATCTGAGCAATGCAGCCTCCAAAAGAGATGACTTTGCGCTTTCTAAAAAGGTCATAAATCATCTTGGGGCTAGCAGCAGAGCAAGCTCCTAGGTCAATGAAGGAGAGACTGGCCAGTAGAAAGTACATGGGGGAGTGTAAGTGAGGATCCATAGTCACAGAAAACACAATGAGGATGTTTCCGGTCATGCTTGCCACATAAAGCACAGAGGAGAACACCAGGAGAAGAAGCCGGATCTCCCATGAATGGGTGAGTCCCACAAGCACAAACTCAGACACACCCGAGTGATTCCCACCTTCCATTGATCCATGCAACAGGGCTGTGGCTGAAATTATGAGAAATAAGAAAATGAGAAAGAAATTTTGATTATTAGGGATGATATTCTTTCATTAATAGTCATCATGATGATTATTAGGGATGACTAATTGTGTTGCACTGTTCATAACAAATGAGAATTACCTGATTGTCCAATGCTTCACCCTTGCAAAATTATAATGACAATAATGATGATGGTGATGGTGCTGATGATGATGGTGTTGATGATGAGGATGGTATAAGCACAACTCAAGAGATCATATCATGATTGGAACTAGCAGCAACATCTCTCATGGACTAAAATTATAGGAGAATCAGGCAATAACAAAAGTTTTGCAAGGGCCTACAACAAGAAACAGAATATACAAGTAAAAAAGTATACTTACCCACAAAGGGAGAGAGATAGTAGGTCAAAATGAATATATTTCATTACCCCCAAAGGGAAATTGGACAGGTATACCTATTATATCTTACTCTACTTTCCCAATTCAACACATTTCATCTTTCTTTTATGGCCATTTTCATATTCCTTTTTCCATATAATTTACATTTTGAGAGTAGAGTCGGGCAAAAACTACTATTAATCGGTGGATCACTGTCTAAGAATGAGAGTTTTCCGAAACATGACATGGGACTTTTTCACTTTGAAGATCTGATCTGAAACTCTATACCCATTAAACAACAACATCCCTTAGCCCCGCTTCCAGGCCCTAGAAATCACCATTCTACTTTTTGTTTCTGTGAATTTAACTACTTCAAATACTTCATATAAGTGGAATCACACAGCATGTATCTTTTTCAATCGGCTTATTTCACTTACAAGAATATCCTCCAGGTTCATCCACTGAATCTTCTTATTTTTTAAAAGTTCTTTCAAAATGATACAGAGCTCTCTGCTGGCCATACTACTCAATAAGTTTCCCTCTGAAGCCAACACCTGGCCCTGCAAGACTTTTACCTAGGCCTAAGACATATACAAATATTTGGGATTTTGCCCTAATTTCTACTAAAGCATATGCCTATATCACCACAAAGGATATGAAATACACCTGTAAACAGCTTCTATTTGTCCAAATAATTTAAGGTGCTTATGACCAGTACTTGGAAACAATGAAATATTAATTTTTTTCTTCATAAATATCTCAGCTTCACTCACCCACTCCCTTTTTCTGCTCAGTTGTATCTCCATTCTAAAGTATTTAGTTCTTTATTGTGACCTGCTCTAATATTTAGTATTACCATGCTTACTGGTCTGAAATCTATGCAGGTATGTTGTGTCTCCAAGATCACTTGTAGTTTTAAGCTTTTAGCCCATTTTGAAATGAAAAGAATGTTAAATAACAATACAGAAGGGCAGCAGAGCTTTCTCCTTGGCTTGATTATATGCACCTAAAGGTGATGCTAAAGCGTTGGTTCCTTTTAAGTTTGGAACATGTTTGCGTGGGAGTGAGTTGAGGATGGATGGAATGATGAGAATTCCAAATACCCACCATAGTCGATTTCCAGTAGAGGACGCACCCTGAAAACAGCTCTCAAAGTTTTATTCCCTTAGAAGGTGCCGGGATGCAGAACAGGCATACGAACATTCTTCTCCTTTTGCAGACACAGCTCCAGAAATCTGAAGAATCTTCTCACAAAAATGCACTTCAAGTTGATGCTCTCATCTATCTTAATAACCTCTCTGCTCCCAAACTCCCAGAAGCTCTCACTATGATCTGAACACAATTCTGGCTCACCACAACTGAGCCGAGTCTTTCTATACTCAACTAAGTAAAATGACTTTGCTGCCACCTTCTGCATCTACAGTCCATAGGCTCAAGAAACACACTTTCTGTAGCCTCATGCTCGTTAGTCGTCAGAAATCTGTGAGCCTGAGCTGGGGAACAGGAAATCACATATGCTGCTCATTTTGGGAGGGACAGACAAAATGAAGAGGACTGATGGAAGGAAAATGCATGGATGAACGACCGAGCCACTACAGAGAAAGCCAGAAGTAATCAACAACTGATGGAAAAAATATGAAGACTTTTGTGTGGGGAAATCAGCACTCAGTGGAATCGTACTAGTACTTTGATTTAAGAGGTGACCTGATCCAAACTGATCATTATGAAAAAACTGAGACTCAAAAATATAAACTGAATTGCTCATTGTCACACTAGTGTCAGAACAGAAGAAACCAGAACTCAGGTCTCTGGATTCTTGTTCCAGAAATTACAGATCCTGTAAAAAATAACCTAAGAAACAAGAAAAAAAATTAAAAATGTAATTTTCTGAGTGAAAACTGACACCAATCACCAGCATTTATAAAAACTACCTTTTATTTGCATTAAATTATTTTGCATGATGATAACTAAATACATCAAAAAAGTGAATAATTAAATGTTAGAAGCAAACTGTACACAGAAATGAGATTGTTCATTGCTGCTACATTTTGAGTGCTCACTCTTCTTATTTTGGTGCTCATTTGAAAAGACACAGCAGTGGTAAAATATTTGAAGGAATATGTGTTATCCTACCATCATTTCTGCTTTCTATAATTTACTCTCCTCAACAGTCAATAAAAGTTCTCGATTGTGTTGTAAAGTTTTTCTTGACAGTTCTAGTCGATAATACTCAGAGGGTCTTTTTAAAGTCACAATCTCAAAAAAACATTGGAAAGACATTAACTGCTAATATAATAGCTTCAATATAAGGGCAGCATATGATATATGCCATAGAAGCAGTAGAGACAATAATTGTTTAATGTGCGAGGGACAAAAAAAAATAGAAGTTCAAAGGAAGGATTAGTATCATCTAGAGAGGTCAAAGATTTCACCTAGAGAATGGAATGAGAACTGTCCTTCTAAATATGAGTGGTAAATACCTTGATTTATAATCTGTAGAGCCTTAGGTATTAACATAATGTTTTAAATTTTTAATTTGTATATCACCCAAAGTTCATAACTAAGTGTGAAAGTCAGTGAATATTTTCAGAATGAGAGGTCGGTAGATAACCCCTACACACTCCAGGAACCATGACTCCAATGGTCTTTCCATCATCTTTTCAGGTAAACTCCACATGCAAAAAGAATACTTCTCATCTCAAAATTGATGGTGACCATAACTAAAAATTTCTATCCAGAGGCACCCTACCCTCCACAGCCTATATCTTGTTTGGGGATAGAATGAAACTTTCCTCTTTAAACTTACATTCACGACTCAACTTCTTTTCATGAAGCTTGGCGATGATCTGAGAGGTAGAAATGAATAAGGAAGAAAGGAAGTATAAAGAAAGTATATGAAAAAAGAGAAAGACACAAAGAAAGGAGAAATTAGAAGAGATATGCATTATGATACTAAAAGTAAGAGAAAAAAGAAAACATAGAAGGACAGAGGGAAACAAGTTTTTGCAAAACTTCAGATGAAAGTAAACAGGAGGATCCAATTTCCACCTCTACTCAAATGATTTGGTTCAAAAAGGCAAACTCCTTTAGTCTCTGTCCAGCCAGGCTTATACAACTTCTGTGACTATCAAACATGATAACAAATGGAAACATTGCTTTTTACAGTGCAATGCAAATGTAAATCATCCATAAATTATTGCTGCTACTCTCATCTGAGAAGCCTACAGTAGAGCTGTGAATAGCTTGGCCTTTGCAATATATCAAGCCTGTGTTTGAATCCAAACTCTACTGCTCACTTGCTATGTGAGCATGGGAAAGTTACTTAACCTCTCTATTTCCTCATTTGTAAAATGTGATGACAACATCTTCTTTGCAGGATGTGGTGGGAACTAGGTGATACAATATATGTAACCTATACCTAATACAGTACCTACCGTATTGTGGGGGCAAAAATAAGTGGAACCTAATACAAAATAGGATCAGCTGGCTGCTATATGTTCCAGTTCTCAGTTCCAAGTATTAATAAAATCTTTAATTCTTCACCTATTATTCTGAGATAATTAAATAGTGCTTGTTTCAAATTAGGTTTTCATGTCTATGCTGGTCTCCAGTAGCTTGAATATCTTCATTAGGAGTATTTTTCATAGAATAATTTTGTTACTAAGTGGAGACACAGCTCAGGGCTTGCTTTCTAAGAAGTTTGTGCTTCGACAACGAATGAGTTATGCTGTATCATTTTCCCAACCTCTCCTCTCCCTATAGCCAAAGCCATAGATAAATTCTCACATAAACTATTTTAATGTCTTTTCTGACCACCTCACATAATACTGGTCATTTGCATCTGCATAGGGGCAGGGGTGCTTCATGGAATTTCCAAAGGTTGTGCTCATCCAGGTAAAAATTTGCATGAACTTGCCTAGAAAGAGGAAGCAACCCCACAAATACCTGCCTCTCAACAAAAAAGATTTTTGCATCCAAACTACCACTTTTTTTCAAGATCCACTTAACATACTTTAGCCATAATAGCTGTTGCTAACCCCGTACAGGTGGAAAACACAATGATAGTTTATGAATGTCAAACAATCAGTTATGGATACAGATGGCAACTCAGGCCAATGTTGTTCTAGTTCTTAAGCAAATAACCAATAGGCACAGTAAGATGAATGTCACAGACTTACAGTAACTGAGTAAAGTGGAAGAAGAAAACTCCAGCTGCTATGATCAGAGAAGACAAAGAGGTAAACGTGGAACTGAGAAGAGCTTTATAAATAGTGAATATAATACATAAAAAGAGTGTGAAGAATCATCTCAGGCAGATAATATAATACGAGAAATGACAGGTAAGTAAGTTCAAGGTACTCAGATAATGGTGAAGAGTGCAGGTTGCCTGGAAAGTGGAAATTTTTATAGCAAACAGTGGAAAATAGGATGAGAAAGTGGAGACTAGTTTTACCTTACCTCAAACTCTAACTTAAGAGTATTGAGCATTGTTAATAAATAAACGAGTAAGAGAAAGGAATTAATAATGAGACCAGTACTTGATGAAGGCAATTTATTTGTCAGTGTGACAGAAAAACTGGAAGGAAGGGACAAAAAAGAGAAGAAGCCCAATTAAAAGACTGCCGTAGTAGAGTGGATCTGACTTCAGAAAATGTCTCTCATCACCAAAATTATCTCTATCTCTAGAACATCTCTATCTTTGTTCTCTAATTTCTTACTATTTTCATCCCCCTCACCTACCTGTTTTGCCAAGGGAAATAAAAACAGCATCACCAAAATTCAAGTACGGTCCCCCCCAAAATCGACGAGGTCCCATTCAGGATCATGACAGACACAAACAGATGGCTGTATAAAACAATGTCACAGTTAGATGGAAGATAATTACAGCTCCAGAGGGCAGTGACCAAGGGATGCTGCAGAGATCTGGGATTGCCAGAATGAGATCACTTGGCCTGGGGAATCATCACCTATATTTTGATTTTCCCAGAGTAGCTATGGAGTGAAGAGGAATTATCCTTAATGAGAAGAGATAAGAGGTATGTGTTTTTCACAACAAAGTGACCTTTTGCCATATTCTAGAGCAACTTCTAAATTATGGTGACTGAATATGCATTTCACAGAAAACTTTTAAGTGACCTTTTCATTTCGATTACACATATTTATCTTAAGAATATAAAAATACAGAAAAGCATAGATTTAGGGCTGAGGTATCATTGGTGCCATTAAACGAGCAGGTGAAATTAAAGAGTAAAGAGAGAATCAAGACTGTAAGAGGTAATGAATGGTGACAAAGAGTAAAATTACAAATGACAAATAATTTCAGTAATATAGGGGAAGAAGTTTTAGAGGAAAAAAGTGAGAAAATAAGGCAATATGCCACATGTAGAAAATTTGTAGGGTGGCAGAAATCTATGAACAGTTAAGAGACATTTATTAAAAATGTATATCATGTACCTGAACAATGCTAGCTGAAATATTTTTTTGACACCATTCAGCAATGAGTAGGAATTCAATCCTTGGAATTTCAAAAAAGTACTTTTGTTTGACATAATAAGCAGAATGGAATATCAAAAGAAACAGAGATCCATGAGGGTTAGAACTCACATTGAAATTGTTTGACCAAGTTACATACTGACCAGTACAGCAAGTGAAGCTAAAGAGAAGCTGACCTATGGAGAAAAAGGAATATGGATCAGAGATCTTAGAAACAGGGACAATAATTGTAAACTTATAGAAACTACTCTTTCTCTCATATCTTCATTCTCATATACGGATTCTCATTAAAATCAATTTTATTTTCTTTCATGTGCCTTTCTCTATACAGTTGCCCTGAATCTTCCTTTCTACGTAATTTCTGCTTCTGCCCATTCCATTACATCTTTCCTCTCTGGAAGCATAGGAATCTGAGAAGGAGATTCTTCTTGTGGTGGAGTATATATAAAGTCCACCAATCCTTCTGCCCCTTCATCACCACTACCTACCTAATCTGGCAAGATAGTCAGAGTCAGAGATGTTCCATAACCTAAACTTTTTCCTGTGCATAAGCATTGCACACATCCTTCTACCCACCCTCCCTAGGACAAGAAGCTATAAAAACACTCCATTTTGAGAGAGGCGACTAAATATCTATAGTACAAGATGATGACCAAGTTATGTGTTAGAGTTCTGCAGTTCTCAGAATGAGATCATAAGTCCAAGAAAACTGTCTCATAGGATTATGAGGAATGCAGAAAAGAAGCATAAAATTATTTTATGAAAAATAAATTTATCATTTTATGTTTTATATACTCTTTATCTTTATTTTATGATATGAACCAGGGAAATCTCTAACAAAAGGGAAAAAAAGTGTTACATAAATTTAAACAGAAAAAATTCAAAACTTTTCTAAAAAAAAAAATGGTCGTAGAACTTAGAAATCTTCACAGACTTTGTCAGCTAATTCCTTTCATGTATCCGAAAATTCAAACAATTAAGAGCAGCAAGCATGAGTAAAAACAAAAGACAGAATATTAAGAAAGCGTGCAAATACCTAGAGTGGAAACAAATTAGGCGAAGAGAGGATGAAAACATTAAGCTTTGTATTTTAATCTGGGGAAAAAAACCTTCCCCAGAAGGCATTATTCTGTATCTCATTAATCAAATCTAAGTTACATACCCCCTGTTTTTTAAGCTAAGATTTTTTTATTATTATTAAATTATAGGCATGACATTGGTTACTAACATTATTCATATCAGATGTATAATTTTATGACATATTATATACATAATATATACATACTATATATTATATACATATAGCACACAATGCAATATATATATACACATATAGCACACTATATATAATTGTCCCACTCAAGAGGAAGTGTTCTATAGTTCTATGATTAAGTCTCAGTCTTTTACTGAGCCTAGGCCTCTGTACAGTGAACTTAAAAAAATGTTTCAGTTTTTTCCTCCACTCCTTAGATGGCACAGGATGGCTAGAGTGAGCTGGAGTTAGGTATTTCTTTTCTCGCACATGAAGACTAGCGCTGCCTGAAGTTGGATATTTCCCTTTACCATGTCAGTTAGGCTCTGATAATACTTCAATAGCTTAGGTTCTAGCTAACTAGTTTCCCTTGAGGGCAGGGCTTTTTACCACCACAGAGTGCTCTGGTATATTTCAAAATGGTTCCTTTCCTTCTCTCTGTGCCAGAAGGCCAAGGGGATTTTTTTCTCAGATATTTACTATGGGAATCTGGTCAAGCTCCCAGAACTAAATCTCACAGTATTGGTGGGACCCTCTATGACTACATTCCTCTGGAATATTTTTAACTCTCAGAGTGGTGTGCCCTGAGCCCCAGGAATTTGTCAATGATAGTTCAGTTTCTTTTTGTCTCTGCTCAAATAAGCCGCAGTGACCTGTATTTGCCTGTCTGTCTCTCTAATCTTGGGGGCATCAGTTTGCCCTGTGACATCTCATCTCTTTTGGATCTAAGAAGAGTTAACTTTTCAGTCCGTTCAGCTTTTTACTTGTTGTTAGGATGAGTAACAATTTCCAAGCTCTTCACACGTGGAACCAGAAACTGGATTTTTTTTTTTTTTACAAACTGAAAGTTAATGTAGTGAATACAGTCTTTTTCTCCATCTTTTCTGTTGTTCTGCCTTGCTTAAAACTGCATACTTTGTGCCACAATTATATACATTTCATCTATTTTTAAAAGTTGCTTGTATGCAATTTTAAAGTATTTTGATCATGTTAACTTATTTTTGAAATGTATTATCTATTTTTATGTGTGTGTAAAGAACCCAATTTTTGTTTGTTTAAATACTTAATTATTTATAATTATATGGATTTATTCATCTTTGTTTTGAGAATCCACTTTTATTGTATGATAAAACTCAGATCTCTTTACTATTCTAATCATTGTGTCTATTATGACGAGTGTACATTCAACAGCACACACGTCTGGAGCTCACATTTCATTTATTTTCTCCATTCCGAACCATATGGGTGAACATTTATTTTATGTGTTTAAGGAAAGGAAACATAACAATTGATCTAGCACTTACCGGAAAATGCCAGATAACTCTAATCCATGATATTTTTTCTCACAAGTGTGGGTCAGCTTTGTAATTTTTATGCAACCGTTGGATTGTCACAAAATGGATAATGATAAATTACACATAGGTCATATTGAAATGTGATATAATTGCTCTTTTAGCCAGAAGAAAACAGGAAGAAACACATGTGTACTTTTTATGTTTCTTATACTAGCTCAAGAATCATGTTAAAAAGCAGTTAATTACCTGTCTCAGCCATTCCAGTGCTTCAATGGGCCCATGAATGAAGTAGTTGCAAATGGCAAGGATGACGTATTTCTAGGGGTTTTTTCTTGTACGGTGTGTCCATGGATGAAATATTTATGAATGGTAAAGATGAAGTCATTCTATGAGTTCTTTCAACAAGGTCTCTTCTTATTAAGGAAGTTCTAGCTATAGCCACTGTTAAATATTTGACCTTTCAGAGGCATACATGGGTGCCAGGTGCCTAAACCTTGATGGGGTTTAATTTAATGAGACATTCAATGAACAACTTGTTGGCAAGTTTACATTGGATCCCGTCCACACTGGAAGAACAGTGTATTGTTCTTACTGGAGGTAAACATGTGTTCTAAGTATGGCTATGACTATCCTTACAGCAGTACTTTAGCCATTAAATGATTCAGAGATATATAGCATGATTAACATTCTTCATAATATTGCTTAGGACAAAAAAATATCTTTAGAGCAAAGAAATTGCAACGATGGGTACATAAGCAATAGTCCACTGGTGCTGCAGTATATGGTAGCAAACAGAAGCTGTCGGTCTGATAGAACATGGGAATAACCTTTTAAAGGTGCGAGTAAAGGTGCAACTTAGTCCTACTTTGGGGATGACATTTTGTGCTTTCATATGTGACTTATACTTTGGACCAATAGACATTATACGATATTGGTCCCTAGAATGCCTATCTGAAACCAAAGGCAGATGGTGAAAATGGCTCCATTTACCTTCGCTTCCTTGGAGAATTGAAGCTTTCTAGACCTATGACTTGGACTTCTGCTGGGGTGGGGAGAATGCTTCTTTTGGAAACAAGATAAGTATTACAAGAAATCTCAAGTTTTAGTAACTTCCAGGTCATTTTGTTTGCCTTGTGTTTGTAGATCGGCAGACAAAGAAAGAAGTTAATATCATGCCTGGGATAATTAACCTTCATGAAGAAATCAAATTGCTGCTATACTTGAATCAACCATGATGGATGATAACTGTAAATGGGGAAAGACAGCAATTACAGCCTGACAGAAGCATGGTAATTATGGACTCAGGCTGCTCAAGTAGGAAGCTATGGTTCAGCGTAAGTGGTCCAGATCAACGGAAGTGCTGGATAAATGTGAATGAAATCTAGAGTGGGTTGTGGAAGCTGCAGATGATAAATATCCTAAGAACATATGCAATAATAAGACCCATAAACACTTGTTCCATTAACACTTCTGTGTTTGAAGAATCAATGATGGAGTTAACTTATAAGAAGCATAAGTGTCTCTAGCATGGGAAGATGTGGAGTGTATCTGATGCTCTGGTATTCGTACTTATGCTTTTGCACTTATTATTTCCAAGAATATAGATTGTTTTATACCATAAGCTCCATGGACTTTCTGCCTGAGGACTTTTCTCTGGATATCAAAAGTGCTCAACCAACTAAGTGCAGAAGCCTGGAACTGCCATGGAGTTAGTGTCTCAGAGCTACACCAACACAAAAATACACAGCTTCTTTTCCTCTTGAGTAGACAATTATAAGTCATAGAATCTGTACATAGCAAGATTAGAGAGCCATAGCAAGATTGCATTCCAGTTGTCCACAGTAGTAGGTTACAATCGGTACACTCTTTTGGCATCCTTCCCTTTCTTTTCTCATGTCCCTACTTCTGAGCCAGTGTCTTCTAGGAGTCTCTTCCAAAGAAACTATTCATATTTATATTTTGGCTTTAGAGTGTCTTTTAAATCATAAGTAAAGCGATTGGACCTATATATATGACAATTCAATATGATGAATCTTGACATTCATAACAACACATTTACAGGTTATTTTTAGAATTCATGAATAGCAGAAATGGTGTTTGTTACATCAATTTATTTGCAAAATAACCAAAACTTCAAAATTAAAATGTTCTTTGTCAGACTGTCCTGTTCTCTGTAAGAATATCGATTCTTAGTATGTTGGATTTACATTTCCCATGATGGTAATGATAATGGTCTTATGCCACACAGATGAAGTAGTAACAAGTTTCGGATGGTGGATGATGAATTTGTTCTGGATATGCTGAATTTGAGGTGCCTAAGTGGAGATGGGCTAGTGTGCAGGTCAGTATCCAGTTTTAAAGGTCCAAAGATGATATGGTCAACAAAATCTGGAATAAGGTATCTTTTTGTACAATCTTTTTATTGCTACCTTTATGTCTTTGTTCCTTAATGTGTAGATAGCAGGATTCAAGATAGAGGTGATAGCGAAGTCAATGACAAACAAGTTTTTATCAAGTGATGGAGGAGGAGAAGGCCAGACATAGAAAATCACACATGGAGTAAAAAACAACAACAAAAAAAAACACAGTAATATGAGATGGGTGTGGGTCCTCCCAGGTCCGCATTGAAATTACAACTAAATTATAAAATAATCAATGTGGAAAATCACCTGAAGTCCAGCTGATCAAAACACCCCCATCTGATAATATAAAGGAGCCACATTGAAGCCGGTAGGAGGGGCAAATTTGAGAATCAGTCTGGACCTGCTCCCGTGGGTGATAGAGGATCACTGGAATGGAGAGAGAGACTTCAGAGACTCCCCTGAAGAAAAGGGGAGTCCTGACCTCACTCTGGAGCTCCCCAGCTCAGGGTCCCAACCTAGGGAAGAGGAGACTCCAGTAACTCTGACTGTAAAAACCCAAGGGGATTTCCACCATCTGGGTGAGACAGGAGACTGAAACCCTAGACACCCCTTTGAAGGACCCACGCATGCACAGGCTTTCTGAACTGCAGACACTCACTCAGGACACTGGAGGTGGCTCAGAGTCTTGCTCGGGATTCATACTAAGAAAGTCTGCATTACCTGCAGCCACGAAGAGGGCTGGACAGGCAGTCACTATTGCGTCTTAATCCAGCCCGCTACATGGCAATCTACAGACCAAGCCAGCCTGACTGTGCAGACTCCCCCACACAGGGCCATTAGGAAGCCCTAATTTGAGATCAGCCAGCCCCACCCAACCTACAGATTGCCTGGGGCTTTTGTTTCTGGATGGCTGCCTCATGCTGAGCTTTTCCAGGGCCAAGCATTCTCAGCTGGCAGCCAGTTCTGTGAGGGCGCATTTCCGAGATAGGATCAGGCAGACCACTTGGGCAATCTCAGGATGGGTGGGCTAGTCCTAGACAACAATTGGTCTTGCTATCACCTGGGACTTCTGTGGGAATAGGAGAATGATTACCAAAATCGCAACAAAAAAAATAGGTTGTATTAATCTGATTGCCATTGTCTCTCTGAGACCCTGCCTCACCCTACCTACAAATTGCCCCAGGTGGCCCATTGACAGTGAACAGCCACAGGCCTGCCCCTCCCCATGGAGTCTCTCAATTCACACAGGCAACAAATTTTGGCCGGCACAGGGCTGGCACTGCATGGAAATCGGTTACAGGCTGATTTTTGTAAGAGCCGGAATATTATGTCCAGGGAGCTCAGGGGTCTGTGGGACCTCCCCAGATGGTGGCTTGCCTTACTGTGATCCGTGACTACAGCAGGAATGCCTGGGCACAGAAGTGGCAGCCAAACTGAGGCTGTATTGACTGGATGGCCCCCAGGGTCTCCCTGAGCCCCTGCCCCATCCAATACACAAAATTCCCACCGCATGTTGATAGACAGCTGCCCCTGCCCTGGGGTAGCGCATTCAGGCCCGAGGTCGGCAGCAGCTGACTAGCTACGATTGGAAACTTGCACAGGGAGCCGCAGAGACAATGCTGACATGTAAACTGACACTAAAATGGTAGGTGAAATTTACTCTATAGACCCAGGAGACTCTCAAGATCTCTGCACCAGCCAACATGCATATCACCCAGAGGCTTTTTCAGTTTCAGAGACTCACAAGCAACCGACAGGCAGTGTCAGGTCTTGAGGAGCACAGGTCCCTCTGCTAAATTGCCATAGGTCAGGGACGGGGGATAACCGGCCATACTGCCTATAGTGCTATCTCTTCCACTTACCTATAGATCCAACATAGGCAACAACCATCTCTGGATTGCTTTGTAGTTCCACCAGGTAGCAGTGGATGACCTTGGCCTACTGGGGATCCCCTTCCAAGGGACCAAAAACCAACACATCCAAGGGTGGCACCAGACCAGAGTAGAGCAAACTCTGACTAGCCCCATTAGCGGTACACACAAAGGGTGGTTGCAACAAGTACACAAGCCTGCTAGGGTAAATCCCACTCAGTGTGGTTAGCCCCTACACAGCAACTCTTATCCTGTGGATGCAGCCAATTTCCACAATTAGCCTGAGCATTATCTTATCCACTGATCTGCTAACAACAATAAAGTCTAGGCAACAACAGAAGATCACACATAACCCACAAAAAGATCACATCCGGAGCCCCCAGCGTAGGAGATAAGGCAAAGTACACCACTGGGCCACACAGGACAGCTTCCATATTGGGCCATCTGGCCAAGGCTGAGAGACAAAACAAATATTCCTGACACATAGACACAAACATAGAGAGGCTAATAAAATGAGAAAACAAAGAAACACACTACAAATGAAAAAAAGAGAGAGAAAACTCCAGAAAATAAGCTAAATGAAATGGAGACAAGCAAGCTACCAGAGACAGAGTTCAAAATAATGGTTATAAGTATGCTCAATGAACTTATGGAGAGAATGGAGGAGCACAATGAGAACATCAACAGAGAGGTAATAACCATAAAAAAGGACATAGAAACCATAAAAAAGAACCACACAGAAATGAAGAATACAATAACTGAAATGAAGAATACACGAGAAGAATTCGCCAGTAGACTGGATGAAGCAGATCGAATCAGTGAACTGGAAGACAAGGTAGCTGAATACACTCAATCAGAAGAACAAAAAGAAAAAAGAATTTTAAAAAATGAGGATAGTTTAAGAGACCTCTGGGAAAATCTGAAGTGTAAAAATAACCAGATCATAGGAGTACCTGAAGAAGAAGAGAGAAAGCAAGTGATTGAGAATCTATTTGAAGAAATAATGACAGAAAACTTCTCTAACCTGGCAAAGGAATTAGACATACAAGTTCGGGAAGCACGAAGAGCCCCAAACAAGAGGAATTCAAACAGACCCACATCAAGACACATGATAATTAATATGCCAAAGGTCAAAGACAAAGAGAGAATCTTAAAAGCAGCAAGAGAAAGGAGCTAGTTACTTACAAGGGTACCCCATACCCATAAGAATGTCTCCTGATTTTTCAACGGAAACTTTGCGGGCCAGCAGGGACTGGCAATAAGTATTCAAAGTCATGAAAAACAAGAATCTACAACTACAAATACTCTACCCAGCAAGACTTTCGATTAAAAGGGAAAGTGAATTAAAGAGCTTTCCAGAGAGGATAAAGCTTAAGGAATTCATTGCCAACAAGTCAGCATTATAAGAAATGTTAAAGGAACTTCTGTAAAAAGAGAAGGGGTAAAAAAAAATAGAAATAACCAATACGAATAATAAAATGGCAGTAACTATGCATCTATCAGTAATCACTTTAAATGTAAACAGATTAAATGCTCTAATCAAGACACAGAGGGTAGCCAAATGGATAACAAAACAAGACCCATGCATATGCTGTCTACAAGAGACCCACTTCAGCTCAAATGACACTCACAGACTGAAAGTAAAGGGATGAAAAAAGATAGTTCATGCAAATGAAAATAAAAAAAGAAAAGCAGGGTAATGATACTTATATCAGATAAAATAGACTTTAAAACAAAGATGATAATAAGAGACAAAGAAGGGCTCAATGAACCAAAAGCACATAACCCTAGTAAACATATACACACCCAACATAGGAGCACCTACGTACTTAAAGCAATTATTGACTGTTAAAAAAAGGCGAGATCAACAGTAATACACACATAGTAAAACACATTAACACCCCATTGACACCAATGGACAGGTCTTCAAGGCAAAAAATCAACAAGGAAACAATGAAGCTAAAAGACACACTAGACTAATTGGATTTAATAGATATTTTTAGAGCATTTTACCCCAAAGCAGCAAATTATATATTCTTATCAAGTGCACATAGAACATTTTCTAGGCTACTCCATATACTAGGCCACAAAACAAGTCTCTATAAATTTAAGAAGATTGAAATCATTTCAACTGTCTTCTCTGATCATAATGGTATGAAAATAGAAATCGACTACAGGAAAAAAAGTGGAAAATACACAAACTCATGGAGGCTAAATAACATGCTACTAAACAATGATGAGTTATTAATGAGATCAAGGGAGAAATCAATATATCCCTAGAGACACTGGAAATGGAAACACAGCTACTCAAAATCTATATGACACAGCAAAAGCAGTCCTAGGAGGGACATTCATTGCAATTTAGGCCTACCTCAAGAAATAAGGAAAAGCTCAAATAAACAATCTAACCTTACACTTAAAAGAACTAGAAAAATAACAGGAAACAAAGTGAAAAAGGCATAGAAGGAAGGAAATAATAAAGATCAAATTGGGAACAAAATGAAATAGGATCTAGAAAAATTATATGAAAGATTAATGAAACTGAGAGCTTGTTCTTTGAAAGGATAAACAAAATTGACAGGCCCTCAGCCAGACTCATCAAGGAAAAAAGAGAGGACTCAAAAAATAAAATCAAAAATGAAAGAGGAGAAATAAATGCAAACTCCACGGAAATACAAAGGATCAAAAAAGTATACTATGAGCAATTATATGTGAACAAAATGGACTATTTGGAAGAAATGGATACATTCTTACAAATATACAATCTCCCAAGACTGAGTCAAGAAGAAATAGTAAATCTGAACCAAATGATTGCCACTAATGAAACAGAATTAGTAATCAAAAATCTCCCCAAAAACAAAAGTCATGGACCAGATGACTTCATAGGTAAATTTTGCCAAGGAAGAATTAACACCTATCCTTCTAGAACTATTCCAAAAAATTCAAGAACAGGGAAGCCTCCCTAACTTCTTTTATGAAGGTATCAATACTTTCATTCCAAAACCAGACAAAGACATTACAAAAAAAGAAAACTATAGGCTGATATCTCTTATGAACATTAATGCAAAAATCCTCAACAAAATATTAGCGAACCAAATTCAGCAATATATTAAAAATATCATACACCATTATCAAGTTGGATTTATTACTGGGATGCAAGTTTGGTTCAATATCCATAAATCAGTTAATGTGATACACCACATTAACAAACCAAAAGATAAAAACAATATGATCATATCGAGATGTAAAAAAAAAAAAAAGAAAAAGCGTTTGACAAAATCCAGCATCCACTTATGATAAAAATTCTCAGCAAAATGGGAATAGAGGGAACATACCTCAACATAATAAAGGCCATATATGACAAATCTACAGCTAACATCATACTCGATGGGGAAAGGCTAAAATCATTTTCCTTAAGAAAAGGAACAAAGCAAGGATGCCCACTTTCACCACTTCTCTTCAACATTGTATTGGAAGCCACAGCCGCAGCAATCAGACAATATAAATAAAAGGTATCTGAATTGGAAAGGAAGAAGTAAGACTCTCGCTATTTACCAATGACATGATACTACATATAGAGAACACTAAAGATTCCACCCAAAGACTGTTAAAACTGATCAAAGAATTCAACAAAGCAGCAGGTTACAAAATAAATATTCAGAAGTCAGTGGCATTTTTATACACCAATGATGAACTTTTAGAAAGAAATTCAGAAACCAATCCCATTTACAATTGCATCGAAAACTATAAAATACCTGGGAATCAAATTAACCAAGGAGGTAAAAGACCTGTTCTCAGAAAATTATATGTCATTGAAACAAGAAATTGAGTAAGATACGAATAAATGGAACTTGTACCGTGCTCAAGGGTAGGAAGATCCAACATCATTAAAATAGCCATACTACCTAAAGCAATCTATAGATTCAATGCATCCCTATCAAAATACCAATGGCATTTTCCAGAGAGCTAGAACAAATCGTCCTAAAATTTATATGGTATCGCACTACCTGATATCAACTATACTACAAGGCTACAGTAATCAAAACAGAATGGCATAAAAACAGATGCATTGATCAATGGAACAGAACAGAGAGCTCAGAAATAAATCCACGCCTACGCGCTCACTTAATATATGACAAAGGAGGCAAGAATATACAATGGGGTAAAGATGGTCTCTTCAATAAATTACATTGGGAAAATTGGAAAGATACATGCAAAGAAAAAAGAAACTAAACCATTTTCTTATGCCGTATACAAGAATAGATTCAAAATGGATTAAAGATTTAAATCTAAGACCTGAAACCATAAAACTTAGAAGAAAACATAGGCAGTAAACCCTCTGATATTGCCAACAATAATTTCTTTTCAGAATTATCTCCCTGGGCAAAGGAAACAAAAGAAAAAATAAACAAATGAGACTACATCAAATTAAAAAGTTTTTGTACAGCAAAAGGAACCATCAACAAAACAAAAAGATAACAGGCTAATTGGGATAAGATATCTGCTAATGATACATCTGATAAGAGGTTAATATCCAAAATATATAGAGAACTCATTCAACTCAACAACAAAAAAACAAACAATCCAATTTAAAAATGGGCAGAAGACCTGAACAGGTACTTCTCCCAAAAGGAGATGCAGATGGCTGATAGACATATTAAAAGATTCTCAAGGTCATTTTAATCATCAGAGAAATGCAAATTAAAACCACGAGACACCTGTCTGAATGGCTATCATCAATAAATCAAGGAGCAAAAAGTATTGGCGAGGATGCAGAGAAAAGGAAACTCTCATACATTGTTGGTGAGATTGCAAATTTGTACAGCTGCTATGGAAAACAGACTTGAGTTTCTCAGAAAATTTAAAATGGATACACCTTTTGACTCAGCAATTGCACTTCTGATGGTTATCCAAAGAAAACCAAAACAATAATTTGTAAAGATCTATGAACCCCAATATGCATGGCAGCACAATTTACAATAGCTAAGATGTGGAAGCAATCTAAATGCCCATCAACAGATGATTGGAAAAAGGAGTTATGGTTCATATGTATAATGCAGTATTACTCAGCCACTTTAAAAAAGATGAAACATTACCATTTGCAATGTTATGAATGGACCTAGAAGTTATTATGCTGAGTGAAATAAGTCAGACCGAGAAAGATAAATACGATATGATTTACTTATATGTGGAAAAGAACAAACTAATCAAAAACTGACTCATAAATATAGAGGACAATTTGGTGTTGGACAGAAGGGATGGGTGGTTGCAGGCTTGGGAGAATGGGGTGAAGGGTTGAAAAAGTACCAATTAGTAGTTGATAGATGGTCACGGGGATGGGGACCACAGCATAGCAAATGCAGTTAGCAGTAATGTAGTGCCTAGGTGGAGAGCTAAAGGAGTGATAGAGTAATCAAGTGGATCGTTTCATAAACTATATAAATGTCTAACCAATGTACTATATACTTGAAACTAATAATAAAATTAAATTTGAAAAAAAAAAAACAAAATACCATTCATGTTAGTACCCAGTAAAATGAAATGCTCAGGTATAAATCTAACAAAAATGTACAAGCTTATATGAAGAAAACTACAAAACTCTGATGAATTAAATATAAGAACAACATAAATGAAGAAATAGTCCATATTTATAAATGGGAAAACTAAATATTGTCACAAGTTCAGTTCTTCTAAATTTGACCTACAGATTCAACTCATTCTCAATCAAAATCCCAGCAAGGTATTTTAAAGATATTGACAAACTAACTCTTATGTTTATACTGAGAGGCACAAGTTTAGAATAGCCAGCACAATACTGAAATAAAATAAAGTTGGAGGACTGACATTACCTGACTTTAAGACTGCTTATAAAGCTACAGTAATCAAGACAGTGTATTAGTGGAAAATTTTTTTTAAATAGGCAAATAGATTAACAGAATCGAATAGAGGGCCTAGAAAGAGACCCCCAAACAAGAGAGCAAGACAATATAAAGGAACAAAAATATTCTCTTCAACAAATGGTGCTGGAACACCTGGACATCCATGTACAAAAAAAGTGAATCTAGACACAGATCTCACACCCTTCATAAAAAATTAACTCAAAATAAATCATAGACCTAAATATAACATGAAAAACTGTAAAACTCCTAGAAGATACCATAGGAGAAAACCTAGATGACCTTGGGTATGGTGATGTTTCCATAGATACAATGGCAGAGACATAATTCAAGAAAGAAAAAAATTGATTATCTGGGCTTCATTAAAATTAAAATTTTCAGCTCTGTAAAAGTCAGTATCAATAGAATGAGAAGACAAGCCAAAGACTGGAGAAAGTATTTGCAAAAGACCTATGTGATAAAAAAAAACAAAAAAACAAAAAAACAACAACAACGAAAAACCTGTTATTGAAAATATGTAAAAGGATCTTAAAACCCATTATGAAAACAAATACTTGATTAAAATATGGACCAAAGTCTTTAACTGACCCCTCACCAAAAAAAGACATAAGGATGGAAAATAAGCATGTGAAAAGATGCTCCACATCATATGTGAACAGGGAAATGCAAATTAAAACAATGAGATGCCACTACATGCCAGATTTTAGAAGGGCTAAAATCTGGAAGGCTAACAACACCCAATGCTGGCAGGAATGTTGAACAATAGAAACTTTCATGTATCAATGGTAGGAATGCAAAATGGTACAGCCATTTTGGAAGACAGTTTCACAATTTCATACAAAACTAATACTCTCGCCATACTGTTATGCCCCGATTCGGAATCCCATGAGCTGCAAAGGAAACAACTGCCGATGCAATCACACAAGGGAGTTTATTAGCGAGCTAGCTCGGACCCAACTCCATACACAGCCAAAGCAGTATGCAGGAGAAGGGCCCCTTCCTTAATTTTATAGACATATTTAAAGGGAAAAAACTACAGAATGGTGTGACAGGTCTTGGCGTTGCAGAATTGGTGGGCAGGTAGCTGCAGGGGAGGTCTAACTAGCAAACAATAGAAGGGGAATTCCAGGGCTATTCCTACAGGTTGACTGGGGATGGGGGGTGGGGTGGCTACCATTTCTATAGCATCCCCCTAGTGATGGTCACACATACATTCACACAGTAATTTCCAGGAATCGGCTAAAATGGAGGCCTGTCACAAAATAGAGTCACTTTGGTTCTTCTCATGAAGAAAATATTTCTAAAGAATAGACATTTTTGATGTATCTCTTTGGCGAGTTGGTATCTCACGTTCTTCAACACCTTCTATGCTTCACATTTCCCATTGTTGGAACCAAATATATTTGTCTTGCCTATCTCATTTCCACCCATACACCTAATAGATTACACCAGGATAAGTGATTTTCTAACCTCACATAAGGAATGCTGGGGTCAGTCATTCTCTCTGCTTGACATTTTGGGTAAAGCATTTGATGACATTAGCCAATGATTGGATCAGACATTAAAAGAAGAATGATAAGAATAAATATGGCATAATAGAAATGACGTCCATCAGTTCTGAAAAGGATCTCTAGTCAAGTGAGCTAGTTAGTTAAGTGCAGAGATTAAAAGAAACAGTAGTGAATATGGCACATCAGTAAAGAAGACATTGTTAAAGTGAATTTTCAACAGCTTTGCTTTTTTGTGTCTTCAGTCTTAGGATAGTTATAATTGCTCTTAACCCTTTAGAGGAGAAGAAATTTGTAATCACTGAAGTCAGAAGATCTATATTCTATCTGATTTTCTACATCACCTACATGAAAAGAGTCACATGTTAAAGCCAGGATATCCAGCAGGAATAGGAACCAACTCTTGTGGGACTTGCCTCTAGAGAATTTCTGATCCTTTAATGTTTTCTAAAAGAGTAAAAGAACTAAGTATTTTGAAACTGTTTAAATGTTCTTCCCTTACACTCTAAACATGAGCTCAATATCTCAGGATTAACTAATTAAATGTTAGCATTGAAGAACCAAAGTAACTCCATTTTGTGACGGGACTCCATTTTAGCCATTCCTGGAAATTACTATGTGAATGCATGTGTGACCATCACTATGGGGACGCTATAGAAACGGTAGCCCACACCCCCCCCCCCCAGTCAACCTGTAAGAATGGCCCTGGAATTCCCCTTCTATTGTTTGCTAGTTAGACCTCCCCCTGTGGCTACCTGCCCACCAATGTCTGTAAAGGTCAAATTTGACTTACCAATCCTGCAACACCAAGACCTGTCACCCCAGCTTGTAGTTTTCCCCTTTAAATATGTCTGTAAGATTAAGGAAGGGGCCCTTCTCCTGCATACTGCTTTGGCTGTGTATGGAGTTGGGTCCAAGCTAGCTCGCTAATAAACTCCCTTGTGTAATTGCACCGGCAGTTGTTTCCTTTGGGGCTCGTGCGGTTCCAAATCGGGGCACAACAGCATCAACTCCTGACAAATCTTGAACAAAAGGTGGGATCCTCTTTAAGCATAGTAATCACCACAACATAGCACTACATGAAGTTACTAGTCAATCTGATTTCACTACACATTTTTGGCTTTTCTTTTTAGACAGGTTTTTTCAATCAGCCTTATCTGTTTTGGAAAATATAAAGGAAAATTAGAAACAATAAAATTTGGTTGGCAAACTAAAGGGATGTCTTATATTAGTGCTTTCTCATTGCTTTCAGTGTATGACTTGCCTGTTTCAAATAACTGACATGGACACAGTGGAATTCAATCACCAATCTTTTATTTTCCTTAACTAAAAACTCATTCATATATATATTTATTTTTCTCTAACCAAGGAAGCATGCACATCTCTGGTTAAAATTTCGCATGAAGTACCCAGATTTTCTTCATTGTACACCCAGTGATTGTCATTCACTGAATGAGAAATGATCGTTAACTGGGATTAGTGAAACTACTAAATTAGTGCCAAAAAATTTAATGATTTACCTCTAATATCACATATATACATACTCCACTTCCTCCACAAACCTCACAGTATTTCTTTTTCCTTTTCTTGCCCCTCTTTCTAGCTCGTTGCTTTCTTTCATTTCCTTTTTGTAATTTTTATTACAAATGCATGATCGACATAGAAAAATACACAATGTAGTCAACATTTCTAACATAATTACCTACTATGTCATTATTCGAAGTGAGTATCTTGAGGTATGGATGTATATACTTACATATTTTAGCAGCATATTCATGTAAATCATATCACATAAGACATACTCCTTTGTAACCAATTTTTGTGACTTAAGAATTTAGTGGATGGGTTAACAAATCTAAATTTCGATCATTTACAATTGCCACTTTATCTTTCATATGAATCTTATCAATTTTCCTTTTCTGCATATTTTTCATATTTTATTATCTTTTTAAAATGTACTTCTAATTTTTTACTCTAGACTAAATAATGAATGGGTCCAAATATATTTCATAGATAGATATCTTCAACCTTTCTACTTATTTGTAGTGCTAATCACAGATATTCTGTCTTTCAAAGTTGTTCGTAGCAATTTTCCTCACCTTTAAAGAGCATTGTAGCAGAACTAAGCTTCGAATATTTGAAGAAAAGCTGATAAGTACTTGTTCATTATCGACTTTGCTATCATCCCTGTCTTGAATCCTGCTATTTATACATTAAGAAACAAAGACATGAAAGTGGCCATTAGAAGACTGAGCAAATGGATTGTGGGTTCTAGTGGGATCTCACAATGAATGGAGCAGATCTAGAGTATGAGATGTTTCAGGCTCACCAAGAACACTGAGGGTCACGTGATCATCATCACGGTAAGAATTACTATTTGGGGAGATAGTTCAATAAAGTTTCTCTTGTAGAGATTAATTGTCAAGTCTGAGGGATTTATTCTGCCAGCCAAAACTTTCATTGAGAAGAGAGATGAGAATAGAAAGCTGAGCTGATTTTCAGGAGTAAACTTACATTTAAATGCCATTCTCTAGATGATATTTTCTGGGACTTGCTAATTGTAGTTACTTCAAATCATAAATAAATACCTCAAAAACGATAACTATGTCTCATAGTTTATGAATCAAGGAGACAAAATGTGAGTTTGGGTAAATCACAAATCAATAAATTATGTTTTTAAATTTCTACTTTAATTTTAGTTTAAATGAGAATAAGAAGAAAGTTAATTATGTATTACCTTTGTTAAGCCTTAAACTTAGACTTGACTTTATTTTGAGCTTTCTGTTTAGGATGCTGTTTTAGTTTTGTGTTTAGATATGAGTGATTGCAGGTACACAGAGAATTTCTTGAACACTATCAATACTTTAAGTAAAAACAGACTAGAGATTTTTGCATTTTTCTCTGTCTCTCTGTTATTCTAAAAATGAAGAGCTTTCAAAATTCAATTCTGATGGCATATTCTCTAAAAAAAAAAAAAAAGACCTAGAAATAATATTTATTTCACAGGAGAATAATCACCTAGGATGTGTGTTTAGAGGTCCTGTTTTCTTTGAATAAGGTTTCCTGGTCATTCAGAAGATCTCCCCTAAGAGTTTATCTAACTTGTTTGATACTCTTGGATAGATACAAAGCCAAAAACAGTGAGGCACATTCAATTTAATTGAGGATTTTTATATTTGGAATAAAAGCTTTATTGAAGTTACACATGATTTTTTTCATTTGTTTCCACTGCTCTGTAAATAAAATCTGCTCAATTAAATCTAACTAATGCCTATTAAATGAAACTAATGCCTATATTATTTTGTCCTTTCCAGTATTATCTCTGGCTTTCTCTGTATAAATAAATCAATGATACTTTTTTCTAATGCTTTGTTATTCATCTGGACGGGTATTTCTTCTTTATGTAATTATTGCTAACCATGCCTTTCATCAAATACTCTACTGGGCTTCTGCAATACCACAGTCTCCTGGTTTTCCTCCTACTTCTTAGGGAATTCCTTCCCAGTATCATTTTTCCTAGTTTCCTTCATGTGCTCAACCACCACCCTTACTGTTTCTCCGAATTCCATCTTTGGCCTGTTCTCTCTTTATATGCTGTCCCTAAGTGGCAGCTATTCCCATAGTTTTATTACTAAGAGCTAGATGCTCTCAAAGCTAAGGTACTATTTCTTGAGTTCCTAATTCACAAAGCTAATCATCCACTTACCTGGATGTTTCACATGCATTTCCCACTCAACAAGACTGAAACTAAACTGTCTCCTCCTTAAACCTGCTCATCTTTCACAGTCCCCAGTCACAATAAATGGCATCAATGTTTATTCAGTTTTTCAACCCAAAATCTGGGAGTAATAATGGTCATTTCCTTCCTTCTGATCCCCAATACTCAGTCAGCAAGTCTTATCAATTTCACATTCTAAACACACAAATACATCCTTTTATTTTCTTCTACAATATCACCATTCTCACCTAGGCTTCACGTGTCATATTTGGAACAAAATATTAAGTCACCTGTATATTTTTCCGACTTCAAATCTTGTTTGCCTAATTCCATTACCTACAATTCAGTAACAGATGTTTAAAATATATAAATGTGATTATTTTGCTTAACACCCTTCACATACTTGCCACTGCCCTTAAATTAAAATACTAACTTCTTTTCAAAATTTATCATGCCATTCAAGACCTGGCTCCCATCCTTCCTTTCAGCCTCAAGAGAACAGCATGCTCTCCTTTTGCAATTCCAGAGCCAGTTTTGTTTTCTTTTACTTGCCCGAAAACTCCAAATTGTCTTATCTCTGAGGCTTTACACTGGCTAATTATTCTACCTGAAACATTTGTCCTTCATGCTCTGCCTATGAACATCTATTCATTCTTCGAAACTCAGTTTCAACATCATTTTACCAGGGAAGACCTACCAATTGAACTTAGGTCCAATAGGGTGCTCCACTGTATATTATCATAGCACTCAAAATTACCACTTTATAACATTAATCACATTCATAGTTTCTTATTCAGTGTTGTCTCCCTCATTACATTTTAAGTTTCATGTGAAGAAGAGGTGTGTCCCCTATGTTTATGGCTATAATATCACTAACAACAGTATAGAAAGTGTTCCATTAATATTTATCATTAAATAAATTAATGAACCCAATAAAAAATAAACAATTACCAAGGGACATAACTTATTGAATAGTATCTGAGCCCTAAAGAACTTCCTCCCCCTTTTCTTTTCCTTTTTCTCAATTAATTTTCTCTGCCTCTCCCTCCTTAATTCTCATCAATGAAATCCACTGATGAGTTCCTTCTGCAGCCTTAAGCCTATTCAAATCTTGACCAATCTCAGTTGAGGAAGCCTGAAAATCACTGGTCCCAGCTGTCTCTGATACTCCTAGGTCTCATGAACCCTACATTACAACTCCTGCTCCTTTGTTGGCCCAGAAGCCTTCTCTACTGAGCAAATCCATGATCCATATCCCAGGAGACAGCCCTCAAATCACAGCATGCTCTGTGCCTGGGCTTGCCAACTCCCTAGGACTTTATTTCTGCCTAGATTCTTCCTCATTCATCTTAATATATACTGTTCTGCCTGGTACCCCAGTCCTCCTCCTGGAAGAAAGGCACATCAGGACAGAAGCACGTTGGCATAGTAGAATGACTTATGGACTCAATACTGTTTGCACTGTTTCAGAACAGTCCTCTGGGGGCTGGGGAACTACAGGGGAAATTTTTCCTCTAATTGCAGGGTAGTTCTGCTTCTTCTCAACAATTACATTTTTTCACCTCATCATATGTATCCTACATTTCATGTAACTGACCATGCATCCTTATTTTTCTTTAGATATTTCTGTCTGTATTATTCTCCAATTTTAACTTTGCTTATAAATGTCATTTTTTTGGAATGTCATAATTTTGTTTTCAAAAACTAATTTGAGACCAAACATCATTCTGCTACTATTCTAGGGAATACAATTTACCCTTGTTTCTGAACAAAAGATAATGTAATATAGGTCTAAACATGTACAACTTTAAAATAAGATAGAGACCTGAAACTTTGTGGCCTCCATGATAATCTGGAGATCAGTCTTTGTATCAACACAACAAAGGTGAAGCCAGGCTTCTCCAGAGAGATCCACTAAGCTTGTCTCACTGACTTTTCATAGGTTCCCTAAATGATTATCTCCCTAGTAGATAAATACACTCCTGTTACAAATGACTAAAAATAACTCCCTACATTTCCTTCTTTTATATTTGTATCCGTTTTCCCATGATCTCTTAAGAAATTGATCCAATAACATGCAAATTGTTTCTTGTATGCAGGCAACTCAGAAAGAATAAAGGTCAAACACATTCAAGATCTTCATCCCCAAATTCCAAAATTTGGAAGCACAGGTGGGCATTCACAAAAAAACATTCATAATTGATACTATAAAATTACCAAACTATTATCCTATTTTCAATTATAAAATTTTTTAACATATCAGGGGAGTTAAATTTACTTTTTCAATTTTCATCCATGGTACTGTGGATGAAGATATGTCTGTATATTCAGGATGTATTTTTACACCCTTATCTGTCATTCCAAGCAATTCAGACTTCAATATCATCCACCCTAAATAGTGATTATTTTATACTAACCAACATTTACTTCAAGACCTCCCTCTTCCCCTCCATTTCATCATCAGGAAATTCTTTCAATATTTTTCTCTCGGGAAAAATCAATGAGATTCAAAGATTTAGTCCTCAAGAGAAACCAGTAATGGCCTGGGTATTGGTTGTCTCTATGGCAACAAAGGGTCACTCTCCTGTGCAGTTAATTAGCTTCTTTTCCATTATGAAGAATTTTATATAAGCTTTGTCTTCAGGGGGGGGCGGGGAGGCATTATTTACAGATATGAAGACTAAGCTCTTTGAATTTCTCTTCTAAAAATGTATGTCCTGTGACTAAATAGGCAGGTAGGAAAGATGCTTTTAAATTACAAAATTGTCCCTGTCATGGTTGCTTCTCTTTCTCTAGCTTCCTCAATTCCCCTTCAATTTCTGCTTTTCAAATATTTGCATCAGAAACTCTTCTTTCTGTCCTTTTATTTTATACCATCTGTCTCCTATTATCAAATGTCTTTTTTAAAATAGTAATATTTTATTTCTTTTACCAAAATTGGGTGTTATATATAACTATTTGTAACTTACTTTTACACTTAATATGTTTCACAACATGGATGGATATTGAGAATATAATGCTAAGTGAAATAAGTCAGATGGAAAAAGTCAATTACCATATGATTTCACTCATATGTGGGATATAAGTCTGAAAATAACGAAAGAACAAGACAAACAAACAAACAGAACTCATAGACACAAACAACAGTATAGTAGTTAACTGAATCACCATGTCTAACTACCCACTCCATTTTGCCAAACCCCACTGCCACATCCATTATTCATATGCTTACACTCTTAACTTTTCTTCATATTAGTGACCATTTTCAATACAGCTTTACTATTTTTTCCCATCCTTCCAGTCAAAATATACCTAAAGCAGTGAATGAAAATTCAAGTAAAGTTCATGTTCTTAGATGTTCATAATGCATAATGTGTGCTGGTTTAAACCATAACAGACAACCTAAGCAAAGATGTACAATTTTCTACCAATGTGACTTTTCATCATTTTATCATCCTTATTTGTAGGATTCTTCTTAATCTTTCTCTTATCCTCACTTTATTCTCTTACTCTCTTTACAATTTGTCATCATTCTTCCTGTGCCTATAAAGCTTTCCTGCTTATTCCTTAGACACTTAGACTGTCACACTGATTACACTCATAGTTCCACATTTTGTGTTGTTATTGTCCAATTTTAGAATGATTAAATATTATAAATAGATTAAATTACATGTTATAATTTTTTTTTGAGTCTTTAGGCTAATAGTTCATGTAGTGTGGGATTTTCCTTTTTAGAAAACATCACTCAAACTCCAAGACATGCACTATTTTACCAGTACTAACTTAATAGTAATGGGAATTTCCAAATCTGATAAATTAAGAGACTTCAATTTCTTTTATAAAATGAAAGACTCACTTTCATGATGAGAGTCCTGGAATTTTGGGTTTATATTTTTATCTTAGTTTTATAAAATAAAACAACTGTTCTTAAGCAGTCAACAGAATTCTTCAGCTTCGTCTTTATTTCTCCAATGACACTGAACTGGATGGTGATCTGAGGAACTTAGCAAATACCTTCTGCTTAGCAGAGAAGATGAAATTGCCATGAAATCTTCCAGGGATCGCCTAATTAATTCTATAATGCTCACCAGATTCATTCCCCCTCCCAAAATCCTTTGTCACTATGACTCTGTGACCTGGTTGATTTAAATACGATGAGAAGTCCAGTGATAGTAGTAGGAATGAATTGAAATTGTAAAATGCAGCTTTGAGAAAATACTAGAAAGAGCATTGAGGAGAACATTTAAGTGACAGAAGATAGAAGATAATGTAAAAATCTAGAGGCAACACAATTAACTGCATATTGTGAAACAGGAAAAAAAATTAAACCTACTTATCTCCATCTTCTATATTCTTCTGAAGTATTATCTCTTCTATTCCATTGCACTTTATTGTCTCTATTTGGCCATTTATTATGTCTCTCCATATTTTCCACTGCAACATTACTAATTTTGCTCACTCCAAAATGGATAAGACTGCTAGAACATCCATTTTCCTTATAATTATTTCATGGTGATGAGAATTCCTTCCAAATGGCCAACCAAGATCAAAGTAAAGCAGGGGAATTGTTTTGTCAGCTAACCTGGATGGAATGTCCTGAGAAGTTTTAACTTCATGACAGTTTTATATAAAGTCCAAAAAGCTTAATTAAGACCCTTTACTTATTTAACTCTGTTCTGCTCTTAATAACTCATCTATGAATCAATTTCTGGTAGTTTATGAAAATGGCTAATCGAATGAAAAAAGTTCAAGTTCTTTACTTTCTTGGTGGTTTATCATCTAATAATTATGAGTCAATATTTGTTTTCAAACATTCTTAATAAACTCTCTGTACTCTTTGATGTTTTCATTTTTAAAAATCTAATACAATTATGATATGTGTAGTAAAATCTAAAAGGAGGTTCACTTATTTTTTATTTTAATCATCATTTTTTTAGAGTTAAAAAGAAAGTTTATTAGAGAAGAACAGAATGAAGACCAAGACAGAAAAAGCAAAAACAAGAGAAAGCGAAGACAAAAAGCCAAGACAAGAAACAAAGAGAAGAAAAAGCCCTTGAGTGTTGGGGAACTCAATTTATATATTATTAGTTTTTTTATAAATTACAGAGAAAGGGTAAGAATATGTAGCATGAACAGCCTGCTGCCAATTCCGAGCCTTCAATCCATAGGTTCCTGATGGTTTTAGCCATAGGGAATGAACAATTTTATTTTGTGTAGGGCAGGATTTAAAGACTCTGTTTTCCTGTTTTTCCTTTACAGCGTGGGTAAATGGTTTGTTAGCAATCCCAGCAGAAATCTTCCTTTGTTCTGCAGGTTTCCTTGTGGTCTGTCTGTCAGGCCGATCAACATATTGCATCCTCTGGGTATAGCTTGATTTAACTTTTAGTTCTCTTGTTTCCTCCCTAGATTATCACCCTCTCAGAGATTTTATCCCTTATTTTTAATGGGATGTTGTGGGATGAAGATCTGTCGTCTATAACTTCTTCAAAGCTGAGATATAGCTGTACTTTCTGCCTGACAGGAATGAAAATCTCTTGAAACCTGTTCTAAAGGCCCCGGAGGCAGAAAACGTGTGGTTATTCCAGCATCTGGAAGTGGCAGGAAGCCTTGCAGCCCAGAAGATATAAATTTAGCAAAAAGATTAAAAAGACAAAAGTCAAAAATTAATAGTAGAGGTAATTGACAATGAAATCCTTCTTCCATGACAGTTTGTTAATTAAGGTAAAGATACATAGTAAAATGAGAATGAATTATCTTGAAGACAAATCAGTGGTATAGACACTAAAAGAATAATTATCCAGAAAAGTCCTCTGATCCCCTGGAACGTAAGGACTTATCTATTTTACAGAATAAGAGTTTAAGACCTTCCACAGGTTCACAAAATACATCACACTTCCCATTCCATTTTCTGGAAGAACTCGTGGGGGGAACTCATAAAAAATTGGTTTAATTTGGGACAGATGTACCCAGCTGTTGATTCCTTGTAATTTGACAGTACTTGAGGAGCTTAACAGACTTTGCTAGGGCCCTTTCCATTTCAGTTGAAGTTGGCTCTCTGGGGACACTTCCTTCTAAGTCTTTTTTTTTAGTACAAAGGTTAGACATTATATGATTCATAAAGTGAATCCCCTAATTACTCTAGCACCCATCTGGCACTACAAAATCATTACAATAACATAACTATATACCCTATGTATACTCTAAATACCTGTAACTGTTTTATAACTATTAATTTGTACTTTTTCATCCCTTCACCTTTTCCATCCCATCTTCCAATCCTCCTCCCATCTGGCAACCATTAGTTTGTTTTTTAAAAGCTCTAAAATACCAAAATCAACTACCCTTATTTAAAATTTTGGGCTGTGTAATTGGTTTCCTTTTATGGCACTTAATATCAGAAAAAAAATCTTCCTGATAGTTATTATAATCTCTTCTATTAACAATTATTTTAATATTTATACTATATTCCATTATGTACATACAATATAATCAATTTAAACCTAATGTTTGACATTTAAGTTGATCAAAGTTTTCCCACTGTAAAGTATAATGAACATTTTTATGCTAAAAACTTATTATGTATAAATAGAACTTCATAAGGAGTATTATTGAACCAAATGGCATGGATTCAAGATTCTTGATACATGATTCCAAAATATTACATTAATGTTCAAATCAGTCTATATTCCCTTTTGCAATGTATGATGGTGCCTAGTTCACTGAGACTTTGCCAGTTTTGATAACAATAATTGTAAAACTATTTTGTAATTCAATAGGAAAATAATAGTTATATTTTCTTATTTCTTATATTTCTAGGGAAGAAATATATATATATACACACATATACATATGTATATAGTTTACATTACTGAAGTCTCTTTTCATATCATTTGTCCATTAATCTATTAGGTCTTGAAGGTTTTTTGAATGGCTTGAACTCTTTTATATATTATGAAGATATCAACCTTTAGTCTCCTACCGCATTTCAAATTAAAGTATGGTTTATGTGTTTATTTGGAGTAAAGTGTTTTTAAGCACATACAAATAAAAGTCCTCAGAGATGTTTTCACTGCTATTATACATTATTATACTCACTTTAATTGCTATTTAATTTTATTATTCTTGATTATATTTTTAAAGACTATATTTTATTTTTTAAATGATTTTTACATGTTCATATACATTTCAAATTTTCTGGAATTCAATATTTATTTTTGTTTTTAATATTTATCATTTTCTTTCCCTTGAATTCTGATTTTATTTTTTAGATTTTTTTGTAACTTCTTAAGTTTCCTAATTTGTTCATGTATTTGAATAAATGAGATCGTTTAAAGCAATAGATTGCCTCTGAGCGCACCTTTGCTCTTACTACACTGATTTTTAATACCCTGGTTCTCATATTTTATAATTTACTATTAGTTAAATAAAATATTTGTCCATAACCTATTTTAAGTTATCAACATTTAACATTATTTTCAGTGCCCTAAAGTTTATTCTTTCTTTCTCTTCTTTCAGGTAACTTCAGAGTCTTTTCTTCTTTATGATTCAATGGACCAAGTAAATGGCTCTGTGGTAACTGAATTTGTGTTACTGGGACTTGCACAATCCTTTGGAATGAAGTTTTCTCTTTTTCTCTTCTTTTCTTTATTCTATGTGGGAATTATCCTAGGAAACCTCTTCATTGTGTTCACGGTGATTTTTGATTCTCACTTACACTCCCCCATGTATATTCTGCTGGCTAACCTATCACTCATTGACCTGGGCCTTTCATCTACCACAGTTCCTAGGATGATATCTGATCTTTTCAGTGACTGTAAAATCATTTCCTTCCACAGTTGCATGATACAGATGTTCTTTATTCATGTCATGGGAGGAGCTGAAATGGTGTTACTCATAGCCATGGCATATGACAGGTACACTGCAATCTGCAAGCCTCTCCACTATTTAACTATTATGAATCCTAAAATGTGCATGCTTTTGTTAGTGACTGCTTGGATCATTGGGTTGATTCATGCTATGTCTCAGTTTCTTTTCACCATAAATTTACCTTTCTGTGGTCCTAATAATGTGGGGAGCTTTTATTGTGATTTTCCCAGGGTTATTAAACTTGCATGTATGGACACTTATAGACTAGAATTTGTGGTCACAGCCAACAGTGGCTTCATATCTATGGGCACTTTCTTTTTTTTAATTGTATCTTACATCTTTATTCTAGTTACTGTCAGAAAACATTCTTCAAAGGATTTGTCCAAAGCCTTCTTCACTTTGTCAGCTCACATCTCTGTAGTGGTTTTGTTTTTCGCTCCATGTATGTTTCTCTATGTGTGGCCTTTCCCTACGAAGTCATTGGATACATTTTTTGCCATTGTGGACTTCGTCGTCACTCCTATCTTAAATCCTGCCATCTATACTTTAAGGAACAGAGATATGAGAGTGGCAATGAAAAGACTGAGTAGACAAGTTGTAAGTTCTAGGGAGATGACATAACAAGTTTCATTGATAAGAGCACAAGATGAGCATCATGGACCAAAAGAACCCTCATGATCACCATAAACACAATTTCATTATTGCTTTTGAAAAACTGAGAAGTCCAATGAAAAACAGGTATTAAATCAAAGAATTTCATTTTCAGATATAGTTGCAACAAATTTTGTTAGTTATAAAAAGTAATATTATGTATTTCTAACTTACAAACCTAAATTGTAGTTACCATCAATGACTACATTTGATTTTCACATGGTTATTTTATATCCGTATATACATGTACATATATATATAATTTCCCTTTATCAGTATACTGATACCGATAAAAAGCATTACTACAAATCAATTAATATTTCTTATGGAAATTATGTGTATCCAATGGATAAAATAGAAGTTTATGTAAACTAGCAGTTATTAAAATCAAGGAAGAAACAATTCTCATTCTAATTGTACTTCAAGTTAAATTGATAGGAAGGCAACACTGTGTTACAGCTCTTAAGAACCGTTTTCAGACTTTGGTTATTAATGTATTTTTAACAATGTTATTTTATAATTAGGCTCTAGTACTTTGTATTATACAAAATTTGCTTGTGTAATTTTTCTCAGTGGAAAATTTCTGTTACTTTTGCAGTCTCCTTTAAAGTATCTCTTGATTTACTCCAAAAAAGTATCTACATTTCTAAACATATTTGAAGGGACTTATTACCTAGATAAAGGTACCCCACTCAAATCTCAGCTCATTTAATATGCGTGTTCTTAAGTTAGGATGTTTAGGACAAAGAAGATGATTGACATCTTTCAGGCAAAACCTAGAAGGTGTAGTGGTCAAGGTGCACAATTCAGACATCACATGAATGTATTTCTTTGACCAATTGAAAAAACATTAATTGTGGTGAATCAGCTTGGTTTTAACTTTTGCAAAGTAATTAAGGGTGCCCAATAAAATGAAAAATGATAAGAAGTGAGACTTCCATAAAATGTGTAGTATTAAATCAGTGAAATGATTGTTGCCAGGGCCTGGGGAAGATAAAAATGAGGAGTTACTAATTAATGGGCATAAAATTTCAGTTAAGTAAAATTAATAAGTTCTAGAGATTTGCTATACAGCACTGTGCCTATTGCTAACAATAAATGGGGGGAAGATGAAGAGAATAAAGGAGGTTAGATATGTGGTGATAGAAGGAGACTAGACTTTGGATGGTAAGTATACAAAAGAATACACAGATGTTGTATTATAAAGTTGCCTACCTGAAATTTATGTAATGTTATTAACCAATGTTACTTCCCAATAAATGTAATTTAAAATTTTAAAAAATAATAAGACTTAATTATTATTGGTCAAGATTTTTCCCTATATTTTCTCAAAATCTGGTCACCAATGTTATAAGCTATACTTTTTATAAAATCTAAAGCATTATTATTCATTATTTTGTTAACCCATTTAGATTTTAACTTTACAACTTAATCTGATTTAATTCTTTTACTGTGATTCTTTAAATAATTTCATTTTAGACTCAGTGAGGTAGCAAAATTACCTAAATGAGCCAAGAAATTGTGGCAATAGCCCTTAACTCAAGATTATTTTGAGAATCTTCTTTTAAGACTGTAAGAGTTACTCTCAGCACTCAAAGTTCAGGCTCTCTGTTTCCCAATATCCTTGCCTACCTCTAGTCACTTTCATAATGGCTCTTAAATAACCAAGTGGTTTGCTGAGGAAGACAATTCACATAGATTTTATTCTCTTGCTTCAAGAGGCTGTGCAACTAAAAGGAAAATCCATGCTCTTATTTGATCTGAAAATTGCTGTCTCTTCCAGTTATAAAGGAGGTGGATGGAAAGATGAGAGTGAAATATGTTAGCAAAACTAACCAATTTGTAGTATTCTATTGACAATGAGATGCTTCTATTAGTAAGAATCCATTTGGCAGTGTTCAACTGTGTGTGTATCGTCAGGAAAAATGAGAGGGTCTCATGAGGTCAGCTTAAATATATACTTAGAAAAGTTATATAAATAATATCAGCAAGATAGCATTTGTAAGTGTTATGCAACTTAGTGTTATAAGTGTCAAGTCTTTCTCTTGAATCTTCCAAACTAATTGACTTTTTCCTCTCTATTTGAGGGGTTCTATTCCTCATATTTCCTCAAAGACAGTCTTCTTACTCACCTCTTTCCTTCCTTTCTGCAATCCCAATAAAACCTTGTTTGGAACATTTCTTTCACATAGAGGTGCAAATCATACTGATAGGAACTTTTGAAGATCTTGATACTGTGAACTCATTTTAAAAACAGAAAAACTAAGGCTTGGAAATTTTTAATGGTATAACCAAGATTACCCAGTGAATTTGTGCTAGAACCCAGGTTTCCTGACATCGTTTTCATTAAAATTTATAAAAACTTAGGTGATTTTCTGTAAAGAGGAATGAAAGTTGCTTAAGACAAATATGTAGCAGTCTAATGGTTGAATTTTAAGCTTAATCTAGTGCATGAGGAGGAATTTTCTTATTTGATTGTAGCTGGCTCTTCGTGATTTTCACAACCAATAAGAGTATGAAGAACTTCTTCAATAAAAACCAAATTTAATGTTTAATTTAGAATCAATACAATTTTTCTAAAACTTCTTGAATCACTCTTGAAGCATCAGAGATGAGCTTTGGTGGTGAAGGATCCCCTGTAACTGAGAATCCTATATTATCACTTTCTCCTCAGCAGCATGTAATCGAGAAATGAGTCTTAACTAAATGAACAAGAAATTCTTTTTGCCCGAAGAACAGCAGGTCTGAATTTTTACTTGTTCCGTGGTAGAAAATCTTTTGGTGCAAATGAAAATTCTTTGGTCAACAATTTCCTTTGGTATATTTCCTATGAAGATATAATTGTTAAGCCTGTTCTTCTATCTCAGTGAAATGAAATGGTTTCACATCAGTAAATATCTAAGGGCAACTCCCAATTGCATGTGTTGATTCTAAAGGCACATCCCAACCAATCGCTCATGTCAGAAATCATCTCAAAATAGGAATCCCATTATCTTTAGTGTCAATGATTAGTCTGACTAAATGTAATATTGTGCTTAGCAAAAGGGAAATTAGAATGAGTGTTCATGACTTATGTTACTGTTATACCTCTCTTTACACATGGAAAAACTTTTGACTCAACCGTCCTAATTCTATCCTACTATACATTTACAAAAATACAAAATAAGCAATGCACAAAGTTATTTGTTATAGCACAATTTTTAATAGTAAAAGTAGGGAAAACACTCATATAACATTCAATAAGAATTTCATAAATAATGTGCAAAAATTATACACAATGGAACATTAAGCAACTATAAAAATAAATGAGGAATATCCCCAAATTCTTCTCTGGAGGAATCTACAGGATATATGTTTAAGTGAAAACAGTAATGTGAAAATAAGTGTCTCTAGTATGTTAAATTTTTGTGTTAAAATGGTAATATGTGTAGTAGATTTATATGTGCATATAATTTATAAATATATATTTAATAAGTATTTACATATATATTTTAAATAGTAAACAAAAAATAAAATTTTTTATGGAGAGAAGAGGAAACAGATCAAGGGACAGAGACAAACACTAGACTTTTCTGAATATGTCTTATTCCATAGGTTTGACTTTGAAATCATGTAAATGTTTTTGCATAATTAAAAATAAAATTAAATAAAAAAAAAAGTAGCACTTTCCAAAAATTAAGTTCAAACCAAAACAGGTAGTTTAATGAGATTTCTGTGTGTACGGGTGTTAATTGTCTATAATATGGAAATAGAGTCTTTTTAACTCTAACTCAAAATTCCATTTTTGACACAGTTAATTATGATGGTTAATTTTATGTGTCAACTTCACTAGGCCATGATACCTAGATACTTGTTTAAACACCAGTCTAGATGTTACTAGCAAGGTATTTTATAGATGAGAATAACATTGAAATCAATTTAAATCAACATTTAAATCTGCTTTGGGTAAAGCAGACTATCCTCTAATGTCAATTGACCTATCCAAATTAGTTGAAAGCCTTAGAGGAAAAAAAAATGACTTTTCCTGAAGAAGAGAGAATTCTGACTCCAAACTGCCTTTGTACTCAAATTGCAATGCCAACTCTTCCCTGGGTCTCCGGCCTACCAGATCTCGTATTTGTCAGGCTTAATGATTGTGTGAACTAATTCCTTAAAATGCACACACATACACACACACACACACACACACACACACACACACTATTAATCTGCTTCTCTGAAGGATGCTGAAATATAAACTTACCATATTTTGTCTATTTTCTATTTCATTGTTTTCTTTTGTCTGTCTTTCTTTCTTTCTGCTTATTTGGATTTTCTTGACTTTTTCTAGCTTCTTAAGTGAGAAACTTGGATAATATATTTAATAATTTTTTTCTTTTCTAACATCAGAGCAATAAATTTTTAAGTTATGCTTTAGTTGCACAACAAATTGTGATGTACCATAATTTTATTATTATTTACTTCAAAATACTTTCTAATCTCCCTTGTAAGATTTTCCTTGAAAAGTATTCAAAAATATGATGCTTAATTTTAAAGCACTTGGGCAATAAATATATATATTACTGTGTTGATTAATTAAATTACATTGCGGTTAGAGAATATATTTTGTTAAGGTACAAATTTTGAAGACTTTTGAGATTCACTTTATGACCTATTTTAGTGAACATTACGTGTGCTCTTTAAAGGAATATGCATCCTGCCCTTGTTAGGTAATGTATAACTGTCAACTAGGTGAAGTTGATACAAACCATGGTTTGAATCATCTCTGTTTTTCTGAATTTTGTTTACTTCTATAAGTTACTGAAAAAGAATTATTAAAATATCTAATTATGATTCTGATTCTGTCACATATGTTAGTTGCCTGTACATACATTATAAAACCCACAACATGATGTTACAATTTGTGCCTTTAATAGCAATATATCTTTTAAAGAAATTATGAGAAAAGTATATACTTTTTTATAATCACCAACATATTTACCTTTTCTGGTGCTCTTCATTCCTTCCTAGGCACATGTGTTCTCATGTCATATCATTTCCTTTTAGCTTAAAAAAGTTTCTTTAGAATTTCGTGTGGAGTATGACTGCTAGCAATAAAATTCTTTTATATTTGAGAAGGATTTTGAAATCCTTTTACATCTGAGAATTTACCGCTTTATTTTTATATAATGACCTTTGTCTCCTGTGACAGTTTTTGACTTCAAGTCTATTTTTTCTGTTGTTAAGATAGCCACTTCTGCTCTCTTTTGGTTATCATTTGCATAGAATATTTTTATTCTTCCCTTCATTTCAATCTGTGTGTGTCTTTAAAGATAAAGAGTCTCCTGTAGGCTGCATGTAGGTAGACGTAATTTTTTCAATTCATTCAGTCATTTCGTGTCTTTCGATTGGATCATTGAATTCTTTTTGATCGAATAGGTGAGGACTAATCATTGTCATTTTGTTCAGTGTTTTCTGATTGTTTTGTAGTTTCTTACCTTTGCTTCCTTGCTTACTGTCTTCCATTGTGACTTTATGATTTGTGTGTGTTCTGCCTTGATTCCTTTCTCTATATCTTTTGTATATCTACTACATGAAATATACTTTCTTCTTGAGTACACATGAAACAGTTACAAAACTTGATTATTTATTAATTTTCAAAGAAAACTTCAATATCACAAAGTAAAAATTTTACAAAAAGTATTTTCTGATAACAATATAATAAAACTAGACATTGAAAAAAAATTGAGAAACAAAGGGCTCATCAATCTTGAAATTCAGAAACCTGCTCTTAAATACAACTAGGATGACAGTGGAAATACAGGGGGAAAACATGCATTTCCTGAATAAAGCAATACATATCAAGATGTAGAAGATTCAATTAAAGCAGTGATCATAGGAAAGCCTATAGCCTCAAATACATTTATTGATTAGAAAATGAAAGAATTAACGCAACAAATTAAATTTTCAATTCAAAAATTTGAAAAGAAACCAAAAAATGAAAATTTAAAAAAACTACAAGGAAGAAAAATAAATAATAGTAGAAATTAATAATATAAGAAATGAAAAAAGTGCATCAAATCAGTAAATCAAAAATCTTATTGGAGAAAAAACCTACAAGTGGACAATTTAGTAATTTAATCAAGGATAAAAAAGATAAATAATAAATAATAAGAGGAAACAACTAATGGTAATCGGTAAATAAAATTATTAAAAACAATGTTGTACACATCATACAAAAAAGCTGAAAGCAATATGAAGTGAATAACTTTCTGGGAACATATATGGCACCACTATTGACTCCAGTAGAACTATAACACTTACAAATACCAACTTCCATAGGAAATATATCAAAATTTATCAGATAATTATAATACACACACACATCAAGTTTAACTGGTTTCACAAAGAATGTCAGCAAACCTTTCAAAATCAAATAGTTTCAATAAAACTTGTTTCAAAGAATTAAAAATGAAAACTGCTTACAAATTCCTTTCATGAAACAAGTGTAACTATGCTCAAATGAAATAATAATGGTATTAAAACAAACATTACAGACAAATATTATTGACAAATATTGAGGCTAAAATTCTAAATAAAATATTAGGGAATTAGACTCCATTTCTCATACCACACATAAGAATTAACTGCTAATGGATCTGAGATCCAACTTGGAAATATGAAGATATACAAAAACAATAGAAAATATGGGTGGGTAAAGTCCTAAAAACATTGAATATTAGGGTTTTCTACGACACTAAACCCAGACATGATTTTTGAATGATGAATTAAAACAATAGCAAGCAATAATAAACTTTTGCAACCCAAAATATTTTTTTAAAGAAGACACCAGATGCAAATTCAAAATTCCAAAGACAAGTTAGAAATAGTTACAACATATATCACAAATAAGACAAATATTACTAATACATAAAGAAATCTTAAAACTGAAAGAGAAAGACCAAACACTAGATAGATAAAAAATGAGCATGAGGTGACATCAGTGAAAATGGCAGAATAAGTAGATCCGAGGGCCCGTTACTCTACAGAAACACTGAAAAGTAACACGAAAGCGATCAGAATTAATTTTGTTAGAAATCTGGAAAGCAGTCAAAGGCTTACAGTAACCGAGTGAATGATGACTAAAGAAAAAGGCAACTTAAAAATAGTAGGTTAGCTTTATGCCTTTTTATTTGTTCTACCCCCATTCCCATCCCTAGCTCAGCATCAGTCTCCAAGATTGTGATCCATTTTGCCAGTGCAAAATCCAAGTCCTTGGCTATTTGTTCGTTCTAACCAGTCTGAGGACCACCTGAAGAACTGACACAAGACTCTTATCTTTGTTTTTCCTAAACCAGAATACACTCAAGGTAAAAGAGGGGCAGGCATCCTTCATAAACATTGTAAGGCAAATGACTAACTCATAACCATCTGAACAAAAGATCACAACCAAGGCAAACTACACATCCTTGAAAGCCTGTGAGTTAAAACTGAGAAGAGAGTTCCTTTGGGAAAGAAATGTATTCAAAACTGCTCATTTATACTGGTGAATTGAGAAGGCCACATACATGCCCAGGAAAGACACATGTGCAGAAAATATCTAAGAATAGCCTAAGCTTTACCTCTGGCTGATTTGTAGTCTTGTGCAAAGTGATAGCTAGTGCAAGTATATGAAGCCTAAGTGTTGAAGGAGTGCCCAGCACAAAACCAACCATCAAAGACTGACAACTTTTTTTTCATTTTTTTGTTCCTTTTTTTTTTTTTTACTACTACTCCCTCTCTTTTTTGGTTTTCAGTGTTCAAGAAATCTTTCAAATCACCAATCGAACACATGCTAAGGGAATAGAGAATTCAGATGCCAAACTTAGCAAAGAATATAGACAGTACAAAAATAGTTTTCCACTAAGTAACTATTCCAAAAAAAAAAAAAAACAGCTAGATCCCACAGTAATTAGCAAAAATAACCTTTGAGAATTAGGAAGAATTTTATTTCCAGAGTTGTAACATTTTAATCTCTAAAATGCCCAGTTTTGAAAAGAAAAAATTAAAAATTAGGAACGAAGCAAATAAAAAAAATATGGTGCATATACAGAAGAAACAGAAACTATCCCTGAGAAAGCTCAGACACTGGCCTTACTAAATAAAAATTTTAAAAAGTGTTTCACATAAGTACAGGGAGCTAAAGAAAAGCAAGAGAACATTGAATGAACAAATGAAGAATATTAGTAGAGATGAAGAAATTATGAGAAGGAACCAAACTGGCATTGGAAAGTATAACTGAAACAAAAGATGCTAGAACGACTGGCTATTCATATTCAAAAAAATGAAGTCGAGCCCTCAACTCACACCATATACTAAATTTAACTCAAATTGCATCAATGACTTAAAAATAAGAACAAAAACCATGAAACACTTAGAAGAAAATGTAGGAAATAAATCATGGCCTTGTAATGGCAATGAGTTCTTAGATATGACACCAAACAACAACAACAAAAAAATGAATAGGACTCCATCAAAATTTTAAACTTTACTGAAACAAAAACATTATCATGTAAGGAAAAAGACAACAGAAAAAATATTTATAGATAATATGTCTGTTGGTGAGAGAAAGAAATATAACTATGGGATGTGAACACACAAGGTTATATATATATATATATATATATATATATATATATATATATATATATATATATATATATATATTATACCTGAAACTTACTGGATTACATTAATCGATTCACCATAAAACAAACAAAAAAGTTTGGAGAAAAATGGCAAAGTGAGAGATGTCCCCACATATCTCCCCTTGAAACAACAACAAGCTGAACATCTAAAACTCAACAAAAACACCCAAACTGTACATCAGCACATCTGAGCGTGGGATCTGCACATAAGAGCTACCGCAGGTGAGAATCCTGGATGTCAAGTAGTGGACTGGGAAAAATAAAGAAGCAGCCTCTTGCAACTGGAGAACCCTGAGGAAGAGGGGAAGGGGAAATGGTACAGTGAGTCCCCTGAACAATCAATGCCTGGGAGAGCTGTGACCTCCATGTGGCCAGTGACAAGGCCAATCATAAGGGCAGAACGCAGAGAAGCAGGATGGCAGAGAAAAAACAGTTAATTTTTACTGGCACTGATTGCAAAACTATGGCTGAGCCTCAGCCCCCAACCTCTGACCCAGAGGGCCCCTCCCCTCGTACCTTCCAAGACCGAACACTGCAGAGTCCCAGGGAAATCTGAGCAAACACTACTGAAACTGTTGCTAACACTGACAGGGACTGAAACTGAGGGTAGCTAGCATAATTAAAAATCAACAAGAAAATAAAAAATTATTATTAAGGCTTTATGTAAAGCAGAGATCCAATTGGCTTAGACACCACCTACTGGAAACCAAAAAAAAAAAAAAAGTGCCTTTTTTGCAACAGGCTAAAGAGAGAACTTTATATAATAAATCTTCTTTCTGGAAAAAAAAGGTGAATACACTTCCATTAATGCCCAGGTGGAGAAAATGTCCATTAAACACCATGAACAAACAAGATGAAAAAGTATTTCAGAAAGAAAGAAAAAAATCTCTAGAAAATAAGTTTACAGACATAGAAATATACAACTTAAATGACAGAGAATTAAGGATGATACTTCTAAAAAAACTCAGTGAGTTCCAAATGAGTCATATCAACAGTTTCGGGAACTGAAAAAAATAACTAGATGAGCAGAATGAGTTATTTAGCAAGGAGAATGAAACCCTCAAAAAAGAATAGATTAGATCTTCTGGAGATAAAAATAAACACACGCACGCGCACACAATGCAAAAGCTGAAAAATGAAATAGCAAGCTTAGGAAATAGAGTCGACCAAATGGAGGAAAGCGTCACTGAAAGAATCTGTCTTAGATAAGACCGAAATTTAGATATAAATCAAAAGGAAGAAGAGAAAAACCAAAGAATAAAAAATAATGAGAGAAATACAAGAACTAGCTGATACCATAAGGAGAGGAAACAAGAATAATAGGCATTATCGTAGGCAAGGCAAAGGAACAGGATCTAGAAAGCATTTTCAGTCAAATAGTGGACGAGAATTTCCGAAATCTAAGGAATGAGCTAGAGCTTGGAATTCAAGAAGTCAACAGAACAACCAATTATCTCAACCCAAATAGGCCTTCATTAAGACACATTGTATTAATTATCAAAAATCAATGACAAAGACAGAATTCTCAGGCAGCAGGGAGAAGAAAAGAGTAACTTATAAAGGAAAATTCATTGGATTATCATCAAACTTCTCAGCACACATTTTGCAAGCCAGAAAGAAGTGGAATCAAATATTTCAAATATTAAGTGAAAGACCTACCACCCTAGAATAATGTATCCAACTAAGCACTCCTTTAGATATAAAGGAGAAATAAAGACCTTTCCAGACATACAGAAATTGAGGGAATTCTCCAATATGAGGCCTACACTACAAGAAATAATGACAGGGGACAGCTCATCTAAAACTAAATGACAAAAAAAAAAAAATACATAATTAAGAGTAAGGTGACTAGAAGGTAAATGAAGCAGAGAAGTGCAATCCTTACTAAGATCAGGACATTATAGCTTAAATAATAAGAGAATTGCAATAGCAAGATAGTAATGAACGTTCAGCACATATAGGAACAAACTGAGTCAACAGTGACTGAAAAGGGAAGGATTCAAATCCAAATTCACAAAAGTGAATGGAGATAAGGCACGTGCAGAAGAAAATGGATGATAGTATGTATATAACTATCCTTTACATATTCATAATGGTAACCACATACCAAAGATTAAGAACCATGGTATATAAAACAAGAAGGACCAGTGAGAAAACCCACAAAAGCCAATCAAAATAAAGAAAAGAGAAACACAAGGACAAGGAAGCAATGGAAACACCAAGCTACGGAAAGCAAAAAAGAAAATGGCTATAAGAAGACCTCATATTTCAATAATCATCCTTAATGTAAATGGACTGAACTCACCAATATAAAGGCACAGAGTTTCAGAATGAATCAAAAAACAAAACCCAACCATATGCTACCTCCAGGAGACACACCTCAGTTCCAAAGACATATGTAGACTCAAAGTGAAAGGGTAGAAAATGGTATTTCAAGCAAATGGCATTCAGAATAAGTGGGAGCAGGGGTACTAGTACTGAATGAAATAGACTTCAAACTAAGAAAGGTAACAAAAAATACTAAGGAACACTTCATAATGATAAAGGGAATCATGCACCAAGAAGACATAACACTTATTAATATCTCCACTCCTAATCGGGGAGCCCTGAAATATGTAAAGCAATTACTAACAGAACTAAAGGGAGAAACAGATCAAAACACTATTGTAGTAGGGGGGCTAAATACCCATTGTCAGATATAGACAGATCATTCAAACAGAAAATTAATAAAGAAAAAGCATTCTTAAATGACACATTAGACCAACTGGACATAATTGACATTTACAGAACCTTCCATCCCAAAACAATTGCTTACACATTCTTCGCTACTGCACATGGAACATTCTCAAGAATCAACCACATACTGAGACGCAGAGATAGCCTCAACAAATATGAGGATTGAAATCATACCAATCATATTCTCTGATCATAATGCCAATTTCCAAGTCATTTTCAATTTTTCCTAACAAAAAATGTTTCCGCATTACCTTGAGCAAGACCTGCTGAGATTGAGGTGGAAATGCCAGTCTTTCCTCCAGTGCAGTCAGATGATGTTGAAAGGAGAGGGAAAATTTTCCTTTGGGGCTCCCATTGACCAAATATAACTGCCTCACTGCAAAGAAATTGATCTGCAAGATTACTGAAAGTACTGTCCCAAGGTGATAGGGTTTGAGTATGTTCTTTGGCATGAAATATAGTGTGAAACAAGTTTCTCTACATGACCCTGATTAACAGAGATAAACAAAAGCTTTCTCAATGTGTTTTATAGTGATTTCTTTCACCTCAGACACTTCCTATATATGTAGAAGTTGATTTTGAAGTAGAGGAAGAGCTATCCTTATAAAGCATTTGTCAAGTCAAAATTCTTGAAAGGTCGAATCATTTTGCTCTAGACATGAATATAATTATTCATAAAATAATCACATAAATTTCCAGATTATCAAGAAAAGTTAATCAAATTAAAAGTCATTTAAAAACCGTGCACACACAGAGTACAAAAATCCTATTAGAAAAACTTCAGAACAAACGATAAAAATGTAATGTGGAAAAACAGAAGTTCCTTTATTTTTTCTTCTCTTGCTCTTTCCCTTGCTAGAAGAAATAACTGAATTCCCTGTCCTTAAAACATGATGCAACTATAGGAATAATTGTTTAAAATCACAATTTTCTCTTCTCTTCCTTTCCCACTAGTCTGGAAAATTATAGGTCACGAATATCTTACATGAGTGACCTATAGGAAATTAAAATCCGATAGGGGTACAGCCAAGAACAAGCTAAAAAGCCAGATAATATGGAAAAAACAGTATTAAACATTTTGAAAAGATAGACGGTAATGACTGACATAGGGAGAACAAAAACGATAAAACTAAATTACCAAATAAGTCGTCATTTGACTTCTAACCAGACAAGACTAACAACATAATCTAACTTTCTCATTTTAGTTTCAAAATCAACAAAAATTCTCTTCCATCAAAGGAATTGGATGAATTCCAAGGCTATTGATGAGAGGTGGTTAAGAATAGAACTGAAAAAGCTCTGTTTTGATCATATTTTTTCCTATTTAAATAAGGACTATACCTTAAAGGAAAATATTAACTTCTCTTTGATAGATAATTGTAGAGGTAATGTAGCTAGAGAGAATGTTTACATGAATTTTTGCGGGTTTTTGTTTGTTTGTTTGTTTGTTTGTTTGTTTGTTTAGAAAGACTGAATGACTTTTGTCATTCTAGGAAAATTGATGAATTTTAGCTATACTAGATATTAAAGATCTTAAAACTAATTGAATTGTATTTTCACAAATTGAGTTATTCATTAAATTTTTTTAAATTCTCAGTTTAGAAATTTCTAAATACAATGTTCTAAAGCATTCATTAGTAAACTTAAGGATGCTTATGGAGAAATATCCTCCCAAATAAAGAAATCTGCTGTAAGTAAATGGTATTATTGACCTACTGCAGAAAGGGAGAACACAAACAGTGCCACACTAGCACTTAATTAGGGAAAGGATTTGGGTGAAGAAGGAAGAGTTGTGTGAATCACAAGGTATTCCCTGGTAGTAGTTACACAATTGATGGAAATGGTTGTTCCAGTTCTCAGTCTTGCATAACTGATGGCTGTGCTCTGGCTGAGCGAAAGCATCCAGGGGAAAAAAATAGCCTCATTCCTAATCTACAACACTGTCAAGGTCTCTAGGTAGCATTGTTGTTACAGAAACAATGGTATGGAATTAAGGAACTGATCTCTGTGCTCCTTTTGACAAATGAGTTAGTAGATCATGTGATATTACAGTGGCTGTATAGCAGCATTTAAAACTTTGATAATTACTTTGGTTTCCATGTGCAAAAATTCAGGAATATAAAAATAATTAAACATTTCAGAATGCTTTAGAGACATAATTTAAAATTATCAAACTCAAGCTAAAATAACGTATCCCTGAATCTATTTATCTACTTGCTTATTGAGTCTCAATAGCTGTCAGAGTCATTTATAACTTTGGTTAAGATTACTATAAATTTCTGACCACATTTTCTAGTTGATAATCTCCTTATAGGAAGCTCCACTGGGATGGTGCCATAAAAAGTGAATTAGTGATTCCTTTGGGAAATTCTCCAGGTTTTAGGTCATGCAAAGTTGAATGAGAAAAAGATGTTTATACCTGTTGAAGATAAGACTGAGTGTTTTACATGAGTTCCTTGTACTATTTACCACATCTGCTTGCAACAGAATGGCGTCTAAGATCAGATAATATCCTTAGATGCACATATTGGCCTGTTACTAACTCATAAAGAGAGAAATCATGTGTCAAGGCAGTTCAAATATTTCTGAAAGTTTGAATAATTTTAACTTGAGAATTCTCTTTGTCTTTTCTACTAGGTCAGAAGATTGGAGATGATATGAATAGTAGAGCTCTTTAATGAGTTTCGAGATGCCCCATGTGGGAAATAAAACTGAGTAAATCTTTTCCAGTGTCAGAGCCATCGATCTTTAACAGAGTAAGACTTTGATCATTCTGAAGACAAGCATACAAAAATAAAAACATATTCATATTTCATTACAGGGACTAATATAGGAAGTCAATTTTGGAAGGATTCGAAAAGAATATTGGAAGTATTTAAATGGGCAATGAAATTTTAGCTCCCACACAAGCCCAGTCTTTAAAGTTTTACCAGGATTATATTTTTGGAAAGTGAGGCATGTAGTAGAAGTATTCTAAGTGATTTTTCTAAAATTTCCTCAGCAGTGTTGAGTTAGAATTATGATCGATTTATTCCTACTATGGTGGATGAGCTCACATGGAATCTTAAAAGGTTCTACTTGAAATCATCTGTGGCTACAAAACAGGTACCCTGAGAATGCCAGAGATTGTCTTTATACATAATATAGATTTACATAATTATTATTATGTCCAGTACTCTTTCTTTGATGTTGAAAACTAACTTTGGCATTCTATAATGACCCTGTAAGCTCCTCCAAAGTTCTACTTGGGGGAAGTAGCATAGATGTAAGCACTTTTGCAAGGGCTTCATACCATTACTCCCTGCGATGGGACAATCTCATTTACAAAAAACCTTCATTATCCACATCATCTCCAATCTTCTGGCTTAGTAGAAAATATAATATAATTCTCAAATTAAAATTAGTTCAACTTTTAGAAAACATTTAACTTTCTGGGCTCATAGTCTCTCTCCTTGTAAAATAACTAACTGCAACGTTTTTTGATTTAGCATACTTGTTAAAATTTTATCTGGTATGGAGATAACAAGAGAATCTTTGATCAGAATGGATAAGTTAGGGCTCTAAAAATATTAGCTCATACCAGCTTAACGCATAATAATAATAAATATCATACATTAGAGACTCATATTTTTAGGCTACAAATAGTAATTTACATTAAATGACTAATAAGAGTTCAAAATATAGGTGTCTATACTAAAACCAGATCTAGGGATTTTTACAACATTCTGTGAATTCTCATTATTAATGAGCTCTTCCCCTTGCCTAGATTTCTGATTTTGGAAACCTATTAATCTAATCAATCAGTACCATGTAGATTGATCAAAGGGCATAAGGTCAACTTCCTCTTTGCTCCAATTGTTACTAAATCCACATGAAAGGCAGCTTTATCTCATTTCATTTTTGTCTCCCTTCCACTAACTTATGATGAAAATAAACTATCTTTCTTTTCCCAGAGACCTAATTCCTTTGGACTGTAAATTTCCAAAGTCAAGGGTAGTTTATAATAGTTACCTACCATCTATTTGTAACTTGTGAAACACTACTGTACATACAGTAGACATTTATCATTAGGAGGCACATAAACCAAATATATGAAACTGATATATTTCCCATATAAACATTGTCATATTTGTCTACTTTATAAAAAATGCTAAGAGGATTTTAACTTACTTTTGTGTGATCAGCTTTCAGTGTTTGCCTCTAAGTCAGCCTGCAGATATTCTTGCTGACAGACAACTCTACATGGTCTCGCTTTTATTCTCAACAATAACTACATAAAGTTAAAACTGGAATCAATTAGTCCAAAGTGTGTTTTCTTGTGATCTCTGCAGAGAGTAGGGATTGCCATTATAACCTCTGTTTTTTTAGAGTACAGTGACTGCATATGAAAGCATCCTTGTATCCTGAGTGGTACCAAACATAGAGGTTGACCAAACTCAACGAACGAAGGACCTAGAGACCAAAGATATACTTTCCTATCAGCGAGGATAAAATGTATACTAATCTATAGATTCACCTAAGACATACCAGAAAAAGGCAATGCAATTTGTGAGACTAAAAATCATGGCTGTCGGAATTCTTTTAGAGACCAAGTATGAAGTCAAGTAAATTACCACCAGCAATTATAATTTACATAGACTAGCAAATGCTTTTGTCAAGGTTGAACATCAAAAATGTGTGAAATATACCAGAGTTTGAATGACTTTTAAAATATATTTGACTATTTTAGTAGTGTCTTTTATTATTACATTAAAACATTTGTTTAAAAAATATAAAAATTACAGATAGTGCAAGCAGATAATAAAAAAACCCTATTAACATTTTGGCTTATGTACAAACATTATTTTAAAGACAGATCAAATTTTAAATCTTTTTTTGTTACCTTTTTTTGCTTACTAATCTATCTTGAGAAACTTTCCATGTTAATATTTATTCTATAATAGCTGAGATGTGTGCACATAACATAATTACATTCTGTTTATACCATAATTTGTTTAATTAGAAATTGTTTTATTATCAATAAAGAACTAACATAAATATGACAGGCAGTGGGGGCGGGGAGAACATAAACAATTTGGCCCTAAATGAAGAAAGGCAAGTTAGGTCTCTCCAGGAAACAATAGTAAACCAATTTTATAAGAAAAAAATTACTTAATGATTAAACATTCAGCCTCTAAATCCAAACTTCCTGGATTTTAACTCATATATCCATTAGTTAAGTTATTTAAAATCTTTTTGCCTCAATCTCCCAATCTATAAAATGGAATAATAATAGTATCTTTCTCAAGTATTGCATTCAGTATTAAATGAATTAATACAGGTAAAGTTAAGAACAGCACCTGACACGAAGTATATACCATGTAAAAATTTACCATTATTTTTTTACCAATAAACTAATGGAAATAAAATATTAAATCTTCAATTTGACAGGTGACACATATCACAGTACTATGAAAAGACAAGATAACAGAGATGCATCATAAGATATTTGTGGGTGGGAGAGTACAAAGTAGAAGGTAAGTTTAATTTGCATGAGAAGATAAATTTTATTTTTAAGCTGATAGCAAATGGTTACAGTCCAGGAAAGGAACGCAGATTAATTTTTTAATTGATAAAGCCTTTCAAATATCTCACCTAGTTATAACCATAAATCTGTGAGTTCTAGTGCAACCTTTGAAAAGACTTAAATTCAGAGAGGTTAAGTGACCTAGATAAGATAGCACAGCAAATGAGTTGGTGCTACTGGAACCAGAATCTCTGAACTTTTACTGCAAATTTTGTGTGATGCTATACTGCTTTTTATTTTAGATTCTTGTTTTAAGACAAAGACTGTAATATTTGGGGGAATAGACAAATCTATATTTTGGACATCCCAAATCCGGCCTGCTTCCTGTTTTTGTAAATAAGTTTTATTAGAACTCAGCAATGCCTACTTATTTCTACGTAGTCTATGACTGTTTCGATACTTCTATATCAGAATTGAATAGTTGCAACAGAGATTGTATAGCCCACAAATCCAAAACTATTTACTATCTGGCCCTTTACAATACTTCATCTACATATGACTGAAAACAGAGTCGAGAACATTCAACATATGAAAAAGAGCATGAAAACAAAATTTATGAATTAAAATGTATGAATAATCACAAAGCCTAAAGATGGTTGTTTTTTTACTCATAACTGAGAGGATGAAATAACAAAGCAGAACAAGAGAAAAGGGAGATATAGGATACATACAGATAATGAAGCATGATTTTAACAAATGCACCAGTTACAGGGCAGAATAGCTTGAAAACGTGATTCTCCTGAGAACAAACTTATTTACATCATTATTTAACATGTGTGAAAAGTATTATTGGCACAATTATTTGGAAACTGAAAATAAGGACTAATATAATCTTTGATTTCTATACCTTTAATATAAAAGTCCCTCTTTCTTTTCAGTGAAGAATGTCACTCATTCTTTAGTGAAAACAAAATAGACCTAGCATATATGGGTGGTTAAGGTCCATAAACACACAGCAATATATAGCATAAAGGTGATCTTAGTTCTGGTTCAAATTGGTGATGTAAGAGGGTTCTAAACTGACCTTCTACCATAAACAAAATCTATAGCTACATGTGAAACAACTTTCTCTGAAAAAAAAAAATATAAAAAACCTAGCTGAGCTTCTATATATAGAGCCAAAGAGAGAAGGCCCACATGAAAGCAGGTAGGAGAAGCTGGAACACAATCTCTCCATTAACCCCACACCCAGCACAGAGACCCACAATCTTGAGGTAACTCAAAACCGGGAACTTCTACCTGAAGGGCAAAGGGTTTGAACTCCACAACAGGTACCTCAGACTTTTGAGATCTGCACCTGAAAGACAAGCCCCCAAAATATCTAGCTTGAAAACTAATGGAGCTCACCTTCATGAGACTCAAGGCTATCACAATCAGAAGAACAGCTTTTCAAGGACACACGCACTCAAACTCATCTGCCCCTGGCCACAGCCAAGAAGCGATGATCAAGGGCTGTTCAGACTTCGTATGGAAGAGATTCCTTTGTTTGTTGCTTGTCTCGGAGTTACTATCCTGAGTGGCAGGAATCTGTTGACATACATTTGGGAACATGCTGGGGCACTCTCTGGACAGAGAAAGGTAGGCACCAACTTTTCGCTCTTCCTTTGTAGCACTACAGAGCGTTGGTATCTCTCCAAGGGGAGTTTTTACACATGTGTCTGGTGCCCTGGTTTTCACATCCAGTGACCTGGGCTTTGCAGCTGCCACCTAGGGGATGACCAGGGTGGCTGGCTTTTCTGGGTCCTATGGGACTAATAATCAGAGACAGATCTTGGCAGACTATCACCATCAGGGCATAGCACAGAGAGGAGACTAAAACACACACCTCAGTCTTTCTGTGAAAAAGGCCTACTTGCTTGCCTTAAAGTTTTGGCCTGAGAGACACGCTTTAAGTCTGACCCCCGTTGTAGGGGCCCATGAACAGACCTGCTGTCTAGGATCGGGTGCACCACTGTCTTTGTACTCTCCTTCTGTCTCACACGGCTCACCATTATCTCCCAGATAGAAAATTTATGAATAATCTCTTGGAAACTTTATGTTTCAATAAAGCCATTCAGTAATTTTTTCTAAAACCTGTAAGCCGACTAAACACTCTATTCATTGCCATCTTCATCTCTCTGTTCCTGAATGTGTAAATGACTGAATTTAGAAATGGAGTTAAAACTGCATCAAATATAGCTAGATATTTATCCAGATGTGTTGAAGAAGAGGGCCACATATAGAAAAAAATCAGTGGACCAAAGAATAAAATCACCACAGTAACATGAGCTGACAGTGTAGAAAGAGCCTTGGATGAACTACCTGAGGAGTGTTTCTGTAGACTGACCAGGATGAAGATATAAGAGAGGATTAGCAAGAAGAAAGCACCCAAAGAAATGAACCCACTATTGGCAGTGACCATGAACTCCAATTTATAGGTATCTGTGCAAGCAAGTTTGATGAGCCGAGGTATGTCGCAGTAAAAGCTGTCTACTACATTAGGGCCACAGAAGGGCAAGTTTACCACAAATGCCAACTGAGCCAAAGAGTGAATGAGACCAATGATCCAAGCAACCACTAAAATCAAAATGCACATGCGTGGGCTCATGATGGTCAGGTAATGGAGAGGCTTACATATGGCCACATATCTGTCAAAGGCCATGGCAATGAGCAGCACCATCTCAGTGCCTCCAACAGCATGACTAAAGAAGATCTGAGCTATACAACCCCAAAAGGAGATGACTTTCTGCTTCCTGAAAAGATCACAAATCATCTTGGGTGCTGCAATGGAGCAAAATATCAGGTCAATTATGGAGAGATTGGCTAACAGAAAATACATGGGGGAGTGTAAATAAGGATCGGAAGTCACAGTGACCACTATGAAGAGATTTCCCACCATACTAGACATATAAAAAAGACAAGAAAAGCAAAAAAGAAGAAGCTGGATCTCCCAGGAATCAGAGAGTCCCAGGAACACAAACTCAGACACCACAGAGTGGTTGGCTCTATTCATTGCCTCACTTGGTTAGGTGCACTCTTCCATTACCTAAAGGAAGAAAATGAGAAAACTCAAATTAATACTATTACATTAGTACCCTCTATGGAAAAGTATATAAATTTGGAAGTCAAATATTACCTGTGCTTTTCACGTAAGTCAAATAACATTCTGTTGGCCACTACTGCTGTCATTACATATGACAGTAACTGAATTGTCAGGTGGTCTTGCTAGCACAGGTAAGTGATCTAGTGGACTGGTACCCATGGATGCACCTGATGAAACCACAAACAAAAGGCATTCGATATTAAATTGCTTTATTAGTATGATCAATGTTAACTATCCCCTCCCGGGAAGAGCAATAACCAACCTCATATACTAGATGAGCAATAGTGGACTATTCTATGATAAAACAAACTTATAAGATTCTGTGACTGATTTTGTTCCTCAAGCCAGAAATTATCCTTCTCTATTTCACACTTCTCGAAATATAATAAATTCATTAACATCCAAATCAAATGGAACCTTATCTGTCTCACCTTCCTTATGGCCTACTTATACATCTACATTAACTTATTATATTTAGAATTGGTCACATGTCTATTTCCTCCGTATGATTATAAATTGTTCATTATAAATTATCATGCCTTTAAATTTTTATCTCCATACAGTATCTTTCAATTATTATGTAGTGAAAAATTTTTTTGAATGAATGGTTAGACTGAATTAGGTCCTATCTATTAACTCATTGCCTTCAACAGACATTTATCAAGAACTTGCTATATGCCAAGAAGTAATCTAAACACTAGGAATATAGCCAAGAAGAAAATAGACAATTGAAAAATAAAATCACAAAAAGATATATAGGGTGTCAGTCAATGATTTCACGATGGAGAAAAATTAAACAAGGAAGAAGAACTGGGCACTATGGGGAGAGCTTCTATAAAATAGAATTGATAAGAAACACCTTGCTGATAAATTGACTGATCAGAAAGCTAAAGAAAGTGAATGAGCAAACCATGAAGGTATTTGGAGGAAGAATATTCCATTCCAAGTAGAGATAACAGCAAGAGTAAGAACTCTGAGGTGTGAGCTAATTTAGTATGTTCAAAGAACTATAAGGAGGCCAAAGAGGCTCAACCTGAGTAGTTGGAAGTCGAGGCAAGGAGAGTGGTGTGTATAGTAGGGCTCTATAAGCCATAGGAGTTAGATTATTATTCTGAATGAGATAAGCAAATGGAGTGTGAACAGGGGAGCAACAAAATCTGGCTTACATTGTTAAAGGATCACTCTGGCTGTTGCATTGCAAATACCGTTTAGAGTCCCAAGGATAGAACCAGGAATATTAGATGCTATGGCAACAATCCAAGTAAGGGATATTGGTGACTTAGATCAGGATGATAAAGATAGAGGTACTGAGGTGATTATATTTCAGATATTGAGATGATGCATGGTAAAATTTCCAGGGCTACAAATAAACCTATTTAGAGAATGTGAAGTAGCACACATCCCAGAGTTTCGCTATGAAATAAACGAAAATTAGGAAAGGTACTAATAGTGTAAATACACACTTAGTCACCAAACTTATAAGGACTCTAAAATAAGGAGGCATTTGAAGCTTAAAAAAGGAAATCTATGGGGGGGGGAGGGCGGTGAGGGGGTGAGAAGAATCAATCCCTTATATGACAAATAGAAAGATAAGGAACTCAATAACACAAATAGTTATAATCAAGTAGAAATTTTTGAGTGAAAAGAACAAAGTATTTTCTTTAATTTTTTGGAAGCTAAGTCATTGACCTCTTTAAGCAATGTGACCAAATTTCCAACCCAAAACACATCCAAAAATGCAAATAAAGAGCAAAATACTAAGGCTACACAAAGATTAATTTCTTCCTCTAGCTAGAAAAATCTCAACTCAGATACAGTCAGACCTGCATGTATCCAAAAGACAAAATGAATGAATCTCTGCTATTGTTGGTGAGAAGGGCCAATTTACCAAGGGCAGACCAGATAACATTTGAACACTGATTTAGACATAGCTCCTAAAGAACATATTAGCCACTTATACAATGTAGTATAATGTAGAATGGCGGATGATACAGGGAAGTCATTCTCTTTCTTTTCTTTTTAATTAATTAATTATTAATTATGGTGACATTGAGTAATGAAATCCAATAAATTTCAGCTGTACATTTTAAAAGTAAATATATATATATATATATATATATATATATATATTTACACTGTGTGTTCACCTCCCATAGTTAGATTTCTTTCTGTCACCACATATTTGACCCCTTTTACCATGTCTACCTCTCTCTTCTCCCCTTCAGATGGTCATTCTCTTTCTGTGTTACGTGCATTTATTCTGCCAAGACTTCCAGAGCTGTGATAGAAGTCTGCATGTACTCATCTGAATACACCCAAAGATAAATACTGTACTATTACAGCCAAATGTCAGTCATACCTTAATTGAAGGAGTTTGCTCTGCATCCCTTAAAAGTTAGGCAAAGCCAAAGTTAATCCTCCTTAGCCTTTCTTTATAGATACTTACAGGGTAAATTACAGTGAGAAATGATTACCTCTGAAAATAAAGAGATAATAATTATCAACACTATAGTAAACTCTGATGTCATTGAAACCTACTAAAATTACCAGAACATACAGCAAAAAGAAAATTGCAAGTTCCTCTTATTCCTATTTCCACCCATGGCCAATAAGTAAAGAATTCTTATAATCAAAGTTTTACTGGACAGAGTGAGAAAGATGAAAGCATTTGAAGCAATATTCAAATAATTCCTTGAATTCCAGAATTAAAAATACATAGACACAGTAAGGGAGTCAAATATAGCAGGGAGGGGGAGGGTGAAGTGGGTAAAAGGGATCAAATATATGGTAGCTGAAAGAAACTGGACTTTAGGTGGTAAACACACAATAGAATATACAGATGTCAAATTATAATGCACAGTTGAAAATTATATAATTGTATTAATCAATGTTACCCTAACTTAATTTTTAATAAAAAAGAAATATTTTTAAAAAATACATAGTGAACCATGACATTGCATCACATCCTACAAAACCCAAGGGAAGATATGCTTCAATCTAGAATTTAAGAGAAAACAGCACAGGAGCATCAATAAATAAAATGATGTAAGCAAAGAATTGGAACAATAAGGAGCCTATATTATCTGTTACATGAGCTAATCAGCACAAATGTCTCATACCCAGTAAGATTTAATGGAGTATTGTTTAACGTTTTTTTGTGACATAAACTGCTAAAGGTCTATGCTTGGAAATTACTTACTGATACAGAAATAATAAGTGTAATAATAATAATAATATAATAATAATAATAATAATAATAAAGTGTTCAAAGTTTTTTACTTAAAAAATAGCATAGCCCCTGAAAAAAAATATTAACTGAGCTGATTACAGATTCCACTTCTTCTCATCCTGATCGATACACTGGATCATTCTCACTAGTTTAATATTTAATAATTAAAAAGAGCATTTATGGTAAATATGTCTACATGTAATTTCAACAGAAACTGCATTTCAGAAAAACAAACAACAAAGTCTAATTAGCCATCCAGCTGAATAATTTACCTGGATGAGGAGCTATTACATCGAATACCAAAGTCACTGTAATACAAAAGAAGTTAACCATGAGTTATGATGAATAACTTTCTAAAATATATGATCTTCTGAGATTCACTAAGAACTACTTTGCAGAAGTATATTAGCAATGATCAGAGGTAGGAACAAAGACAGAAAATATCTAAATTGCATCCCCAATATGTGCACCTTTATTGTAAGACTTATCAAAAACAGGGAAATATGCCCTTTTAAGTCTCTTTCATTAAAACAGGGTTCTCATCAAGGATGTTTTACTCCCCTACATGAGATGTTGGGCAATCTCTAGAAACATTTTTGGCTGTTTCATATGGGGTAGGGGGGAGCAGAACGGAGAAGGAGAAAGGCCATTACTGGCATTGAATGGGTAGAAGCGAAGGGTGCTGCTAAACATTCTACAATGCCCAGGATGACAGTACAACCATCCCAAATAAAAATTTACCCAACCCCAAATAGTTCTAAACCTGAGAAGCACTGCATTAAGATTGTGCAGGGAAATATCATTTTTTTTTTTTTACATTATTCTATTCCGTCATGTTCCCCCAGCACCATTCTCATCACATGCCGTGCCTCTAATTACTGTTTGTTGGAGGGATGAATAAGTTTGTTAGATAGATGGATGGAAAAATAGATGAATAGATGGATAGATATATAAGCGGATTAAGGGCGGGAAGGATGATAAATAGTGAACAGATAAAAGATGTATGAGAAATGAGCGAAAAAAGAAAGATATCTAAACAATTGCTAACTCGTCATTTTTGGAAACACTACCAGCCAATAAGGACCACATTCCATATAAATGTAAACTTCATGGAAGAATTTATTATCTCTACACAAACAAGTTGATGATTTACTTAATTTATTCCCTAATTTCATAGGTAAAATTAGAAATTTCCTAGGCACTCAAACAATATATTTGGGAAAGAATATACTAATGTCACCAAAGGTTAGACAATAAGAAATAAAGTCTGAAGACTTTTTGGGAATAGTAGCTAACACAATATAGACATTTAATCAACCATGGGAGTTTTGATAGTATAAAAACCAAATAAATTTGAAACCTAGGATGGTTCGAGTATAATAAACCTACAGAAGATACATCAGAAGAAAGTATTAGACAAGAAAACAGGAAAAATTAGGAGTCTCGAAATGGATCTGATAACTTCAAAAGGGGGGGTGGAAGAACTTATTACCAGAAAATGAACATGTATATATCCTTGTGTCTTCAGCATTTCAAAAGCAAATGTTGCTCCTACTTGAATATACAAAACAAGACAAAGACATCCAACCATCCCTGAGAAAACTGAGAATGTCCTAAAAGAACAGTTTGAATCTTTTGATCTCCAGGACATTGATCAACCACCATATTTTTTTAATTAAAGACAATTAAGGGTTAGGGTTAGGATTAGGATTAGGGTTAGAGGTTAGGATTAGGGTTAGAGTTAGGGTTAGGGTTATGATTAGGGTTAGGGTTTTTTAAAAAGGCTATTAAAGTGGCTCTTTAACATTTGCTCTACACACCATAATTTCTTCTGTATATTTAAAAATGGATTTTGTCAACTCCCAAAAGAGATTCTCATTCACTTTAGTTTACGGTTGAAAACAGTAGAGAGAAATGGCATCCTACTAATAAACCCATAGAAATTCACCAGTCAGTATGTAAGTGAATTTCTGGTCAGAACTAAATTATATCAGTGGCATATCTAAATCATAAATAAGATATACTATTTGAGAATTCAGTATTTCTCTTGTTTGGCAATTTCTATGCTTTATCAGATTGACAGTTCAACACTTATATCTTGCGTCCAGCGGAGCTTTCTGTATTTTAAGCCAATATCTACTTGTCAGTTGCTCTGTGAAGGTAAAATGTAGACGGTATCAAGAAATTCTTTCAATAAATCCTTATTGTATTTGAATGAATAAACAAATTAAGTTGACCCTTTCTTTCACTGTTCTTACTATCAATATTCATATGACTGAATTCTTAAATTTGGTGTTTTCTCTGACCCTTATCTACATCTATTGGATATTGTGGTGATCAAAATTAGAGAAGTTTTATAAATAAAAAAAAAAAAGTAGATGCTCAACAAATATAGATTGGCATGAGGAATAATTCCCTTTTAATACCATTGTAGTAGTTTTTCTACATCACGGTCAAAAACGATAGTAGCTGTGTGATTTAACATGCAGGTGGGGTGAGCTGCATTCTCAGGAAGACTGTTTCCCAGTCAGCCCTTCTCCAAATGCTGCGTGCTTCATTGGGTTTTAGTTCCAAGAAATGCCATGGAGATCTAGCCTCAGGTGCATTTCTTCCTTTTTTTTAACTTCTCTGTAAACACAGAAATAAAATAGAGTAAGCGATCTTGACTTCTAATTTCTGTAGGTTATTAACTGCCCTTTGCTCCAGTCGAAAGGTTAATGAGATGAAAAGGAAATAAATCCTTTTCTAAGTCATCATTTGAAGCCCCAAGTCCCTTCCCTGTGCTGCAGACATTACATGTGCTGGCCCTGACTCTCCTCCACGGCTTTGGCTTTACCCTGGAAACCTAACACACATTGCCATCACCAGGTAAAAGTCAAAGTCACTTGTTTGCCTTCCTCCACAAGCTATAGCCCCTTGTACACTCCCTCATGAAATCTGCTTCTTTTCTCCTACAGTGTAACCTACTTAGCCACAACCAATTTTAATTTGATATCTGCAAATAGAGGATCTGCCACAAAGATATTTTTTCTAAACTGAAATTGAATTTCATCAAGTCCAATTTCTTTTTTCTGTTGCTATCTTGATTTTCCATCTTTCCACCTACCTGTCCCCAGACCACAGCATCTTCAAGGAACTAGAATGCATTGGCAACTGAGTTTCTGCTTGTGCCATTGCTAGTATATAAAAAGCTGAAAGAATTTAGAAAGGTAATTAATTAATAGAACTGGAGGATCATGGCCAGGTACTGCTGCAGAGACCGGGACTTGCTAACTTAGCTCATGTGGTCAGGGGAATTGTTCCTAGAACCCCATTGGTTTGGTAAGAATGACTGAAAGGAAAACCTTGTAATGAGAGTCACTGGAGAGGAAACAGAACCGAGACTAGATATTTTAAGAACATCACCTTTGGCAATTTTACCTGTCAATTCTGACTCACTCGTTGGTAGTTTCAAATGAAGCAGAATGCCTAGGGAGTGTGAAGACATTTAATCAAAACCAAGTGGATTTTACTATAAATTTCAATCGGCGTAAGCACACATACATAGCATTGAAGAGGTGGGATAAATTGCTTGAACCGCTTTCACAATAACATAAAATGTCACAGGAGAGACTAATGAGGTAAATCGTTGTTTGTGTTGGGTGGTCACAGTAACTGAGATCTGAAGGGTAAGGAGGGGCCAGCATGGAGACACAAAGGGCCTGAGAACATTTCCAGGGGAAGGAACTGCAGATGAGGACTGGCGTCCAGAGAGAGTTGTGCCTTTTTCACCCTTCAAAACCTGCTCAGAGCGCTCCTTTTCCAGAGGCCTCCCAGGATCGATATCTGTGCATATTCCACATTTTTTTTGGGGGGGGGGGCACTTTCAGGATCCCCATCAAGCAAACCTAGCAGGAGGAAGTGCAAAGAAATAAAATCAAGGAAAATTTATTTTCTCATTTATAAAAGAATATTCCCTTTTCAGATGGGACTCCTCCAGGACACTTGAAACTATATCCAGCACAGAGTTGACCATGAAAACCTCTGCTCTACTCTATGCTTCTCTGTGCACTCCCATAGCACCTTCCACATACCTTTATACCACACTTACCTCATGACATTGAAACTGTTTCTCTATGCATGTTCTACAGGAGAGAAGTTCCTCACTGGCAGGGATGCTCTCTTATTTTTCTCTGTATCTCCAGTGCCTTATACATTTTCTGGAACATTATAAACACTCTATGAGTATTTGTTGAACTGTGCCAGACTGAACTACGAAGGATGAAATTGAGCCAGAGCTAAATAGGAACCATTCTCAGTGTCTCTCCAAAGGCCATTCATATCCATGACTCATAAACTTCCTTTCAAGTGCCTGTGGACACAGAGAGCATATGCTTTAGGTAACATGCCTACAGTCAGTTAGCTCAGAAGTATATTATTCTTAGCCCCATGTAGTCTGAAACAGAGCAGGTTCAAACAATATGATCATCTCCTACATTTTAGCTGGAAAAAAAAAGCGTAAATATTGTTTAATATATTTGTAAAATATCAGAATTTTCATTATGAAAAAGTGACACTTTGAAAACTCAAAATCTCACAGAAAGACTTAGTAGCAAAAATCAACTGATATTGATAGAGAAAAATCAATAAAATCAAAAGCTGGTTCTTTGAAAATAGTAATATATTTGATAAACTCCTAGCCAGATCAACCTACAGAAGAGAGAAAACACAAATCACTAATATCAGAAATTTAAAAGGGGCCATCACTACAATTTATATGGACATTAAAAGGTAAATAAAGGTATATTATGAACAACTCTATGCCCATAAACTTGATGACCTAGATGAAATAGACCAATTCTTTAAAAGGCACAATCTACCAAAACTCAATAAAAGAAAAATAAACTGGAAAGGCCTATAATAATTTTAAAAACTGAATAATTAATAACTTTCCAAAACAGAAAGCACTAGACACAGATGCCTTCACTGGTGAATTCTACATACCTTTTAAGAAAGAAATTATGACAATTTTCTACAATATCTACCAAAAACTAGAAACAGAAGGAACATTTTCTAACTCATTCTATGATGCTAGGATTACCCTAAAACCATAATCACGCAGAGTCACTGCAAGGAAAAAGAATATAGGTATGAAAATCCTTAACAAAATATTAGCAAATGGAATCAAGTAGTATATGAAAAAATTATATGCCTTTAGAAAATAAAATTTATTCCAGGTGAAATAAAATCAACAGATATGTTTAATTTTTGAAATAACTTTAATTAGAAAGAAAGCACAGGAATTTATTCTCATTTTAAAAATTAGAACATCACAAAAAATGCCAAAGGCTCATTGACATGATTCCTAACAAAGGACCTCTGCCCTCTTTTCTAGGGATAAACATCAAATGGAACATATTCTTTCAGAACTTTTTAAACTCTTGATTCACAGATATTTACCCATATGGCTCTAGTTTATTTCTTTTCATTGTTTTACAGATATTTCAGGGTATTAATTTAAGTCCAGAGAAGAAGAGATGCAATATTCAAATGGGGGATTGCAGAGAGTTGACCAAAGGAACTATATAAAAGTTTGGGCAGGGTTACAAGAAACAACCAAGAACTATAAATGAACCCAAGCCTGGCAAGAGTAATGAGCTCTGATTATCCCTGGAGTGACAAGGAGAGGAGGAAAGAGTGGTTTCTAGGGCCAAAAGTGAAAGCTGCATCTTCAGAAGAGGGTGACTCAAAAGGAAGAGAAAAATAACACAACCCTTCCATAGCTAAATACAGGTTTATACTGCATTTTAGTACAGCATGTCGTCATCCCAAGGTGTGACGCTCAAACTGGCAGTGTAACTGCATCTCAGCAGATCATTCCATTAATCTATCAAGTCAGTCACTTGTAGCGATAGATCATGTATGTAGACAGATGAGTTCCATATTGTATGAGCTCGTTATTGTACTTTATTTGCTGTAGATTGTGTATGCTAGTACAGATGCAATGTTGTGTAGTTAGCATGATAATTAATAAGACATTCTATAAACATGCAAATGACTGGGTGGATAGACATTCCCGAGGTGTATCACTCAGAGTTTGATCAGAGAAATAGAATCACTGTAGGTGATTGAGAATAAGGGATTTCTTATGGGGATTAGACCTGATGCAATGGTGGAAAATGCGAAGCAATCTGTGTAAGTTTCTTCCTACTAAACCTCATGCTAGCCTGCAAAACCAGCAGTCCAGAAGAAAAAAAGGACAGGAAGTCGAAGAGGCAAAAGGCAAATAGAACTGTATCTATTTTAATGCTTCCAATTTTAATGCTACAGGTGACCTGCTGAATAAGCTGATGACCTTCATCATACAGATGCATTTGTACCTGGAACCGAGGAACCAACCAGCAAGGTGAGCAGTAACGTGAATGAGCTGTGATCATAATTGCCCTATACTGGCTTTCAGACCAAAAATGACTATTGCTTCACTACCATCTTCTAAATCTCACATGAAATTTTCTATATTGAGCCCTAACATGAAAACATGCATGGAAGGAAATTTGGGGAAAATGGTACTGGTTTAGTTAGGCTGACACAGTATGAAGCCATTAGAGCAGACAAGGAAGACAAATACACTGTGAAATAAGTATCCATTCCTGCCAGAACAAATCATTGCCTCTAGCACAATAAAAAGAGGTCCAATGTATCAGTGTGTCACCATGCAGCTAGCTAATCCCCCCAAGAAATGATGCCAAATTGATTTCACCCATTGGCATGTTGGGACTCAGCAATGGTAGTACACAGATCAGCTTCGTTGAGGGGAAGGCCAAGATATTGAGTCCACGCGCAGCTCCCATCTGGGTCAACATGGGCACATTACACGTGCACTCACTGAGCAAGCACTGGAGTGGTTAGAGGCAGAGGCCAACTGAAATCCACTGGACCGGTAACTAATCCACTTGATAATTAATAGCCTTTTCTAAAATGAATGCCTTGTGATGGCCATTTATGTGAAAATATCTTCAGTGAGTTCAGGATTTATTTAGCCAATCCAGCAGGCTATTGACACCATTCCAGGTACTCACATCGATACATTGATACCTGAATCTCAGGGGAATACATGCATGTCAATACATATTACCTGATTTAGTCTCATATTTTTTATTTCAGCCCCATAATCTTAAAATTTACTCACATGAATATTCCCTAGACTTCAGTTAATATAGACATAATCCTACAATTCTTTTAGTATAAAGTTGTATTTTATCAGAGCACTCCTTATACTTCTCTGACCAGATTATGTTGGGACCTAACTCATGTAATGGTGCTTGAGACAGCCACTCTCAAGCCAAACATGTTTTTATGCAAGGAAAAGCTAGTTCATTCAGACTTGACCAGCAAAATAAGGATAAGCAGCTAGAACATTTAATGACTGACATTTATTATATGTGGATTAGGATACCTTCCTTTCACTTGAACTTCATTCTATACAAACACAAGTGATAATCTGAGTAATCATAGTGTAACTGTGTGCCACATATGATTAAAGTTCGGTATTCTCTAGACAAGGAAGATACACAGGTACTTCTCAAAAACATGAGCCGATCATTCCCAGAATCCCATTTTGAAGGGCTATTTCATGGGTCTTCTCTCTGTACCACTATTTAAATTGGTGGTGGGGGGGGGGAGGTGTCACATTCAGATGGAGTTAATGAAGAAAATCTATTACACAAAGGTTGAGTCAGCAGTAAAGGTAACCAACAAGGACTAGTAAAGAATTGAGGACTGGCAACAATGGGAAGCCATTACTGTGCCTACAGCTCAAGGGCAATTGGAGGGAACACTACTATAAACCAAAGAGCCATAGCTGTAGAAGGCCACCAACAAGATCTGAGGACTGTGGTCGGGGGAAGCAGTAATGCCAACTCAGAGTTCAGAAGGGAGGAAGTTAAGGAATAAATACTCACTTCCTGTCCTCCAAGTTCCAGTGATAGCCTCCATTAGCTACACCTACTCAGAAGCCAGAGGGCAAGAGCCACTGGTTGATTCAATCTGTTAAATTCAGTGTTACAAGACACAGAGCAGAGTTGGCACAGTAAAAATCTTTGGAGAAAGGCAATTAGAGAATAAATATCAGAACACTTTAACGTTCTCCCATTCAGAGACATTTCAGTTTTTCCAAATGTCTGCTTTGACAAGTAATAACAGATATTGTTATAAGTCTTCTTATACACATGTATAAATTCTTGTAAATGCTGTACAACAAGAACTGGAGATCCAGGAAATATTGTATGCACAGTTTCATTGTGAATATGTAATGTTCAATAGTCTATGAGCACATGAAATTCCTCTGACCACAATTGTTTAATTGGTCAACACAAGGAAAACATTTAATATTTAGCCAATGAAAGAGTTACCAATTACAACAAAGGATAAATTAAATTATCAAAGGACACAGATTATTGATGCCTTCATTTCTGCTGGCTTGGGTAAATAAATAATTGACACATGATCAGTATATATGAGTTTTATTTTATTTTATTTTTTTTAATTATACTTTGACTGTTCTGATGGTTTCATCAAGATTTCCAAGTGGATTCACTTTATGGAGCCAATAACTTTCCCAGGCAGTGCACCCGCTTAGATGTTTAAGTTCAAGCATGACTCTTCTTAGTTCCCATAATTAATCCCAAACAGCACCAGCACCTTATTTTTATTGACATTCTGACCTCTGTTTTGTTTTTCTTCTTGGATGCTTTTTATTTGTTTATTTGTTTGTTTCTTTTAATTCTTGAACTTTGGTTCGTTCCATTCCCGGTTTGCATAGGAATGACAGGTTATTACTCACTGATAACAACAGAGATCGTGAATTTGGACTTATGATCAAAACGTTGGTAATCTCCTTCAGATAATGGGACCTGTTTTCTATCAGATGAGAGATGATACAGAATTTGATTTGTTCATTGGCTCTTGTTTTTAATCATTTTGTCTTTCTATGTGGTCAATCTACTTGCCTTGTTTTTATTGGAATTAGACATTGTGTTAGAGAGCCAGTGTGAGATTGTGCTTATTCATATATACTTTTAATTTTGGTAGTCTGAGTCTTCATCTATATCTGAAGTTCTAGAACTGACCCTAATATTTTTATGTGTGACTGTGTTTCTGTAATACTGGAGCTTTTTCCTCTCATTGTATGAGTTAAAATATTTTCCTACTTCAAGAATAAATTAGTAAAATAAATATGAATCCTCTATGAGGAGTTCTGTTGTTATTGAATTATGAGGATTAATAAGTACTGCCTTGAATCTAATATCCTCCAAATTCTAAAAGATAAAGACAATGAAATTTCTACTATTTTATATAAGCTGTCCTTCTCTGAATTAAATGGTCATAAAAATTATGGCTCAGAGGATTTTTATATGAGAATTCAAATTCAAATAATCATAATTAATTCTTGGACAACAGATTGGTTGGATAAAATGTTTCATAAAATAGCCATAGGTCTTCTCCCTGATCTTATCAGAATGGAACATAAAGTAAGCATCTATAATTACAAAGGATATAAAATTATGTGTTACATCAGTTGGAATTTTAAATCTGACTGTTTTGGGTGAACTCATTGAATTATAACTTCTGAGATTCTTAGTTGTTTTAACATTTTGGTTTCATGTTAATAAAGTATTCAGTGGGTATTCATTGAGTAATTTTTAAATAAGATTGAGTATTGAAACATTGGTCATAAGAGGTGTGTGTGTGTGTGTATCACTATTTTATAGAGTGTGTCTTTGGATCATGTTAGTTAATATGTTCATTTTTGTCACTTCAAGAATAATGTTTACTATCTTTAAAAATGTGTGAATAAGGTGTGGCAGTAGTGGTTACACTTTGAGTATTCCTGAGCTTTGTTAGTTTACTAAAATAGTTACGTACAACACACAATTCCCACCCTTTGACGTTGACAAAGACTGTCTTCTCGACCAAATTTTAGTCAAGTTCCTCTCAGCTCTCTGCTTTAATAGGCCTTAGACTGCAGCCCATTCATGCTGGGCTATGTAGCCAAGTTTTAGCAAGAATGCTAATAAGTCAGTTCAGAGAAAATTCCACCCTTTAGCTATCCAATAAAATTTCCAGCATCCTACTCTTGATATCTGATCACCTTGGCCTGCCCTCAGCAAGAATCCTGTTATGTCAGCTTAGCAAGGATTCTCCCTACCTTTAATGTCTCCTCTTAGTAATTTTCTATCACCAATCCCTCACATCTGCTGTAAATCCCCATTTCTTCTAGTTGCATTAAAAATTGAGACATTTCTATACTGAGGTCTCTTTTCCTCTACTGTAGCAGTTCCTAATTAAAGTCAGTTTTTACCACTTAAAGGATTGCAAGAGTCTCTGTTGTTGTTATTGTTTTTAAGAAAGTACAACGAGTAAAGGATAAATTAGTTACTTTGGTTAAAGTTGTACAATGGGTGATCAAGAGTGTATAGAATAATTATAGTTTAAAATTATGATTGACTATGCAAGGTAATTGAATCTGGTTTTGTTTTCAAATGGAATAAAGGATAGAATTATACAAAGATAAAATGTCTTGGTATCTAGTAGCAGAAAGAGAATAGTAAAAGACAAAACCCAGTAGATATAGAAAGCTGAAGTAGGCTCAGGAAGTAAATTTTTATCTTGGATATGTGTACATATGTATATATACATATAATAAAATTATTATATATATATGAAACTCAAAAATAATATTCTATGTTAGTATTTCGGCCAATTTGCATAACTCTATTTCAATGGCTTTAAAAAACACTTAGAAATGTTTTACCCACCAAACACTATATTTAAGCAGTACAAAAATTGGGTTTTCTCTCTGTTAGAATGATATGACAAATTCGTCTTGGTATATTTATTCTCATCTTGACAAAGGCGGTATATGTTATTCATTAACTTTGTGTAATCTGAGTTAGTTGAATTTTAGCTTACAAAAATAACTGTCTTATGTTGAGTTTATATTCTTTATTATTATAAAAATATAGTTAACTGCCAACCGTTTAATTCAATATATTTTCACTCTGATTAATAGGTAGCTATACCACACCTGTCCTGGTTCTTGACACTATTATTATGGGTTGATTTGTGCCCACTGAATAAATATGTTCGAATCCTAATGCCCAATACCTGTGAATGTGACCCCATTTGGAAATACAGAGTTTGCAAATGTAGCCACTTCAGGTGAAGTCATACTGGATTAGGATGGATAGCAGACACTTATTTTGGTTCTGATGATCTTTAAAGAGATTGTCTATGTTTCTAAAAATTATTCTGTATAAATATTATTCCTTAGGAGTTTAGGCTTGAAATTATAATCTTTGCTTTACAAACACTTTACTTTATATGTAACTCCCTCATTCCAAAAGTAAATGCCCCTCCCTCCTGAGTCAGAGACAAATTGGACTCAATATCAGTGTATATAATCAAATCAAAGTAGAACAAACAAAAGCTTTCCTCAGAGTTTGGCCATCAGTAATCAACGAAGGCTCTTCCTAATACAGACATCACTCAAGAGATCTTCCAGTAATGCAGTAGCTGTCTGCATACTCTCCGCATCGCCACCTTCATTTCTTTGTTTCTGAATGTGTAAATGATAGGATTTAGGAAAGGAGTGAGAACGGCATCAAAGAAGGCCAAAAACTTATCCAAGTGTGTGGAGGGAGATGGCCACATATAGAAAAATATAAAAGGACCAAAGAACAGGATGACCACAGTGATGTGGGCTGACAGTGTGGACAGAGCCTTGGATGAACTCACTGAAGAGTGTTTCTGAACAGTGAGAATGATGATAATATAGGAAATGATGAGTATGAAAAAGATGCCAACAGACATGAATCCACTGTTCGCTATTACCATGAACTCTAGTTGGTAAGTGTCTGTGCAGGCAAGTTTGATGAAGCCAGGAAGGTCACAGTAAAAGCTATCCAACACATTAGGGCCACAGAAAGGCAGGTTTACCACAAAAGCCAGTTGAACCGTGGAGTGAATAAAGCCAGTCATCCAGGCAGCAACTAAAAAGAAGATGCACATCCTTGGGCTCATGATGCTCAGGTAGTGAAGAGGCTTACATATGGCAACGTATCTGTCAAAGGCCATGGCTATGAGTAGCACCATCTCCACACCACCAATGACATGTGTGAAGAAGATTTGAGTGATGCAGCCACTAAAAGAGATGACTTTATGCTTTCTGAGAAGGTCATAAATCATCTTGGGAGAAATGGCAGAAGAAACTGCCAGGTCAGTGATGGAAAGGTTGGCCAACAGAAAGTACATGGGAGAATGTAAGTGAGAGTCAGAAATCACAGTGAGCATAATGAGGGAGTTTCCCAACATGCTTGCCACATAAAGTGAGGAGGAGAATGCAAAGAGGAGGAGTTGGATCTCCCAGGTATCAGTGAGTCCCAGGAACACAAACTCTGACACCACAGAGTGATTTGCTCCATCCATTGCTACCTGAAAATGTAAATTATGATAGTTAGGTAATAAATTAGAGAGAGATCGAAGTTTTGAAATCTTTTCTTTAATTTAGCAATAAAACTGACCTGATCTGCTCAGGTCCTCTGAAATGTGATCACAAAAAAATTGGTGGCTTTCATATGGAGTTGTTCTCTACCACAAAGTTGTCTCTGCATTTAATACCTTCTGTTTCTCCCAGAGTTGATCCCACAATAGTAGTCGTGAAATACAAGATAGTCAACATGAGTAACAAGAATTCAACCTCCAATCTTTTGATTTTTGCTTCAAAACTAATATTCTGTTTCAGTCACATAGAACCAACACTATTGCAATCTCTTGCAAGCCTATAAACCTTCATCTGACTGACCTTTCTTTTCTTTCTTCTCAATCTCCACCTCTGAGAACATATTCATCTCAAATATTACTTAAGTGTTTACCACATCTATGAAGTCTGGACTTATTATTACTAATATTTATTATTACTGAATTTAATATCCCTATACTTCCTCCCACGGTGGACACTAGATGTTATACATGAGATACAAGTTTGGTCAACATGGATAATAGAAATTCAAACCCAAATGCTTTTGATTTTTGGTTCGAAACTAATATAGCCTGACTCCAGTCTCACAGACTCTTCACCATTTCTCAATTATTTCATCTACCACCAAGACCACAAACCTTATTCTGGCAAACAGACACTTCTTCCTGACTTCCTACTTCTGGAACATATTTATCTTCAAGGTTCATTAAACCTTAACCTTTTCTGTGAGGTCTCACTTTATATTACCAGCATTTATTTTACTATCTTATTAAACTGAGTACAGTTCTAACTTACTAACTAGACTGTAACTTTCTTGAAAGCAAGGATTATGACTTATTTGTATCTGGATTCCCTGAAGCAATGAAAAAAGTGGCCCGCACAGAAGATAAGTCTATAAATTATCTGTTATCAGTTTGCATCATGTTAGGTGCAGAAATTGAGAGTGTTTATAATCTTCTCTAGCAATTTACATCACAGAAAAATCTAAATATGTCATTTTGTACTTACTATTGTTTCAATTCATGAAGGATTGAGGGGAAACAACTGGTTTTTCACTAAGGTAATTTGAGAAGCATGGCCATAGAGTACCTAACACATGATCTGAGAAGCATAAAATGATGCAGAACATTAAGGTGTAGTGAAAAGCTTTTTGTTCAGAACCCTACTACAGGACTTACCACATTAACTTGTAATTTTAGTTTTATTTAGAGAAGCAACGTAGCACAGTGGAAATAATATGTTTTTTGGATTCAGAAAACCAAGATTTATACCATGATTCAGCCAGTTGCTCATGATACTGGGCAAGTGACTTGATTTCTTGAACCTCAGTTTATCTATAAAAACTGAAATTGATAACACTAACTTCTCAGAGTAAGTTCTAGGGAGAAAAAAATTAAAATTTTGTAACCATGTGTTTGGCCTGGGTTTTTAATATGTAAGTATTCAGTAAATGTTCATTTTATTTCCCTTTCATTCATTTGTCCTTAATAGTGTTCAACACGTGAAATAAATGAATACAAAAATAAAATGGTATTGGTTAGCAAACAACATCAAAATTTCATACTAAAAGATATTTCAAAATATATTATTATCTCCTTCTGCATAAAAATAGGTTATAGCATTCATACTTCTTTAGTGATCAAAATTAGAACTATCCTGCATAGACTAAAAAAAAATACTAAATATATTTAGTCTCAAAAACAATGTATTCTTTGTAGTACTTATTACAACTATAATTCATTGGTTTTTTGTTTCTTCTCCATCCTGATGCCACTGCAATAACCATAAAGTTAAAAAATACATCTACCTTGTTATCAAATGTATCCCAAAACTTAGACTCACACCAGGTACATAATAATGAAATGTATATGTTTCAGGAAATCAATATATACTAAAATATAAAAGAGAACGTATTTAAATAATTTTTTAAAATACATAGAAATATACCTCACTATATAATTTCTAAAAATGGGTAAAAAGATTGCAAAGCTTTTAAGCGGAAGAGAAAAATTGAAAATAAGGGATTGTAAAAGTAAATCAGAATTATGGAAAACCAGGAAATAAATAGGATTAAAAGGAAAATCTTTAAAAAGATGATTAAATTAGGAAAGTATATGTATAATGTCAAAGAAAAGAAGAATAAACAATATTTTAACTAAAAAGTAGTACTTGAAGTATGATTTTCATTATACTATTCAGAAATTCTATAATTACAAACAAATTATAGTATAATATCTCCAAGTGTCCAAAGTGCCAAGGCTCTTGGGAGAGGATCTCAATAAGCCTTGATCAGGTACGTACACATAGCTACAAAGTTATTTGTCTTTTGGCTCTCAAATCCCTACCAACTATGTAAGAATTGAAAATTTTAGGAAAAATTAATTTAAATCAGAATGAAATACAAACATGGATCTAGATGTACTAAAAGCCTGAGAATATATTCATTCAAATAACAGGGAATATAGAAACTTGAAAATTTGGGTCATCGCAGTTCTAAAGTCACATGAGAAAGACTCAGGATCCAAATCTTAGTCCAGAACAAAAGTCAAAATAGTCTCTATTTTTTTTTTTTAAACTGTCATTGACATCTTTATACAATGTGACCAGTTTCCAACAAAAACACATTCAAAAATGCAAATAAAGAGCAAAATACTAGAGCTACAGAAACATAGTTTTTACCTCTAGCCAGAAAAATCACAACTGTTACTATCAGGCCTGCATGTACCCAAAAGACAAAATGAATCTCCTCTGTAGTTTGGCAACAAGACTGATTTACCAATGGCAGGCCAGACTGCATTTGAACAGTTTCAGATGTAGCTCCTAAAAAATATTATTAGCCACTTACATTACGTTGAATAGCAAATGGTATAGGGATGTCATTTTATTTCTGTATTATGTACATATATACTGCTAAGACATCCAGAGCTGTGGTAGAAGTCTAAGTGTACTTATCTGACACACTTAAAGAACACTGGCCTATTACAGCCAAGTGTCAGTTGTACCTTAATTGAAGACGTTTACTATGCATCTCTAAAAAGTTAATCCTCGTTAGTCTCTCTTTATAGGTATTTACAGAGTAAATTAAAAGTGAGAAATATTTAACTCTGAAAATAAAAAGCTAATCATTATCAAAATTATAGTAAAACTCTGATGTCATTGAAACCAACTAATTACCAAAATACTCAGCAAAAGGAAATTACAAGTTCCTCCTACTTGCATCCATTGCCAAAAGTAATAAATTTCTATAATAAAATTTTACAGAACCAAATGAGGAAGAGAAAAGCATTTGAAGCAATATTCAAATAATTCCTTGAATTCCAGAATTAAAAATACATAGAGAACCATGACATTACATCACCACTCTCCAAAACCCAAGGGAAGATATACGTGCTTCAATCTAGAATTTAAGAGAAAATGGCGCTGGAGCATCAGTAAATGAAACGATATAAGCAAAAGATAAAGAACAATAAGGGTCTTCTCTTATCTGTCATATAAGCAAATCAGTGCAAATGTCTCATACCCAGTAAGATTTAATGAGATATTGTTTATTTGAAATATTGCCAACCTTATTGTGTGGCATAAACTACTAAAGGTCTGGACTTGACAAACTACTGCTACAGAAGTAATAACTTCAGTTAAAAGTGATCAAAAATTTTTTACTTAAAAAAATAAACATATCCCCACTGCCCAAAAAAAGTGCTGAGTTGATTACAAACTCCATTTCTTTCCATCCTGATCCATTCACTGGCTCATTTTCACTAGCTTAATATTCTATAACTACTTTTTTAAAAGAGAATTTATATTAACTATGTCTGCAAGTCATTTCAACACAAACTGCATGGTAGAAAAAACAATAAAGTCTAATTAGCTATTTGGCTGAATAATTTACCTGGATGAGGTTCTATTACTTGGAATACCAAAAGTCATTGTAATGCCAAAGAAGTTATGAAGAATAATTCCCTGAAATATATGATCTGCTGGTGGTAAACTAAGAACTGCTTTGCAGAAGTATATTAGCTGTGATCGGATGTAAGAACAAAGGCAGAATATATCCAAAATACATCTTTAATATGTGCACCTTTATTATATGGCTTATCAAATGCAGGGAAATATGCCCTTATAATTTTCTCTCATTAAAACAGTGTGTTTCATCAAGGATGCTTTATTCACCCACAAGGGATATTCGGCAATGTCTGGGAACATTTTTGGTTGTCACAATTGGGGCAGAGGGTAGGGGGAGAAACAGAGTTGTTACTGGCATCCAGTGAGTAGAAGCCAGGGATGCTGCAAAATATTCCATAATGCTTAGGATAACAATATAGCCACCCCAAACAAAGAATTACCCAAAACCAAAGAGTGACAAAGCTGAGAGGTGATGCATTAAGCTATAAGTTTCTCCAGGGAAAAGTCAGTTTTTTATATTATTCTATTCCCCTAGGTTCCCCAGTACCATTCCCATCACACACTGTTCCTTTAATTAGTGTTTCTTGGAGGGATGAATGAGATTGTTGGAAGGATGGATGGGTGGATGGGTGGATGGATGGATGGATGGCTGGATGGATGGATATATGTGTATCTCCGGGAAAGGGAAGGATGATGAATAAGTGAACAGACAAAAGATGTATGAGATCACCTGTCAACTACTAGTTTGCACATTTTTAATCCTTCACCACTTCTCCCAGCACCCCACCCAATCCCATTCCCTCTAGCAATCACCAGATTGTCCTCCATATTTGTGATCTGTTTTTGATTAGCTTGTCAACTATAATGAAGTGGCTATGTGTAGAGCCAGAGGAAGACAGAGTAATCAGGGGGCTTGTATCATAAACTATATAAATGTCTAAGGAATGTATTGTATATTGAAACTAATAATAAAATAAAATAAAATGCTTAAAAATGATGTATGAGAAAGAAGCAAAGGAAGAAAGATTTCTAAACAATTGCTAACTAGTGATTTTTAGAAATACTAGGAGACAATAATGACTACGCTCCATACGAATGTAAACTTTGTGGAAGAATTCATTATCTCTACACAAACAAGTTGATCACGTACCCAACTTATTCCCTAAATTTGATAGGTAAAATTAGAATTTTCCTAGGCACCCAAACAATATATTTGGGAAATAGTATACTAATGTCTCCAAGGGTTGGACTATAAGAAATGCAAAGGCTTTTGTATTTCTATGTAAATTATTTGTTCTGATCATTTTGGGCGGAGCAGCAGCTAACACAAATATAGGTATTTAAGCAATGGGGAGTTTCATAGTATGAAAAGCCAAAAAAAAAAAATTGGAACATGTGCTATTGTTCAAGTATAATAAATCCACAGAAGATACATCAGAAGAAAGTATTGAACAAGAAAGCAGGA
>NW_023416306.1:111564414-111721914 GCF_014176215.1 Rousettus aegyptiacus
TAAATTTATTCTTAGATTAATACATTCTCTAGAATACTTCTTTTTAAAGACCAGTGATAAGTATTTTCCAAAAAGCCAGCCATGGTTTAGATATAGACATGACCCTTGAACAAAATGAGGCCAATTGGCTTGTGTGAGAACTCATATCAAAACATATTTTGATTAAGCTCGGGGGAAGGAAGCTCTTTAATGTAAAGGGACATAATTCAGCCAAACTAAAGATGAATATTATCTTTGCTCAGAAATATAAAGGAGAGAATTGCTCTAAGCAGAGTAAAAGCTCCTTTGCTGATTTAGAGCCCTGCAGTGATGTCATTTGTGAGTGGTTAGAAAGCCAGGAGAAGACTAGTAAGACATTTCACTCACACACACACACACACACACACACACACACCCACACACACCCAAGGCAATTCTGTGATCACCAGACAAACCAAATGTGAACAAATATAGGCCTTGGAAACAAAGTAGAATCCATCCAAAGAAATGCTCTGATTCAAATGGCCTCCTGGAAAGTATAAAATACAATTGAATATTAAATCAACTTACATTATTCACAATTTACAGCTCAATCTCTACCTTGCCCCCTTCTCCAAGTACTTGATTTTAAATGACAATTTTAGTTTGGATTTTAATATTCCTTCCAGTGGACTTTTCCCTGATGGAATTTAAATGATTAAAAGCAAAGAGACCCACAGTCATTAGCTCCCATCATTCTGGTGGCATTTTGTGCTGTAAGCATGTTTATTTTTCTGAAATCAATGAAATAGACCCATAATATCCTGATTTTCTCTTTGCCTTTTTTTAAAAAAAAAAAAAAACTAATGGCTGTTTCTTGCATATAAATTAGATACTGATCTTGGGATATGCAACTATTAGAAACTAAATAGACATCAACTAAACCAAATTGTTCATGATAAGAAAAGTGGAGGAAAAAAAATTTTCTTAGATCTGCCTTTTGTGCTTCCTTGACTAATTTAATTGATAAGAAATAACCCTAACCATAACTAGCTGCAGGAAAAAAAGGGATTTTTTTTGTGAATGAAGTGTACTATTTTTCAAAAATTTATAGAACTTACAATCTTTGATTTAAGATTTTTTCCAGCAACTGATTTTATCCTGAACATCTGCAATATTAGTTTCTCCTCTCATTTTGTTAAAATATTTTTTATAATCCACAGGAAATTTCTACTCCTTTTTTGTACACATTTACCCAAATATAATTCTTGCCCTTTCCATTATCTCAAAATAAAACATGTAAACCTATTCATTGCAGCTAAGAGAAGATTATGGGCGGAAAAAACTTAAATCATATATATAATAAAAAAAAGACATTATACATCTAAAGCAAATTAATAATACCAAAGTGTTTGTCCTTTAGAACTAATGCATTTTGTTGAGAGCATGTCAAAATCTATGGTATAACTTTAAAGGAAGTAAAATATCCTGATAGATGGTGTGCACATTTCTAAAACATGTATCTCAAGAGAACTCATGAAAACTAAGGTCTAATTTTCCACACAATGCCTTATGACACTTTTTTTTAATTACAAAAGGAATTCACCATATTTTCAAAATAAAAGCAAAGGGTTTTGTTTCAGTTCTCTAACCACAGAAAATATAAAGCATTGACTAAATTGATATAGGGTCTATTCACTCAAAAGGAAAAAAAAAATGGGAGCAGAATTACACTAGTATACAAGGCAAAAAAAAAAAAAATTACAAGTAAATTTCAGAGATTTTCTGTGATTTAGGCCTCAGTCTTACAAAGTAGCATCTAAGTTAGTTTCCTGATGATTTTTTTTTTCATGCCTTTGTAGGACATCAAAGTCCTTGTAGAAACAGCTCATAACAGTATTACAACTCCTTTTCTTAGCCTTGCTTCAAGAGGCTAAAAGAATAAATTCCAGCCTAGCTCAGTTCTCCCCAAACCTGGTTACACATCAGTATCATCTGAGCTTTTTAGAAATGTAGGTGTCCTAGGCACAGCCCTTAGTGATTCTTATTCAATATAACTGGATAGAGGACTAGGAATCTGAATTGTTAATGCTTCCCAAAGGATCAACCAGGTTTTTGACTGTTCTGAGTAAGTGCTATTTCACTTACTGACAAACTAGCCACGTTCAGGTTTATGTTCATTCTTGCCACTTCTATCTTTGATGACTATCAGTTGATAAGATTCCAAAATGCCCTACCCACTTATATTCATGCTGTATATAAAATATTGTAAAATTAAGAGAGATCAAATATTTCATAATGTTCTCCAGATTTTAGGATGGTGTCTACTTATATTTTCCAAAGAGAACTTTTGAACCCTTAAATTATCTGACTTTTAAGTCTACTTAACAAAATGAATAGCATGGATCTAATTTGAGTGATATCACTCACCCCCACCAGCCATCCCTCAACTCTTCAGATCCTCCAAGGTTTTGTCCGGGGTTTGGAACTTAACTTAAACTTCTCGTACTGCCTTGTCCAAAGATTATGAGATAAATAACATTACCTAACATTTGGCTTAATGAATTTGAACATGCCAACCTAAAGTGAAATCCAAAATTTAAAAGTAAACAAAATGCTACCAAATTATCCAGCAAAGTTGGGTATGTTCAGGCATCTGACTGACAGAGTAAAAAAACCTTGATTCCGGGAATTAGGCATACTAAGGAATGAATCCTGACTTTCCTGTTCTACATTTCTCATGTCACTCTTGCAGATTTCTGAATTTGTTAAGCTGCAATTCCCTCATCTTCATAATAAGAATAATACCAGCCTTGCAGTGTTATTTTAAAGATTAAATGGGATAATATGTGTAAATTGCTGTGATCATAATAAATGCTCTACAGTTATGAAGAGTCATGCTTTGGTGTGAGAGATCTAAACTTTTATTTCAGCACTACCTCTTGTGACATTGGGAAATTCCTTATATGTTCTGTCTCAATTCATCATCTGTAATATGGACACAATAATGGTACCTACTCCCTTTAATGATTACAGTGAACTATGCATACAGAGGATTTCATGTATTCCTCTGTGTTGCTGACACTTAGGCATCATTAAATGGAAGCTATTTATTTTTATTTTTCTTCTCAAGTTGCTTTCTGAAGATTCAGGAAAAAGTTTGGGTTTGCAGAGATAGATATCAATTACCCTTTCACAGATGAGAATGCTGAAATCAAGGAGGTTAGGTGACCTGCTTAAAGTCAAGTAGCCAGTTAGTGACAAAGCTGGGTCTTTAAGCCTCAGTCTAGTATTGTTCCTACTATCATGGCAATACTTTTCTGACCTACCTCAAGAGATGAACGTTATTTTTGATAACCCAAATCACTGAGAAAGCCATTATTTATCTACCCTCATGGCTAAAGAATATTGATTGTCGATGAAAATAAAAGCAACAAGATCAGTGTTCATTGTAAAATACTACTACCAAATATAACAGCCTAACTCTATGAATCTTCATTGCTGAGTAAAAGCCAAAGAATGACTAAGTCTGGTTAAGAATCAGAAAGAGGCATTTTTGTATTTTTTCCTAAATGTATATGAACATGGACTCTCTAAATATGCTGCTCATTCTTGGGTTTTTGGGGTATATAAACAGAAAACAAACTCTCTTTGCCTCCCAACAACTGGAAAACAAATCTGCAGGGAGCACAGTGAGCACTCTCAGGGAGATCGATGACAGATGTACAGTTGGGAGCCACTTTCTACACTTCCAGCAGGGAAAAGTCCTCAGGGATGCAGGTCAAAAAAAGTTGTGCATAAAACTTGCAAAGAGGGTAATGCATGTTCTAGAGTCCTTTTGGACTTCGTCTTTCACTAATAGAGGATTGCCACCTAAGTGGTTTCTGGCCATAGCAGAAAACGACAAAAAGCTGCATGGCTGATTTTTCTTAAGTGAAAAAAGAGGAGTTTATGCAATTTAAATTGCATGGTCCAGATGGTGTTTTCCATCCTTCATGCTCTTTTGGTTGTGGCCATGACTTGCCTATGGCTTTTGTGGCAGGATACACTCGCCAGTCAGCAATTTCACCACTGCTTGGGTCCAAATGAGCTATGGAGAAAGATATTAGGGTGAGTGGAGAGGCCACAGCTGGGAGAGATCAGCCACACTCAACAAACCTCTCCCACATACATAAACAGAACAGACAGAGGGAAAGAGGGTAGAAACGAAATGCTGAGGTTTACAGGGTAGTACTTGGGCCCTGCAAAGCATATTTAACCACATGACATGTTCTTCAGGTCCAAACCCAAAGCTGAAAATCCCTGAGTGTCTTTGAAAAGGTGACTATTAAATTTCTCAGCCGAAACATTCGAATGCTTTCTGATACCACAAAATATTTTTTCATGCACTTAAACTGTTCCTTAAATGCCTAACTGAAAGGAGAGAAACATTTAGTAAGTTTATTCTCATGTAGGAAAGTGTCTCCTTTAATAATGGACTGTGTTAGCTGGCTTTTGAGTTCCCACTGTGGTTTTAAATCTCTATCTTCGCTGCATTTTCTAGTTGAAATTTCTAGGATTCAAAATTCACATGGACCACAATTCTACCCTGTTTATTGGAAGATACATTAAAGAATGTAACATGTCTTTCATAGCATATTGCATTTGCACCTGAACTGTAAAAGGAAACTAATGCCTTTAGCAATGGATTATGGCTTTTTAAGTACCACTTTCCTTGCATAATACTGCAATAAAAAAAGGAAACATCCAAATGAGATATCAGTATTTTTTCTACAGTGTGAAGGAATTTTTTTTAACCTCATAGTTGTGGTTTATGTTCAGCCACCTGCTATCGAAACACTAAGTTGTGTGAGGTTTTCTGTTTTGTTTTGTTTTTTTTTGTTGGGGGGGCGGTTTGACCAAAAAGAAAGGGTCTTACTTCCATTTCTCTTTTGTTTATCTCCATGTAACAAAGAATGTGTGCCAACTCGGTCCCCTAAAATGAACAAAATCATATGAATAAGAAATCTGTTACCACAGTTCTACCAATCCAAGATGCTTTTATGATATGTCACCCAACTGGGTCCTCCCCAGAAAAAAATGTTAAATTTAAATGGTGGCCTACATCAATAGAAAAGGTGAAGAAAACTGAGCTCTGCCTTTTTTCACAGTGACTGTTTAGGATATATAGTACATGAAAATCCTGGGCATAGCTTCTGAAACTCAGTTAATTATGAGGTCCATTTTTTAATCTTTCTTCAATGCTATTAAAATAATTTTTTTCCCAAAAAATTCACTCTCATATGCTTCTAGTTGGAATATGGTGATTTACTTAAAGACAAAATGTATTGAGAGACGAAGTTGCTCCTTGGCTTGGAACCAGTAATTCTACATGTAGGAACTTATTTTAAATCAGAGATTCCAGCTAATATTTCTACAACTTTTTATAAATATAATGATGACACATAAGAAATAGGATCACTGTCCAAAAGTAGAAAAAGGATCAAATGAATTTTAGGATAGGTTGGTTTGAAGAATATTTATTAATATTGGAAAATACTCTGAGATAATGCTGTTTTTCAAATGTACAAACTATTTATAAACTTGATCCTAATGTTTTAAGTATATATTTATATGTGTGTGTTTAGATGTGCATGCCGATTTATATTTATATATACATAGAATATAAGAATGAAAGAAAAACATTTTTGTTTTCTACTTCAACATTGCTTGTTATCCCCAAATCTTCTAGAATGAACAGATTGATGTTAAAATTAGAAAAAAGAACTGTAAAAAGGTATATTAGAAATTACAAAATTGGATATCCTGAAAAATTTTTAAATCATATATCTTAGAACTAAAATAAATCCACCTAGTCTAGATTTTTATCAAAAATACTGTATATTTACCACCCAAAGTTAGATTTTCTTCTGTCACCAAATATTTGGCCCTTTTTATTCCCATCTACTTCCCCTCTTCCCCACTGCCTTCTGGTAACCACTAATCCACAGTCCATGTCCATAAGTCCCTGTCTTGTTTGTTGCTTTCAGTTTTATGTCCCACATATGAGTGAAATCATATGGTTTTCAACTTTTTCTTTCTCACTTATTTCACTTCGCATGACATAATACAATATGTATACAACACATTGTTGAACTGTACACTTGAAAATTATGTGATTTTAATAATCAATGTCACCCCAATAATTTTTAATTAATAAATAAATAAAATTAAAATAAATAAAAAAGAAAAAGAAAGTAAAATAAGAGAGTGTAGGGGTAGGACCAGATAGATGCTTTTCCAGCCTCTTCTGTGATTCATTTAGATCAGAGAAATAAAGAAATGACAAATTGCAAATAAACAAATAATAAACAAATAAAAACAATAAAGTTTTCAGATGAGGCTCAAAGATTTTAATTGATTTATCTTAAGGAATAGTTTAAAGATCCCACCTACTTTGTAATTTAAAAAATACAATTTACTTATTATATATAAGAAAGCCTGACAGTGCTACTTCAAAGACCTGTATTCACCCACCATTAGCTTGGGTTTTCTTCTAGTTACCAAGGGCAAGTTCTAAGAATTGAGATGAAAGGAAAAAAAAAATCCCCCACAAATGGTAGCATTACAATTGGGTGGGCCCCAGGGAGCATCCATTGCAGAGATTTACACACCATGTTCACGGAATGACTAGATCAGTAAGTAGATCAGAGGAACCTCCTCAAGGAAACAAGAACGCTGAGCATGCACAGCTGCTTCTACTAAGCAATGCCATTTTCATTTGTTTCATATAGTAGGTCTTAGAATCCTCCAAAAGAAAACCTGGATTTGAGTGCAAGTATTCCATTTGAGATAGGAACCCAGGAAGTACTATAAAGGAAATAGGGAAGAAATGAGGAAGAGGGAGAAAACTAGTAAAGGTGTGTTAGTGTGGGGGTTATCGCTGTGCACAAACGGGGCTCCACTCAGCTAGGGACCCTGAAAGACTATGGAACATGCCTTAAAATTTTTCACTGCATGTGAGAAAGCTGAACTATATATCAACCAAGACTTCTCCCACACTGATTGAGAGTTCATCCTGGAAGATTAACTCACCAGACCTTGCTGCCTAGCCAGACTAAGTGCTCTTAAAAAAACTGTCCTGGGTTGAGAGATACAGGTAGCCTTCAAAGAGCATGTATTAATTACTTAAAGTCATGGAGTCATGGAGAGAATATAGGCTGAGAGGCAGGTTAGACCTAAGGGTGAATCATGGCCCTGCCACTCACAAAACTTTGGGCAGTTATTAAATCTATCTGAAACATGTTTTTTTATTGAAAGGGGAACAATACTATAAATATCTAACATGGATGGTTTTTTTAAGTATTCATTCTCTTCCAACCACCTTAGAATATCAAGCAATTTTCCATTGTGCCAGGCAGGGCTGCAAAAAGCAGTTGTGTCTACCATTTGAATAAAGCTCAAAATGTAAAATTTAAGCTGTGCTCTATTACTTACCATTTATGATATTCTAACTCTGAATACTCATTTATCTTTTATGATAATTATTATTTATGGTAATTTGGTGGGCTCCCATACCATTCAGAAATATTTTAGAACAATTTCCATGTTACAATAAAGTAATGAATAATAATTAGCACCACACTATTAGATACTTAAAATATGCTAAGCAATCTTTACCATAAACTTCACATGCATCATCTCAATAAAGTTTGAGAATCATACTTGTTAGGTACTGTTACTAAGCCTATTTTACTGATGAGAAGAATTGAAATATAGAGAAGGTAACCTGCCCAGGATTGTATAACTAAAATGCAACATAACCTATGCTCCAACCTAGATCTGAATGACTTCAGAACTAGTGCTCTTTCCAGAACAGCTACACTCTATGCCTTTCCACTTTGTTGGTAATTAGACTGCATGCTTGTAAGTGAACACGATCTTGCAACCCTCTAATCTCAAATAGGCTAGAAAAGCACTCTAATAATCAGTAGTGATCTACTAGAAATTATCAATATTCTGCCTTAACAGATCACTATGATATATACCATTACAAGCTTGTCATTTCCAGTCTCCTTTTTTGGATCCTTGGAGCCAGACATATCTGGATTCAAATTCTAGTCCAGTTGTTCATATGTGTATGACAGATAAATGACTTTACTTCCATGTGACTTAGTTCCCAACAATGCCCAACTTGCAGAGATGACAGAATATAAAAATTAATGAAAATGTGTTTCAAATGTCTGACATACAGTTCATACCTACAAAAACATAGCTGGAAATTACTAGCAAAGCAATCACTCCATGTCCATTAACTGATTAGAATGCTTTTATAGATGTCCTATTGCTCAAAGTATGTGAAAATGGAACTATTATATTAACCTTCTCTGTTATTGTGAGTTTCGTAGCTATAAACTAAGTAAAATTGGTCCTATATCCTTGAATAAGTATCGGTTTGTAGATTTATAAATATATATATAGATAGAGAACAAATAGTTGTACATAGATAATCGTGATATGTATACATGTGTCTCATATATATTTGTATTAATAAAATAACTAACTCTTACTTTATGAGGTTGTTAGATAAAATTTTACTACTCCTATGACATAATAAATTTATTAACTTATCTTGGTGAATAGATGATGTGATAATAGCAAAGAGTTAAAAGTCAGAAAAAGGATGGAGAAAATAAAATTGAGAAATGAAAATCTATTCTGAAAATTCTGTGATTGTCCATCAGTGAAGTCATTTTGGAAAAAATAGCCTGTGGGTAAAATTGTAAACACCATATGTTTTTGAATATTGAAGTGTTGTCTAAGAAAATTACTGAAAATAAGAAATAAAAAAAAAACTTTAATCCCAAGATTATTTTGAATTGGCAGATACAGCCATAATATTAATAACTCTTTTCCTTTAACACCTTGCTGGTTCTGCAAATAGTTATTTATACTAACTAAAATGAAGGCTACAAAGAATTTATGTCTTTATTGAACTTTACAAATTCCATACTTATTGGAAAAGAAGGAACTTCTCACACACACAAAAAAAGCTTGTATTTAATTCACAGCTGTGTTTTTCAATGTTTCTGTCATTAACACACTCTGACCTTTCTGTGTCTGAGATTTCTCACAAAAACCCAAGCAAAATGGTGCTATTTGTCTTCTAAGTTCATTACAAAAAAAGTTGTACATAGGACTAGATATTATAAAATAAAAACAATCGCATATCTGTAAGTAGATTGTAATTTAAGTTTTTAGTTTCTTCAATGATTCTTTGAAAAAAATGTAGACAGTACTATAGATGAATACTGTTTCAAGATTATTTTGTAGAGCTGGTATTAAGTTACAGTAGAAAACCTTTAACGACTGGGTCTAAAGACAGTAGAAGGGAAATAACTGGCATGATCCACACCAGTGTTTGATTAGATAGATATAATATTTGTAATAAAGCATGTCTTGATACTACATTCTGAGGAAGTGCCAGAAAGAATAATATGAAATCTAAAAGGCATTTTCACACAGTGTTGGGGTATATATCAGTTAACCATCACATGGCTTGGGAGTTGGGTAAATTTTCATGCATCAATTTGAGCAAGTTTATTAGTTTTAATGCTTTCACTGTGGAACAAAACCAGATTTACTGAATATATCCATGTACAATTTAATGAAGATATAAAAATGCTTAATAAAAAGTGGTTTACCACTAGTTAACACAGACTCACATGAACAATCATTTCTTGTGAATGCCTATTAATTAGGCAAATAGAATTAGAACAAATAGAACTGCAGTGTGATTTGGGCAAGGTCTTCAACCACTATGATTTGTAGTAACTTTATGAAGAGGGCATGCATTGGTTGATTGCCACTGCCCTCTTAACACTAAAGCTTTATGAACTATTATTTTGTATATTTGCTTTCATAAATTAAATTTGATTTCAGAGTAGAATTGTATTGAACGAGAAAGTTAAAAAATTGTGCAATGTCTTTTGGAAAGTTTTGGAAATGTTTTCTTCCTGGACTTTTTCCATTCTTGCTCTTGTATTTGTCCACTAACATATTTACCTAACCAAGCTATAAATAAGTCTATTTTCTCTTACCACTTAATTTAGGTATGAAATATATTTTTTCACTTTTTATTATATTTCCATTTATTTTTCTATTCTTTTAAAAAGTAAGCTCTTTGAAAACAAAATCTTCTTTTTTATATTTGTCATTGTACTTAGCAAAATTCTTTGCTCATAAGATGCATTATTAAACATTTTTTAATAAATTAATATTGCCTGAGGGCATCAATTTAATATGAGTTCCAGTATCTGCCCCTCCTGGCCACTGTCACACTCACTGAGGCTGTAGATGTGGCATAATCTGAAATTCAGATTGGAGAATATCTCTACTCTTTCCTTAATTCCATTGCTCTAAGCCATTTCAGAAATCATCTGCTCTTGCCTTCTATCCTCTTGGCTTTGAGAATAAGCATGCTCTGGTTGTTTTGTTCCATTTGGTTTTGGCAACTGTTCTCAGACTGTTTACCTTGTGTACTGACCTTGGAAACCCCTATGATTTGCCTCTGCTAATTGCCTCCTCCTTCTTTGGCTCCAAATTCCAAATCATTGCCCAGACCAGGCCTCTGAGACACCACCTGCCTCATCTCATGGAAAAGAGATCCTATTTGATTTCTTTGGATAACATTCATCTTATCAAGTTCATCTAAAACTCAGATTTATTTTTAATAGGCACTTGAAACTCGAACTACAATAATGTTTAAAAGTTTCTAGCTGTGAAGGTGAAGAGAACAGTCATCCAATAACACATGCCTACACTGAAATCACTCTCTAGCAGAGGAAAAGAAAAGCGCTTATTAACAGGATGTGTGAAGAACATAGAAAAATAATTAAGAATTAAAGAAGATAAAATATAACTGAATTATAAAACCTCAGAGTTAAAAAGAACTCCAGAGTTTTAAATAAATAGATCTAATAAAAACCTTCATTCAACATAAATCTCCCTTATAAAATATTTCTGATACATGATCGTTCAGACTCTATTTTAATATTTCCAGGAATAAAGAACTAAATAAGCAAATATCTTAGCAATTCTATATCAAATGGAAATCCACATTCAGTTATTTCCATCATGTTTATCCTAGTTTGATACTTTGAAAACATTATAAAATGTGTTTTCTTTTCCTCGAAACTCTTAAAATATTATAAGGTGACCATGACAGGTCCCACTACCATCATCACCTCTGTGTGTGTTTATGTGTGTTTGTGTGTGTGTGTGTGTGCGCACGTGCACACACGCGCACACACGCGCGTGCGCATACACATCCATGTGTCTAGCTAATCATAAGAGTGCTTTACTTGTTAATACTGAGGCAAGTACTTTACATATATTATCTCATCATAACTTATGAAGTTATTAATATCACTGTGGGTTAATGTTTAACTTTTCAGAGCATGATTTCAACCATGCACTTATAATGTGGCCTTTAAGCTAGAATTTTTAAATAAGGATGATTATATATACTTCGTACAGTTGTTGCAAGGCTTAGGTGAATTAAAGTTTGTTGTAAGGATTAAGTGAGATAAAGTATGGAAAGGACAGGATTTTCAACAAACTATGACTTTCATTAGCCATCAGCATAAGCTGCTTTAAAGCCAGGAATCCTCAATCTACTACTTTTGCAACTTATTTTAAAATATTCACATAATTATAAAAACATTATATATTCAGTATAAAAATTGAAACAGAAGTAGAATTAAGAGATCACATATAGTAGAAATACAAAGATAATATTCAGTGAAATTTACACTGGCATAGCATTTTAAATATTTTTAATAGATTAAGAACCACTCAATTTGTATTCTGGGTTTTTAGCATTGATGCACAAACATCTTACCATATTGTTGGAAATTCATCACTTCATAATTTTCATTTTGATAAATGCATGATATTTCATCATGTGACTGTAGTTTGTAGTAACTGATCTCATTTGAACATGTATTTTAAATAGTTCACTATATAAACTACTATATAACAAATATGTTTATTCATAAACATTACTCTGTTTTCAGTTTTTAAGAAAACTGAGCTCAGGTTTTATTTAAAAAGAGATAATCATGATACATGTACTTGTAGTTGATACTGTTAACCAAAACATGAGATTGCATACAAACTTATCTTACATTTTAGGTAAATGTGTGTGTAAGTATGTAACTGTTAAACTTTATTGTATTGATTATATCCCATATTGATTCAATGGGACCAATGTTTCAATATATTTCTCACAGTTCTGCAATTTCTCCAAACATGATGTGTCTAAATTTTCATTCAAATTGTTTATATGAACTTTGAGGGGAAAGTCTCTAGGATAGACACTTTAACATGACACTGGAGACACTACTCCAGTCTGAAATTGGTTAATTAATCAAAACTCTGGAAACATGTTTGAATAGCTAAAATCTTACTAACTATACTATATTTAGTCCACATGTCTCCATATCATCAACAAGATGGAAAAATGTCTTCCAGAATATGCTATAACAAGGTATCTTCATTTTATATGTGTTCAAGCAATTATATGGAATTTAAAACTATATAGGGAAATTTTAGAAACAAACCATTTACAAATAGCTATTAGTAGGTATTATGAATTAACAACTGAATTGTCTCATTTCTACTGCTTAGACAGTATCCATATTTTATTTAAAAGCACTTGTTAGGGACCTTGCTCTATGTTCTACATAGGTTTCTCAATAGAAAATAATAATAATAACTTTGCCTAGAAAATCAGGTTTATTGTGAAAAAAGAAGCACACAAAACTATTATTAGATAACTTCTTTTTAAATGTAAAAGTATGCATTATTGCTGGCTAGATGGCTAGATTGATGAATTAACTGATGAACAGGTAAATGGATGGATGGAGAGATGAATGGAACACAATGTCTAAAATGTTTACAACATCTTAAAGCATTTATGGTCAATAGTATATTGTCTACTGCTCATTGAGCTTTCCTTGTGGGTTGACAGGTAAATCTTATCAAAATATGTGCTTGCTAAAAGAATCAGGGGGTCAGCTCCCATAAAACAAAATAACAACAAAAAATACATATTTAGGAGTAAAGTGACTATCAGGCAAATAGAAGCAGAAGAGTGAAACCCTTACTAAGAACAGGGCATTATAAGTTTAAATAATAATAAGAGAATTGCTATAGCAAGATAATAATGAATGTTCAGTAAACATAGAAGCAAATTGAGATAACAATGACTGAAAAGAGGAGAATTCAAAGATCCAAATTCGCAAAGGGGAAAGGAGATAACGCACACACAGAAGAAAATGCATGCCTGTGTGTGTGTGTGTATGTGTGTGTGTGTGTGTGTATCTTTTTCATATTTGTAATGGTAACCACAGAGCCAGAACTGAAGTATATAACATAAAACAATAAGAATCAGAGGCAAAACCCACAAAAGCCAACCAAAATAAAGAAAACAGAAACACAAGGGCAAGGAAGCAATGGAAACACCAAGCTACCAGAAAGCAAAAGATAAAATGGCTATAACGAGACCTCCCATTTCAATAATCACCCTAAATGTAAATGGACTAACCTCATCAATAAAAAGGCACAGAGTTGAAGAATGGATCAAAAAAAAAAAAAAAAAAGAAAAGAAAACCCAACCATCTGCTGCCTCCAGGAGACACATCTCAGCTCCAAAGTCAAATATAGACTCAAAGTAAAAGAGTGGAAAATGATATTTCGAGCAAATGGCATTCAGAGAAAAGTGGGAGTAGCAGTACTAATATCAGATTAAATAGACTTTGAAATAAAAAAAAGTAAAGAAAGATACTGAGGGACATGTCATAATGATAAAGAGAATCATGAACCAAGAAGACATAACACTTATTAATATCTACGCTCCCAATCAGGGAGCACCTAAATATGTAAAGCAATTACTAACAGAACTAAAGGGAGAAACAAACCAAAACATTATCATAATAGAAGACCTAAATACCCCACTGTCAGATATGGACAGATCATCCAATCAGAAAATCAATAAAGAAATAATATCCTTAAATGATACATTAGACCAACTGGACATAATTGACATATACAGAGCTTTCCATCCCAAAACAGCTGCTTATATATTCTTCCGTAGTGTACATGGAACATTCTCAAGAATCAACCACATACTCGGACACAGAAATAGCCTCAACAAATATGAGGGTTGAAGTCATATCAACCATATTCTTGATCATAATGTATTGAAACTAGAGATCAACTGCAAAAAGAAATCAGGAAGAACCACAAATACATGGAAATTAAACAACATGCTACTGATGAATAACTGGGTCAGAGAAGAAATAAAAAGAGAAATCAAGAGATACATAGCAATGAATGATAATGACAGTACAACATATCAAAACTTTTGGGACATGGCAAAAGCGGTCATAAGAGGAAAGTTCATACCATTACAGGCCTATCTCCAAAAACAAGAATGAGCCCAAATAAACAACCTAATGCTTCATCTTAAAAAAACTAGAAAAGGAAGAACAAATGAGGCCTAAAGTCAGCAGGAGGAATCGAAATTAGAGCAGAAATAAATGAAATTGAAAAAAAAAATAGAAAAAATAAATGCAACAAAGATCTGGTTTTTTGAGAAGGTTAATAAAATGTACAGACCCCTGTCTAGACTTACTAAAGAAAAAAGATAAAAGACACAAATTAACAAAATCAGGGATGAAAGGGGAAAATTACAACTGACATCACGGAAATACAAAGGATCATTCAAGAATACTATGAAAAAGTATATAGCGCCAAATTTAATAACCTAGAAGAAATGAACCAGTACTTAGGAAAATACAACCTTCCTAGACTGAATCAAGAAGATCTAGAAAATCTAAATAGACCGATCAGCAGTATGGAAATTAAAATGATCATCAAAAACCTACAAAAAGTAAAAGTCCAGGACCAGATGGCTTCACCAGTGAATTCTACCAAACATTCAAAGAAGATTTAATATCTATTCTCCTCAAACTCTTCCAAATAATCGAAGAGGAGGCAATACTTCTCAACTCATTTTATGAGGCCAATATTACTATGCTTTCAAAACCTGGTAAAGATAACACGAAAAAAGAAAACTACAGACCAATATCTCTCATAAACACAGAAGCAAAAATCCTAAATAGGATACTAGCAAACTGAATATCATAACATATTAAAAAGATTATACACCACGATCGAGTGGGCTTCATCCCAAGGGCACAGGGATGGTTCAACATATGCAAATTGATTAATGTGATATACCACATAAACAAATTAAAAAATAAGAATCATATGATCATATCAATAGATGCAGAAAAAGCCTTCAACAAGATACAGCATCCATTTATGATCAAAACACTTAACAAAATTGGTATAGAAGGAAAGTACCTTAACATAATAAAGGCCATATATGACAAACACTCAGTCGACATTATACTTAATGGTGAAAAACTAAAAACCTTCCATCTAAGATCAGGAACAAGGCAAGGCTTTCCACTACCGCCACTCTTATTCAATATAACATTGGCGGTCCTAGTGAGTGCAATCAGACAAAAGAAAGATATAAAAGGCATCCAAATAGGAAACAAAGAAGTCAAACTGTCACTATTTGTGGATGATATGATTCTCTATATAGAAAACTCTAAAGACGCCACAAGAACACTACTAGAAACAATAAGCAAATACAGTAAAATTTCTAGATACAAAATCAATATTCAAAAATCCATAGCGTTCCTATTCTCTAATAATGAAGCTTCAGAAAAAGAAGTGGAAAAAATAATTCCTTTGCAATTGCAACAAAAAGAAGAAAATATCTAGGAATAAATTTAATGAAACACGTGAAGGACTTATATAATGAAAACTACAAGACCCTATTAAAAGAAATCAAAGAAGATACAAAGAAATGAAAAGATAGTTAAAATGACCATATTATCTAAAGCATTATACAGATTTAATGCAATTCCCATCAAAACCTCATCGGCATTATTTTAAAAAAATAGAGCAAAAAATCATCAGATTTATATGGAAGCACAAAAGACTCCGAATTGCCAAAGCCATCCTGAGACAAAAGAATGAGACTGGAGGCATCACTCTGCACAACTTCAAATTATACTACAAAGTGACAGTAATAAAAACAGCATGGTATTAGCAGCAAAACAGACACACTGACTAGTGGAACAGAATCGAGAGTCCAGAAGTAAACTTATATTTATATGGGCAAATAATTTTGAACAAAAAAGCCAAAAACATACAGTGGAGAAAGGGAAGCCTATTCAATAAATGGTACTGGGAAAACTGGAAAGCCACCAGCAAAAGAATGAAACTAGACTGTCGTCTATCACCACACACCAACATTAACTAAAAATAGATCAAGGACCTGAATATAAGACCTGAAACAATAAAATGCATGGAAGATAACATAGGAACTAAACTCAAGGATCTTGGACTTAAAGAGGATTTTATGAATTTGAGCTCAAAGGCCAGGGAAGTAAAAGCAAAAATAAATGAATAGGATTACATCAAACTAAAAAGCTTCTGCCTAGCAAATAGCAAAAGAAATCATCAACAAGGTAAAGAGAAGCCATCTGAATGAGAAAATATATTTGCAAGCAACGCCTCTGATAAAGGCCTAATATCCAAAATATACAAAGAACTCATATGACTCAATAACAACAAAAAAACAAACGATCCAATCAAAAACTAAACAGACTCTTCTCCCTAGAGGACATGCAAATGACCTACTGACCTACAAACATATGAAAAGATGCTTGGCATTGCTAGCCATTAGGGAAATGCAAATCAAAACCACAATGAGATACCATCTCACACCTGTTAGAATAGCTAGAATCAACAGGACTGCAAATTGGTACAGCCACTATGGAAATCAGTATGGAGGTTCCTCAAAAAATTAAGAATTGATCTACCATATGATCCAGCAATCCCACTACCAGGTATTTACACCCAAAACTTGAAAACCCATATCCAAAAAGATATCTGCACATTGATGTTCATAGCAGCATTATTCACAGTGGCCAGAACATGGAAGCAACCAAAGTGTCCTATGATATATGACTGGCTGTGGTACATACATACAATGGAATATTATTACTCAGCCATAAGAAGAGATAAAGTGCTGCCATTTGTGACATCATGGATGGACCTCAAGATAATCATGCTAAGCGAAATAAACCAGACAAGAAAAGTAGAAAGTCACATGATATCACTTATATGTGAGATATAAACCTAAAAGCAACAAATGAACAGGACAAACAGAGACTCAGGGACATGAACAATGGACTAGTGGTTACCAGAGGGTAGGAGGTGGGAGAGGAGGGGAGAAGTAGATGGGGTAAAGGTGGTTAAATATTGGGGGATAGTGGGAGGGTGAAGTGGGTAAAGGGGTCAAATACATGGTAGTTGAAGGAAACTGAACTTTGGGTGGTAATTACACATTAGAATACGTAGATGTCAAATTATAATGTACACCTAAAATTATATAATTGTATCAACCAATGTTACCCCAATAAACTTAAAAATAAAATAAAATAATCAGTTCTCATCAGTTAGTTCTGAATACTAAATAATGACAGCTTTGTTTTTTTTTCCACTGCTTAATAACTTACATGTTTCAATGGACAGATTATATTTTCTGCAAATATAATTCTTCACATAAGAAAAATAATTTCAAGTGAAATTAGATTTTAAATTAGTTTATCACTAAAATACTGTCTATTCCCTTTCCAAGCACTACCCCCTAAAAAATGAATTTTAAAAGAATTACTCATCTTTTTTTTTATGACAGATAAAATAAGCCTGACCAAGTCAAAAGGGCCTCTTTGTGCTACTAAGAAAATAGTCTGTATCGATAGTCCCCATTTTGGGGGGCACCAAAGACCAGTGCACCCATGAGAATCTAATGCCTGATGATCTGAGGTGGAGCTGAGGCAGTGATGCTAACCCTGGGAGCGGCTGCGAATACCGATGAACCTTCGCTCACTTGTGCTCCGCTTACCTCCTGCTGAGCAGCCCGGTTTCTAACAGGCCATGGACCAGCACCAGTCCCAGGGGATAGGGGACCCCTGATCTATACAACTTGTTCTGGGTTCCCATTGTAAATTAAAGGTAAACTGTCACAATATCCAGAGCCTTTTATGTCCTCAAATTCCTTGCAGCAGAACCCTAGTTAGGTGGCACCGACCTTGATTTCCAAGTGTAATAATGGTCATCTACAAAAGGAAAAGTGATGGCGTTACCTCAAATCTGAAGAGCACCTGGGAGAAGCTTTCTGCCGACAGCTTGCACCATTGTTGCCACTGAAAACCTGGTTGATGTCAGTGCCCTCCAGGAATACTGGCCAATGAGTTCTGCTGAAGTTTGCTGTTGCTGCCACTGGAGTGACTCATATTGCCGACCACTTTACTCCTGGAATCTTCACTAACTGGATTCAGCCAGCTCTCTGGGACCCATGCCTTCCAGTGGTTACCGATCCCAGGGCTGACCACCAGCCTCTCACAGAGGCATTTAAGTTAACCTGACTACCATTGTTCCATGTAACAGACTCTCCTCTGCACTAAGTGGATATTGTTATCTCAGGCTACTACAAAGAAGTACACTCAATGAGTCTGAGGCGGTGGCCACTGGCCCGGTCTGGGAGGTCCTGCGCATGCGTGGCACCATCTCCCGTGAGCACTTGCGAGAGGTCACGCCCTAACTCTACTTCTGTAGAGCTCTCTAAGAGATTGAAAAGGAAGAGCAGTCCACTGCCAAAAAGGCTGTAACCAAGGAGGAATTTCAGGGTAAGTAAACTGCTGCAGCAGGCTTCACTACTATTCAATCTGATGGTCTGAAGGCATGCAGGTGTTCCCTGTGCCTATTCAGCAGTTCCCTACTGAAAACTGGAGCCCTCAGCCTGCCATGGAAGACTGGTTTGTAAGCTCCCACCACTCAGGCCACTGAACGAGTAGGAACAATCACCAAGTGGTCTTAAGCTGTTTTTCCACTGATGCTTAAACAGAAAATGAAAATAAGGTGGACAGAAAATAGTTTCTATAATTAAAAAAATTAAAGGAAATATGTCTTACCTTTCAAATATTTGGCCTCCTTATCTAGCATGTTCCAGGAGCTATGCAATCTTCTGATCCCTATGTCTATTTTTCATTTGTCTACATTTTAATTTTCCTTTAGTTTGTTATGTAAAAGTTAAGGTTTCTTATAAATTGTCTTCAACACAGTGTATCGTGAAAAGTATACTAAACGGGAAAAAGTAATTTGGCTTGGATAATTATTGCTAAAGAGAGAGTAGTTAAAAACCACTAGATAACCATTATTATTTACAGGCTCTATTTGGATGACTAGGAGACTGTCAGGCTATGCAAAAACAAAGGCAGATTCTTTAGCTGTCATTTTCTTCAACCGTAACGATGTCCTTGTTTTCCATAACAGAGTAAACGGACACTTACATATGGTGAAGAAACTGTACATGAAGAAAAGAAGAAAACTTAAGGTAATAAACTAACATGTATTGAGCACCTACTATGTGCCAGCATTTACATAGTTGTCATTACTTTTAATTCTCACAAAAACTGTAAAGTGAGTAGAGCTGGAAGCTCAAAGGAGTGGAGCTACTTTCCCAAGATCTCATAGGCAGTAAGTAGCACAGCCTGGTTCCAACTTCCGAGTTTAAGTTCTTTGTCATTTACCATGTTGCCTCTCAGCTACCAGATAGTCTTTCATGAAGAAAATAAAAACCGTTGAGAAGATATTGTGAAACATCTTAAGACATTTTAAAATATTTTTATAGAAGACTTAATTATTCCCATTTTCACTGTGATTAAAATAAACAGTATTAATTTCAACAATTGTGAGGCTTTTGTGTCTTATGTTACCTCTCTCAGAACCCCTAATAATACATAGAACACATAATACTGAGTTTCTTTTCACAACCAGTTTACTTTTAGAGTCATGACATACTATGTATTAGCATAAGATCACAGTAACATCAATTTCTCTGCTGCCCTTCTCTATGGTCTTAGAAACTCTAGATCTTATTTTTGTAGCCAGGATTAGGAGGAAAATGTTAACTACAAATTTCAATGCAATTGAATGAGAGCAATATTCGGAATTCTAATCAAACAAATACCTCTTAAATCAGAACTATGGCAGCATAAAGAACAAAAAGTGCAATTTTGACCTTTCATTTTTCCATTGTTATCTTTCTTTACTCCTTGCTTTGCTTTACCCCTTCTTGTTTATCTAACAAATATTTACTGTGCCTTTATTATGTCACTGGCATTTTATTGGGACCATTTGCTAATCTCTGGTAAGTGAGATTAGTGAAAACTTAACAAAATTTCTCTAATGTTGATGTATATACAGTTTTGAAAAAATAGAGAAGACTAATCCTACATTTAGGCTTCCTAGCGAACCAGAGACTATAACTACTGGCATTAGAAGAATAACTGAGCCCTATTTTATCACCGCATCCTGTTTGACCTTGGACAGTGATGAACTTCTCAGAGTTTTGGGTTCTGCATCTAAAAGATAGGTGTGAAAACACCTGTCTTGCAGAATTTCATGTGAGAATTCCAAGCGAGACTTGAATAAGAATGTAGTATAATGTCCAAGCAATAAAAAAAAAAAATTAAATATACATTTTAGAGGTATCATTTACTACATTACTCAGAGTAAGTGTAAGCTTTAAAAAAAGCATTAAAAAAAAATGCTTCTGGAGCAAGAAACACCAAAGTCGGAAAGTCTTCCAAGATAAGCAAGGAGTCAGAAAAGGCTTCACATCTGAACTAACCCAAAGAATGGATAAGAAATGAATAGATGGAAGGAAGAGAGCCACTACACCACATAAGAAGGATAAAAATGAAAGTTGGGATGGACTAGCAGGTGATAGACATATCTATTACAGTAAGAGTTTTTACTTCCCCCTAACGGCAGAAAGGAGCAATATATTCATCGCTGACTGGTTGAATGAATGAATGAATGAATGAATGAATTGATTAAAATTAAGAATTCTAGGCTGACAAGAAATATGAGAATGCAAACAGCTGCAGGAAACATGGACTGGTAGAAAAAATGAAGAGACCATTATGAGACTATTTAGCAGATAATAAATGATGAACCCTACTTTGTGAAAGAGTAAAGCTTCTTTTATAGTGCCTGTCCCGTGATACTATTGTGTATTTTCTTGCTCTTCTTCACTGAGGAAGTCTAGTGCAGATATTAGCATGTTATTTGTTTTATCTGTTCAGTACTTAGGAAGCGTTTGGTATAACGGGGGAAAAATGAGAAGAAAAGTAAGTGGAGAAGGAGTCAGAAAGGGAAGGAAAGAAAAAAAAGGCAAGATAGGAAAGAGAAAATGTGGTAGAGAAAGAAGAAAGAGATAAAAATGAGTGTGAAGAAAAGATAGGCAAGAAAGAAATGGATGGGAAAAATACACGGGACAACTGAAATATTTTTATGGTTGAAAAAGAATTTTTCAGATATTCATAAATAAAATAGCACCTATTCATGTAAAGTAAATCATCAGAAATTATTATGGTTATTTTTATTATATGTGCTTAATTCCTATTAAGATTACTCCTGCTGTTTGTCCTTGTATCAGTCTCTTTTACTTTTGTGGTGTGGATTGGCCAGTAGATTGATTTTCCAAACAGTCAATGTGCTATTGCTCTTAGCAGATTCATTTAGGTTCATGGCCATTTCTAGCCCATAGCTACATTGCTCAAGCTTCCAACTTGTTCTCAGTCTTGGTGTAGCAGCAATCCATTTCCCACTCCAGACAAAATGTTTACTATGCTCTTTGAATTCTTACTTTAAATAACACAAATTAATATATGTATTGAACAACCTGGTCAGTACCAAGGGGCTAACATTGCTATTATTTGCTAAAGGCAGTATAATTTGATCTGGTACATTTCCATTTACTTAACTATAGATTCTCATTTACAGTGCCAAATATAAACATCTCCTTGTCTGCTGGGAACAGGTTTTGAAAAGATGAATTTTTATTTATCTGAGTTACCAGGGAAGGGAATATAGATCATTTCCTCAGATGTATATATTAGAAAAAATTAAAAAATAATTTTAAAAATCTTCGCTTTCATGAGCTAGGTTGACCATATCGTTTGCTAGTGTTGGCAAAGGTTCAGAGCCTAATGAGTGAAAATAAGAGTGTTGCCCCTCAAGAGTTTATATATATGGCACACTTGAGGTGTGTCATTTATTACAATTTGGTCAATATTTTCGAAGACTTGTTTTGACAGAAGCTGTGTTTTTTTTTTTTTTTAAGAAGAGAGCTTTATGGGAATATTGTTGCATCCTGGAAGATGCAAATCAATAGCATTTATGAGCTGGAAAAAGATAATCATGCAGTTGTACATGACATACAATGAAAACGTACAACTTTTACCACTAAAATTGCACATAGATATCTAAGGAAGTTACTATTTCTCTTACAGCATGCTTTCCTAGTGCATCTATAAGATTGTTTTGTATCTTATGTGCATGTGTGCTCTAGTTCAAGAAGACATTATACACAGAATCCTAAATTTGCAGAAGATATAAATTGAAGGATAATTATGCACAATCCAGAAGCATTTTTTAACATAAAATTTTTAATGGGTAGCTTGTTCTGTGCATTTAAAATATTATTTGTTACATAGAACTATGGCCTACATGCAATTTACAAATCATATATATTAAGCAAAGTGGGTTATATCCATAAGTAGAATATAAAGAATATAATCAGAGTGTGTTCCACAGAAGTATAAAAATAAATAAAATTATCTAAAGACTTGTTAATTTTTTAATTTTGGGAATTATCCTTGGCTAGAATATAAGAAAGATAAGTAATAATTTAAATTTACATTTATAATTAAAAGGAAGAACCAATATTTTTTTTTCTGTATAATTGAAAAATTTTTGGATTATTAGCCGTGAACACACTGGGCATCAGCTTACAAACCCATTTAAAAAAAGTGCTTCATCCTGTGAGACTAATATGATTTGGGGTGTGGAGTGTTTCAAAAATATGTTTAAATATTCCAGTAGTCCTCAAAGTGTGATTCTGAGACCAGTGGCATCAGTATCGCCTGGGAACTTGTAAGAAATGGAAATGATCAGACTTTACCCTGGAATTAATGAATCAGAAACTCTGGGATGAGGTTTAGCAATCTGTAGTTTTAAAAGCCTTCCATGTAATTCAGGTGTACACTGAAGTTTGAGAACCACTGAAGTGAACTAATGAAGAGAGTCAATATACATATACATGTAGTTACTGCTTTATAAAGTTATTTTCAAATTCTGTTTCTTGGAATGCTAAGCATTTGTCCTAAGATTTTCTAATGGGTAGTTGTGAGGAGAGAAGAAATAGAAAAAAAAAAAATCTGTTTTGGATATAGTTGAAGGTGCCTGGAGAACTTGCAGATGGAAATGTACAGTAGGTAGCTGCCATTAAAAATGCTAAATAGAGTAGGACTAACAGGAATGACAAGGGAGAAAAAAAAAGAGAGGAGAGGTAAGGGGAAAAGGCAGGGAGAAAACGAGAGATTTTTCACCTGTATATTTTAAAAATCTGCAAAATATTATACAGTAATCAAAATGAATGAATCTACTCTGTGTATTCACAATTCAGCAATACAGATAATCTTAATTTTATATTAAATAAAAAATGTCACAGATAAATACACAAAGCATAATCCCTTTTAAAAGTTAAAATTAAATTAAATATAGGTAAGGTATATACTTTTTAGGAATACAGTTAGATCAGACAAAAATGATATAAAAAGCAAGAAAACAGTGAACACAAGACTTGCACTGTTTTTGTCTAGTTGGAAAAGACAGGGTGAGGGCAGTAAGAAGGAGCACAAAGCCAGACAGAAGTTATTGTCGAGGTCTCAACTTTTGTGTTGAATGCAGATTCAGGACTGAATGTCTAACTCATTACATGAGTGAGTGAGTGAGTGAAGAGGATCGAGTAGACTAACGATGATAAAAGATGATGTATAATCTTATTTTATGTACTCGATAACCATTAAAAAGTTACAAAGACTCTAGTAGTGAAATTATAGAATATGCACTTGAAAACTATCATCAAAATCAATCCAAAAAATAAGAGTTCTTCACTATAATTAGGTCATTAAGACAATAGGGCTTTTCCTTACACACAACTTAAGTATATAGCCTTTATCTATGAGTGGAATGTATTAAACAAAAGAGGAAAAACATAACAAATTCCAGCTCTAAAAAAGAAGATAAAATTATAATGTGTCTTCAAGACCTTGCCACACCATTTATTTGGTACCACCTTGCTCTCCTTTATTATACTATTTCTAGATTTTCGGGGCCCTCATCTGGAGAGTAGAGGTAGATGGGACTACTCTCAGTAACCCTAAATACAGTTTGTTTTTTCTAATCACTGTCATCAAACCTGACTTAGTCTGTATCAAATTGCCAGAGCCCCTCCTTCTGCTGCGTAACAGTAAGTAGTAATTATTCATATAGACTAATTAATCCCTGCTAACAAGCTAGTTAATGGTTAACTTCTCGCAGAATGATGACTTAACTTAGTTGAAATGTATTGCTTCTTGAAAGACTTTTAAGATTACATGGTTTGGAATTCGGAACTCTGTGGCATCCCATGAAGAGAGGCATTTCTAATCAGAAAAACTTTTCTTCGAAACACACCACCTAAATAGTACTCTAGCTTACTTACATGTAAGATTGGTTATGTATATAATTTTCATTTATATAGGTAATTTTTAAAGTATGTATGTAATGTAAAGATGAAGACTGCAATGATTGATTCTAGGAGGTAGAATATGTTACCACTAAATCTCTTACATCCTGGTAAATAATCATGGAACTATTATGGAGCCAGTGGAACTACGAATATTTTCATACATTTACATCTTTTTCTCATTGGGACTTAATTGAAGAATTTACAAAGATCCTGTTTCTCAAGTGACATAGAAAAGGAGAGGTCATACTAAATATGTCTTATCCAAATATCCAAATTTAGATAAAACATTGTTTTAAAATATAAATTAATTGGATTTATATTTTCTTTTTACCCAGTGTAATGAAATGAGAACTAGATACTATTAGATTTCAGATAAATAGATAGATGATAGATAAATAGATAGATAGATAGATAGATAGATAGATAGATAGATAGATGATAGATGGACATACACACACACACACACACACACTATCTGATAATACATAGAAAAGATTTAATTATGTTTACTTTCAAAGGAATACCATCTATAAAACAGCACAGTATTACTCTTAGCTGTCTCAACTCAGTGTCTTTAGGCATAAACCATGAATATCCTTTTTTTCATTACCCATGAGTAAGAACTCTTTCAAAGTTAAATAACAATCCTTTCCCCACTAATATAAAGCAAAAACACTAAATGAATTTAGTTCATGTCTTTGCAAAAGGGAATTTACCTTTGCACTGAAATCAGATAGACTCTGGGAAATTATACATAACCTACGACTATATTTATAATAAAAATTACTTAGTAAATGGAATCAAGATTTGAAGTGGGATAGTCGTGCATTGCCTCCATTAGAGAAAAACGAAAGTGTGATCATTTATTCACAGGCACAGATTTGAGCAAAATATCAATAAAAAGTTAATGGGAAAATCAGAACCTCATAAAAAGCTATAGAAGAGCATTCTGCCCCACATCAAATCACCATACACATCCTTTCTGTGTGGTGTACATTATACGTCTGAGAAGAATGAAAATTATGCATATAAAAGGCTAACAATATGTTAAATCACAGATAATCACTAGCCAGATATCCACGATACTTAAGGGGCCTTATTCTCAGCATTTTTGGTGAGAACACTATCAAATGTACTTTACTACATTTGATAGAGTTTATTGTTAATACTTTCTTGTTAGGTGTAACTTGTAGTCAATACAGATGAAATTGGCCCTGATTTTTAAAGAAATTCAGGCTTTCTCTTACATATTCCTCAAAATCCTTCCAGCTTCAACCCACTACCCAGTCATGACAGCACCCCACTTTCAAATGCCAAATCTGTATTAGATATTCATGACTATGTAACAATTTATCCCAAAACTCAAAACTTAGTGACTGAAAACAATAAACATATTCTCACTCTGTGTTTAGAAATTCAGGTTTGGCTTAGCTGGGTCTGATAGCTCAAGGTTTCTCACAATGTTACAATCAAGGTGTCAGCAGAGGCTCTCTAAAACCTAAGCTGCGGGGGAAATCTTTCAAGCTCACTCATATGGCTGGTGGTAGGCTTAAGGTCTTTTGCTAGCTGATGCTGAAAACATCAGATTTTTTGCTGTGCTGTTTTATCCATAGCTCTACTCACAACATGGTAGCTTATTTCTCTCAGGGCAGGAGGAGAGAGGGAGGGTGGGAATGGGGGGTGAGGGTGGGTAGTCTTCTTGTAACCTAATTTCAGAAGTGACATCTCATCATTTTTGCTATATTGTATTCTTTAGAAGTGAATCAAGATGTTCAGCCCACACTCAAGGTGAGTGAGGGTGCATTACACAAGGGCATGGCAAGGGCCTTAGGGAGCATTTTTATAAGCCGCCCACCAAAGAAAGCTTCCTGAACTGAAGGAAATTGTCACATATTTCTAATTGCCTGAGAACTGTACAAAATTTCTGGATGGATGGCATTTCACACCTGTGTTTTATCTATATCTAGATCGCTAATTAAATGAGACATTCTATCTATTGAGTGTAATACAATCATACAAAAGTCTAGGTCTAGACAATAAGGGAAGATATCCCTGAAGAAATGACTTCTAAACTAAAACTTAAAGGATAGTGTAGTTAGCTATATATGCATGAAGGTCCAGATGCAGGAAAGAGCAGCATAATGTAAAAAACAGAAAAGGAAAAATAATATTCAGAATTCCATCTGTTTCTCAGCTACCACTCTTTCTTCTTTGTGCTCATCTTTTGTGCCTTGATTTATTAACTGATCCAACTAATTTTAGAATAGATTTGTTCACTTTGATAAATTAAAGAACCTAAAATTTAATGAGTTTGGAGCCCCAGTGATTTGAAGAAAAATGAGAAAATGAGGAGAAGGAGATTAGGGAAAGGGAGAAATAAAAGAGGAAAAAGGGGAGAAGACCATGGGGAGGAAGAGTGGTAAAGGGAAGAAACAAGATAAGAAAAGGATATTTCCATGAGCTCTTCCATCTTTGCTCCTGAGATATACTATCAGTGGCTGAGGGAGTCTTTGCAGGGAAAGGGACTATGGTCTTTCATGGTGAAAAGTCATTGCAGGGTTAATCAAGTTTAGGTTTAATTTACGTTCAATAATACAAAACCAAATGATCAAATAAGGAAACTATTGTATATCAGAATCAGAACCCCTGAATGGAATTAGAAATAAACAAAAGGAACATGAAAACAGGCTGACATTCTGAATGGAGAAACAAAACACAGGTGACTAAGATAGAAGAAATGTTACATAGGGCAGGGAAATCACAGCGATTCCAGCTACTTGAAGATAGAATGTCTGAGGGTCTTACACATATTTGTCTGCACTAGCTTTTTATATTTTAAGTGTCGTTGGTATCTCTGTCTCTATTTGAATGTAATTCGTAGGTAAAATCCTTCCATCTCAGTCTACCTGGTTACTCAGATTATATAGTTAAAAAGGAAATGAATACACTTGAAAGTCTTTTCATCTCTACTTACACATAAGCCATCTTGAAGCATAAAAGATATGGATATATTCGTTTTAGTGATTTTTTCCATTTTCAAAGATGGAACTAATCAGTTTATATTGGTTATATTAGTGTCTTTATAGAAAATAACAATAGGTTAATAAAAACGGTTTTTAGCACATTGTGATTTCATTAAGGTTGTTCTTTAATTTGTTGTTATAGTCTCTATAGGATCTTATATTGCTTTTATCTTTCAGAATTGAGGTCAGTTGTCAAAAAAAAAGCAGTACAAATTTTTGACAAGTACATATTAAGTTATCAAGCTGACCTAATTTTTTTTATATCTAGTCATCATGATTTTGTTATAATGTTTAAAATATGGTCTCAGGGTAATCTTAATACATTTATTTTGCCTTTCCTACATGTAGTTGTATTACTTCAAATCACCTTACAAATAGAACATTCATCTATACAAATCTTTATCGAACTCTTGCCTTTGTGCTGGGAACATTAAATTCTCAGTCTACAAAGGTAAATTGGACCAGACCATGTCCTTAAGCCCAGAACATTTCTTCATAGTGTAAATAACCAATCTTTATTGTTTAGGAGTCAGTCTTTACCTACTAACCTCACCAAATTTGTACCATTGGACAAAGTCTTTAATAATCGGCAATAAGGCTAGCATGTGTGCTTCAAGAACTTTGTTCTCACACTATAGAAGTTCATGAATAGCCATTAAATTGTCTTCATTGTTATCCCTTGATCTATTGAGATAAAGTTTTCTGGAAGACATATTTTTACGAAAACCTCCATGTCCCTTATTATTGCCTACTATAAGTCTGCAAACCAGTTGATTAATACCAGTCATTATTTATTCTTTGGAAATGGCAACAGAAGCACCACCAATTTTAAGATTCCCAGTTGTGCCATCAGAAGATGTTGGAGAACTTCTCAAGGTGATCTAACTTGCTCAGCATCTACCATAGCCCCGCTCTACTCAAAATGTACAGTACTAGAGATGACGTCCAAACCATGACACTATTTCTTATGTTTTTCATCGACCTTTGTACAACTAAGCCCTAACGGTTTCCTCCTCCCCACCTTCATACTCTGTAACAGACACCACATCAAAAAGGACCTCCAGCTCTCTTGCAGTTTGATTCTAAACAATTGGCCTACTCCTGTTCCCCACAACACTAAATTCTGTATTTGCAATACTTCTGTTTCCCCCTCATGCACACACATAATTGTCTCTTTCCTCATGGCCCTCATCTAGCCCTGTAGATCTGACAATCAGCACTAATGTACCAGCTATAGCCTTTGGTTCTCTCTGGTTATTCTGCATTAAGCCGGCCTGATTGGATACACTTCCTAATAATTCCCATCTTCCACTGGGCTGCTCTTGTCCCAGCTGGTGAAGACAGAAAATATCTACTGCAATGTATAGATCATGAACAACCATCATTAGTTAGTTCTATGGAACAGAAATTCTGAGCAATGTTAATGTTAATGTTTCACTGGGGATAAATGACTTTCAAAGTTAAAAACTTTATTTACAACAGGAGCATGTAATAAGTCAATGAACACTGTGAATCTCACAGAGGAAGCTATAGATGTATTATTTTTCAGAGGTATTGAATGTGAGGACACCCTTCTCTTTTGGTAGATTTACATTGAGAGGATCCTTCTTTTGGAAATGTTAATCATGTGTAATTTTATACTCCTTAAACACATTATGGGTTTTTTACGCTTGATTGACAATATAGGTCCATAATAATTCAGAAGGTTACCATGACAATTATTTAATTATTTAGTCAATTTCTTTGGTATGAAAAAGGAAACCTCAATCTTGAAAAGTGTTTTTGTAATTATATTGAGGAAGAACTTTTGTGGTCATCTGAGGAACATTTTCTACTGCTTACTTGGATATCTTAGCAATTCTATTATTTAATCACTATAATGTCGTTACGTAAAATATATGACTGTGAACATAGACCCATTTCTGATGTCTTAAGCAATAATTTCAATGGACTTTATACAGTGTCCCACATATCATCATTAAATTAAAAAAAAAGAACAATGACTAGTCCTTTAGATATTGCATCTAATCCCTTGATAATGTTTTTTAGTTCAGAATGCTTTGACAAAGCTTTTTGTTCACACTATGTCATTATAATGAAGAGACAAAGCACATTAGCCATTGAATTCCAGAACATAATAAACTCTATACATGAAGAGAACCCTAATTTTAGTCAGAGCAGGGGTTTTGCCACTATGAGGACCATGATAATAAAGTAAGAAATTTCAAATCCATAAAATGTCATAGAAGAGAGGAAAAGCAGATCTTTTCTTTAGAATCTTCGCCTTGAGTACATTTAACATTATTAAAAATCATTCAGTGTTTATTCTATCGCGTTTACTGCTTGCTAGAAAAAAACCAACTCAGAAAATAGTTCAAAGGTTAGTTACAAGATAAACTAATAGCTATGCAAGCTATTACTTTGTAGAGCCAATAAAAAGAAAAGAAATAAACTATATAATTTTCACATTCTATATGGTCAGCTGCAACAGCAACCAAATCAATAATAAAACATTTTTATTTAAACTTTCCCTTGCTTTTCCCTCTTTGCTTCTGAAATTTTATCCCAACAGGGAAATCTCTTTGGAATATACTATAAATATAAAAAAGCAAGAATGGACAATGTATTAAATGTTTTATTTTCATTTGTTAGTAGATGGTGAAGTTTAGCTCAAACTTGTGGTTTGACCTTACTCTAGTACATGGACAATGTTTCTTAAACACATCTTTTATATAACACTAGCCATCTCAAACTTTTGCATTCACCCCAGGGAAATAGATCTATACACATATACACATATGTACACACAAATAGTAATTGCAGTATAACAGTATTTCATAGATTTTTATATAGCAACATTGTATGGCCCCAAACATTATAGTTGCATGTATAAGTACCTGATAAAATGCATGATCCCACCACATATGTAGTCTCTATAGCAAGGCATCACATAAAAATCATTTTTAAGTTTTACTACATATATTAATATTAATAACAATTGATAATAATAAATGATAAATATTAAAACTTTATTAGAGAATTTTCATCTAGGCTATACATTGAGATCATACTCAGATATTCAGATTTCATAGGTTTAGGGTATAGCCCAAGCCACTGTATTTTTTTTAAGTTCCAGATGCTCCTGATCAAATTTAAGTCTAAAAATCACTGACCTCTTAAACACGTCCTGTGTGCTAAGATCTGTGTTAATTGATTTACATTCATTATTTCATCTAATTGTCATAACTATATTGGATAAGTTTTATTACCCTTATTTCACAGATGAAGATACTGACATATAGACAGGTTAACTAATTTATTCAAGGTATCCTAGAGCTAGGATTTAAACCTAAATTGCATATATGTGTATAGAAGCAAGTATGTAATTCTAATTTTTATCATATAATTCATCATATAAATAAAAATAAGACTTAAAATGGGTCAATGAAAATTTAAAATAGCACATAGTCTCCTTTTACAGGGTTTTTTATAAACCATTCTGACCCCTCTCCTATTTATTTTCTACCCAATAACACCATAATCATTTCATAAAGGAAGCTGATTGAGCTACCCAGGCCCTGAGCTCTGAATTCCCTGAATCATGTCTGGTTTAGCTCCTCAGTGTCATGTCGTGGTGCCTACTGCATGAAGGAGTCAGCAAATATCTATTAAATAAATGCCACGGATTCAGTACACTATTTTCTCCACTAGTCCCATCTTCCTATCTCTCGATTCCTTTAAAGCAGGGGTCCCCAATCTCCAGGCCACAGATGGGCCACATAGAAGGAGGTGAGCAGTGGGTGAGTGAGTGAATCTTCATCTTCATTTGTATTTGCAGCTTCTCTCTAGCACTAGCATCAGCATCTCAGGTCCAACTCAGCTATCAGGTACTAGATTCTCATAGGAGCACAGGTCGCTGGTGCCAAAAAGATTGGGGACTGCTGCCTTAACGTACTTCCTGATTCCTAACTCTAGCTCCTCTCCCAACTCTCGCTCTCAGATCCTCCCCTACTAAATCCTCTGGCTCCTAGTGATCACCTAAGTCAGGCTTGATTCTCCAATCACAGTTGAACCAATCAATATGATTTTTCCCTAGGAGCTGCAGATTGTTCTCTGAGCAGACCCTCGAAACATCACATGGCACAGTGAGTGGGCAACAGTGGGGAGCTGAGGCCCAGCACCCCTGTTACTTCGTTGCTTTTTAGACTACAGTACAGGACTATGCTTCAGTGCTTCTGTCCCCATGTGCATCGTGCTGATATAATTCTTACATTAGGTTATTCTGTCTCTCTTCACTGAGTGAATTCCAGAAATGGGATGACAGAAAGCAAAAGCCATTTATTTCCATGGCTCTGAGTGGGAACTAGACTGAAGAAAATAAAGTGATTTAAGAGATCTTTTTCTTAAACTGGTATAAATACAAGCACTCAGACCTCCTAAAATGGTTTCGCAGAGATATTCCATGTGAACCTGAGTCCATGAGGCATAGTGAAGAATAATCCTCTGTGACTTGCCTACCTTTTAAGTAAAACAACAGCTTATCCTCAGAACTTTGAGAGACACACCTAAACAGAAGTCTCACAATTAATACGTTAGTTGATAACACTTTAGATGAAAACAAGCATTTAATTCCTGTAAGGTTTTTTAAAGTTAGAAAATACTCTAGTGAAGAGGGATTTTGATAATAATGGGCTACATTAGTGTGGTCCCTCAACAAAGACTTTCACTTCTTGCATACTATTAGGATTGCATGGTAATCTTACCCAGCTAGTGTTTTCTTAATGTCCTGGGGAGCCTGATCGTTGTAAATTACCTGTGACATCTCATTAATCCTCTTTTTCCTCACAAACGCATAATTAATGGTAACATTGACAATAATACACAAATTAGCTAAGTGACGCTTTATGGTGTTGGTTTTGATTAACGTCAGGAACCCAAAAATGACATTAATGTAATGCAGATCCCAAAAGGCAGTCTGCACTTTGACCCCAGACATACATTTTGTTTGCACCATCACCAAGATTAATCCTCCTCTGGATGAAGACTAGACAAAACTCTGGCCACTGGCAGTGTGTGCTGGGCTGTCGGAAAACAAACCACCTCAATTGCATTTGTTTAAGAAGGAAATCTTAATGCATAGAAAACAACAGCGGAATGCCATTTTCTATTGTCTAGTTAAGACAAAGATAAATGAGCAACTGTCATGATTTAGATCGACTGCTTCTCTGCTAACTTGTATTATTTGCTTATTTATGGTGCAGTGTTTAATTAAAAGTATACCTAGATGATATGAACCACATGATAAAACGATTGAAATTCCTTGTGCTTTCACTGTAAATGGTTTTTGGAAATCAAAACTGATTTTTATATGCATTTCAACCTGCGAGACCTCTAAATGATAAATTCTTATTAACCACAAGAGGGTAAAAAATCAATACCTAAGAAAATATTCTTTGTCTCTGACTTGAGTAACAAAGTGAAAGCACCAGAAAGAATTGGGATAGAGTAAACTTCTTTGCTTCAAAAGTGAGGCACCTTTGCAGAGGGCGAGGAGGCTGACTCAGAAACACTTTTTCCAAATTACAAAATAGAGAGACAGACACTCTACGTTAGTCACAGTATTGTCTATTGCTGCATCATCAACTTCTAAATTCGGGGTTAATCATATGACTTTCTTAAGATCATGAACAGTTCCTTAATCACGATTTTCACAAATCCAAGTTGAGTACTGAATCATTTTAACACTTTAAAGAGGTTCAGTATGCTAATTTTTTAAATGCAACCTTCTATTTTCTTCATAACAATTATTCAGAGTTAAAAAATCCTGACGGTATATCATTTTTTGAAAATAATGACAATAGTCCTTTCTTGATTAACTTGACATCTATTTGTGTAGGATATTTTTCAAAATGTTGCCACTAAACCTCAGCCCTAGCTAAAGATCATATTCCATTTCAATAATGAAATAAGGAGAAAAATCATATTTTTATGTTTTTTAATATTCACATAAATAGCTACCACTCAAAGAATGCTTTACAGATAAAAATATGTATAAAGCGATCTTATAAAATTTATGTAATTGTATTATTATATTATTAATGTAATTGAAAAAAGTCCACCAAAATTGAAAAGTAAAGACTACCAAAATTATAAAAGATAAAAAGAAATGGAATTTGAATGTCTTAAGAGTTTAGTTGCTATGAGTGTGCATTTTCAATTATAATACTCCTAACCGTCACCCCACCCAACCAAAATTAAGGAAGCAGACTGCCTTACAACTACTTGTCATAGCAGTTTAATTTTGAAAAATGCCTCATCTGTTCCTGCTTGCAATATATTTGTCATATGACTTGGTTTATCTTTTGTTTCTTTGTTTGTTTTGGATACTTAAAGTTACAAGGAGCAAAATAATTTATTTGAAGAGGCTCAGGTTTTTCTTCTCTTGTTTAAACATTATTTTAGAAACAAAAGCAGCTTATTTTTAAATCAACATATTAAGTATTAGTTGCACCAACTTTCACCAGCACACAAACCCATCATAAACAAACTGAAATTTAAGAGGCAATGGGGATTCCTTTAGAGGTCATATTTTCACTCTGCCGAACTAAACCATAATTTGAGATTATAACAATAAATTATTTTTTATTATTTTGGTAGAAATAAGTACAGCAATTTTGAATTTTGAAAGATATTTGGGCTTAATTCGTATGTTAAATAGGCCAGGATAAACCAGTGCTAGAAGAAATTTAAACTGGCCCTATATTGTACAGAAACCCAAATTAGGCACTCACCACCAAACTAATTAGTAATTGATAAATTTATTATAGAAATGTAATTCCTTTACACTGCAAAACCTCAGAAGATGATTGTAATCTTCAAATTTTTAAAAAGCCCATCTATGACAATCTTTTAATCAGTCATTGTTTATAGCGTGATTTTAAAGTAGCTGTAGTAACATCTTTAACTAGTTAAAAACATTCATCAAGTGATAAAACTACTTTCTTAAGTGACTCCTCTGTAGCAAACTATTTGAAACTTCCCAAAGTGCCTTAACTTGGATTTTTTCAGCAGGTACGACAAACATTACTATCAGTCCAAATGTATCATTTTCACTTTTCAATTTCATTCAAGTTCAGAAAGAGTAATCTGTCAAACTATAATTTTATAGAAATCTCTTTCAGGTTTAATTGTGGTGCACTGAATTTTAATAAGCTACAATAGTTGTGCCAAGTTACTTTTTGTTCTAAGGAATTTTTTCATGCAAATAAAGAGGCTGCTGTGTGGGAAAGCATGTTTTCTTAAGTGTTTAATCGGATATTTCCATACCATAACACTTTGTAGACATGTTTTTGCTTTGAAAACATATCTTATCAGGGGTGGTTGGTGTAACATTCATGTCTGTTTTCTTACCTTTGAATTTGAGCTCTATTTATAAGGTTCAGTTAAATGATGTCTATAGCTAAGGAATTTCCTTACTAGGGAGGTTTACATGAACACGATTAATAAGAAAGAACCATAAGGCATCGAGCAGGGTGTCAAATTAGATTTCCTGTACAGTCTAACCTTATCAAAGTGCTCCCCATTCCATAGAAGAAAAAGACATAACAAAGTGGTTAAATACGTATCTGGTTTTATCTTTTTTCTAATATTTTCCTCTTAATGTAATATCTTTTCAGAATAAACAAAAAGAGGTAAATTCTTTATTCATTATTTGTAAATGCACGTGAAATGAGGTCCCTTCACAATGGGAGGCACTGGCCTTTCTCACATAGAACAAGCTGCTAAAGAAACTTGGTTTAGACAAAATGCAAATATTTAATCCTCGCATCTATATTTTGAAATATAACATGGCATTTTCCATAAATCTATGTGTAATGACATATTTCATAACATTACATAAGATTTTCCATGCATTTTTATTCACGGAAGAACGGTTTGCAGAAAATCACAACATTGCACTACACTTCTCCATCAAGTTAATTTTCACTTTAATGTGAATATACAATTTATGGAAAAATAATAGTTATTTAGTCATGGGAGCACTTACCTATTGCTGTGTGAAAATTCCTACCCTCAAAAATGTGCTTTTACTTCAGTTATTATTAGTAGGCTATACAAATGCCTAAAGATTTTTTAAAACAGAACATTAAATCTGCGCTTTGGTTCAGGGCTTTAATTTTTAGAAAACTGAAAATCAAACAGCAGGACATAAAGTTAAGTCCAAAAGAATACTCTTACACACTCCTCGACTTTGGTTTTTTGGTAACTGCCCTATGGAGACTCTCCCTTATTAAGATTCTTAATGAGTGTTCTGCCTGTATTTTTCTACCAAGAATGTCAAATAAGGCTCAAAAGCAAATGTAAACTGTAATACAAGTGACACACACTAAAAATAGCCCTATAAATCTGTTCATTTTGTTTAGATAGTCCCCAGAGTTGTAAAAAGTAGGACTGCTCGGCTTTATTATTTGTTTTGGAAAAACTAATTCTGTAGAGAATAGGCCACTGATAATGCTGTGTTACATTAGAAAAGATTTATTAAGACTGTCTCTAGATTTAACTCTTTTTTAAAGGAAAGTTTCTCCTGTTCTTATTTTCCAAATAGTCTGCAAGATAATTAACTGAATAGAATCTACCATGGCAAAGAAATCTGCCCGTTTATTCATTAGAACTAAGATTTTGAAAGTCACATTTATCTCAAATGAAATTAATTAAAGTTTCAAATGGAATTCTCATTCCTATTAACCTGTCAAATATGTTGTCTCCAATGCTTCCAGGGACAGAGCGACAATAGTTATTATCCAACAAACCATGAGTTTTTAAAAATAACTCCAGGAGAACATTTTTAGAACATTTACAAGCTGAAAAGACAACTAAAAAAACAAAAAACAAAAAACAGACATTTCTGTGTGAAAAATAGCTATTGTAATTTACAGTGTTTGATGGAGGATATATTTTTAGAAAACCATATAATTTGAATTTGAGAAATTGGGTGTTGGGGAAAAATTGAGGGAGGAAAACATGAGTTCTCTCATATGTTAAGGAGGTTTTAAAAAGTGGTTTATCTTTTCTCTTGAGAAAAAGTTTAGGAGGTTTAAACTCTTTCTTTTCTCTTTCCACATGATAATCAATAAGATTTCTTAGATTGGTTAGATGGCTTTGCGCTTAAGCCAAGATTGATTGCAATCTAAGGCTTTGTTTTTGGATATCTTATCCCAATGGAAGCATGTATAAACAGACAAAATGACTAAATTGGGCAGCAATCTGACCTTTTAGAAGAGAGGTAGTTCAAAAACTATACCAACATTTCTTTGAAGAAATAAGAATATCGTCACTTAACAGAACCTTACAGCTTAATTCTTTTTCTTCCACATGGCCAAACTGTACATTCGAATTACTAAGAAATGGGAGTTTCCAGGGCTTTGGGCCTCCTTTCCCCCCAGAGCCCATCCCCTCCAACCCCAAGTTCAGAAAGAAAAAAGTGTTGCTATTCATGTGATAATTGTCAAAACCATGATAAGTGCCAAACAAGACAGTGCCAAGAAATCATTAGTTCACTATACGTCTCGGATTTCTGTAATGTTCTTTCTGTTAATGGGCCAGATTTCATCAGATCTTTTTTTCTTGTAAATTCTTCTTAGTTTGTTGTTAGCCATATTTTAAAAGGATTGTGTAAGCCAGGCTTATAGTAATTCTTCATGAGTTAAAATTAAATATTTTAAAAAACTGAAATATTGTTTTTGACAATTTCTTACATTCCATTCTCATTACATACATTTTGAAATGACTAATTTGAAAACAAAAATATACCGAAAAGTTTACTGGCCCTGTATTACAGCTGACCATTGTATCTCAAGTACATAAAACATCGAAGGAAGATAAAATTACCAATATAGCTCTAAATTTTAAAAATAATTCTGATTCCTCTAGAATGAAAACACACAGAAAAATTTAAGAACATATTTTTTTAAATCATCATGTTATATATTGATGCAAGATCCTTTATATAAATGAATTACACTTAATGTTTCAAATACATACAGTTTCATTATATCTTTCTAAATATTTTATAGAAGACTATCACCATGAAAAGAGCAAATACTACAATTATAGTAACCTACCAGGATTTTGAAAAGCAGAGGGAAAGGAATAGTACAATTTTTGTTTGTAAACCCATTGACATAAATAGTCTGACCTGTCACAAATAACTTTTTAGCTACCGTATGTTATGTATAGACCAGTCAAAACTGATAGCATTTTGCTTTCATCAGTTTTGTGTTAGAACTTGAAAACCTGAAATGTTTATTGTGGTGAGATAATACAATGTATCTAGATAGCATGCATTCCCTAGACATGTTTACTGGGGTAAGAATTCATAAATGGAAAACTGTTTGGGCTAAAAACAGGGTTATTGCTTCTAAAAGGCAGCTCATGGGTTGTTTAATAGCATTTTAAATGTCTGCTAATGAGAGTCACAAAAAAGCACAGAAGAGTAGAGAATTGGTTCCAGAGGCGATCACACAGTAGTCAAGAAGATTAACATGCCACTAGGGGACAGCAGAAAGTCACAAAATAAGGTAGTGCCAGAGAGACCAGAACAAAAGGCTTTTCTTTGTCGAGAGAGAGAGAGAGAGAGAGAGAGAGAGAGAGAGAGAGAGAGAGAGAGAGAGAGAGAGAGAGAGAGAAACTAAGACGTATTTACAAACCCAAATCTTTTATAAGTAAAGTGTTTGTAACTAATTTTTAAAGAGCAGTAAAAAATATTTGCAAGGATCTATTTCTAGATTGCTAAGATCAGTGTAACAGAATAAAATATAAAAAACAAAATAGTTATATAATATACGTAACTATCATTTTTCAAAATAAATTCAAACATGGACTATTCTATTTTCTGCATTTGAAAGTGGAAAAAAGTTTTAAACATCAGAAAAAAATAGTGCATTGCAAAATATATTAGACAGAACCTCTCAATGACAAAATATAGCTGTGAAATATTGAAAATTTGTTCAACAAAGCTAAACATAAGCAGAATTCATTCCATTTTTAAAGAAGTATAATGACCATCTGAAGAAATAAAAGTAACTAGAAAATTGATCAAACAAACCAAGTAATCTGGAAATGGAGCAGTTTATCCAGACCCATTATGTAATATATTTGTAATCTAAGTACAATTCTGATTATTGGTTTGAGTTGCAATTGTAGTTGAAGGAGACTAGAAATTTTAACCTCTGCAATGATTTTAAAGGCTAATGCACATCGTTTAACAATTCAACTTGCTGAAATGGTCATTTATACTTCTATATTTATACACCTAAGCATCATTTAAAGTCCAATAGATTCCATGGTCCCAGATGATTTACCTGTAATGCAACATTCCTATCAAATGATAACCAGTCTTAGACTTTAAATTTCTTAGATTCATGGATCACTTTCCTTTGTTCGATCTGTGTAAAACCTGGAACACTGAATATTCGATTAATATTTTCTGTAATAAGATTGATAATTTTGCTATTATTTTTCTGGATTGTAACATTGCTTTTTGAATTCTATGCATTCTTTATTCTTGTTTTGAGTGGTATATATGTACCACTTTTTACTTAGCAAACAGTCACAATTTTCCCATATGTCATAAGATCAAAAGGTTGAATAAGATTTGGGAAATTATTTCGTTCTTTTCCCCATTATTTATTTATTTATTTTACAAAAATGGGCATAAAATATGGTAAAATTCTTTGTTGGTCCTACTTTTAATATTCAAGAATGTCACTCTAATAAAATGTTTGTAATTACAAATAGCTAGTACATATTATATAGATGAATACTTAGAATTCTTTACTCATCACCAAAATAAAAATTTGATTAAAACTGTACACTTTTGCAAATATATGCCATATCCCAAATTTCATGTTTTGTCTTTACCTGCTTAATCTCCTTTTTTTCTGTAATGTATTTTCCCTTCTAGTCAAGTATTCTGACTCTTAGACACTTCTACAATTTAGTATTTCTTTCATCCCAGATAGCCTTAATTCCTAGATTACAACTATGTATTCTTTGCCTCCTTTCCTCCATAGGTTCCTGTTGTATAAATTGTATTCTCTCTTTTTATTTTGTTATTTGAACTGACTCCAGAAAAATAATAATAATTCCTTCAACACATTCTAAATTTTGAGGATCGTCTCCTTGCTCTTTCCCTGATCTTCCTAACATCTTGCCTAAATCCCATCCTACTGCATTTAAGACCCTGCTGTCTCATACTATCCTCAGAGGAAACAGAGACCAGCTGTTCACCTCTACCTGCAAAGGACTGTGTTCCTTCATGAACTTGAAGACTGCTATTAATTCCCTCCAAGACTTTTCTTCTCCAGACTAAACAAGGCCAGTTCCTTTACCCTTGTTTTATTGGGACTGTTTCCCAGCCCTCATTTCTTTGCTGCTTCCTCTGGACCTACTCCAAATTCTTCACATTCAGCTTAGTAGGATCCTAAAGAACACAGTATGGTAACAAGAAACTGATTAATAATGCATAAAATGTGGATGATTATTTATGTTCCCTAAATTCTTCAGTGACTATCAGTATTTTGTCGTTGAACAACAGGGCTCTGTTTTTAACCTATAATTAGCTTGTGATCCACTGTGGCCTCCTGTATCTTTTTTTCTTATGATTAAATAAGTCTTTCCTTTTTTGTACTTGAAGATATATTTTCTCTCTACCAGTTAATTTCTTTTATTTTTTATCAATAACCCTCACTCTACTTTTTTCAGGTTTCTCACTATTCTTTCTTCCTTTAGTTGTAATCTCTAGTTTAAATTCAGATCACAAAATCTTGTACACCTATTGAAATCTCAACAATTTATCTATAATGCAAAAGTAATTGAAATTATTCTGTCTACATTTGATTTTCTAAAGCAGACTCATTAAATAATATTAGTGTGTTTTTAAGAAGGAATAATATCTGAAAAAAAGATTAATATATTACACCAAAAGCTAGATCACTTTTCCTTTCAAACAGGAAGACTTAGTTAAAGTGGCGTATGTGAAAGAGAGTGTTTGTGTGTGTGTAAGTAAGCATAAGGTAACTTCTAAAACACTAGAGAAATTTGGCCTTCACCCTTTTTTTACCTCAGAGGAGACCTGAGATTTGTGATTTTCCTCACAACTGCACACTCTGTCATGTCTAATGCTTTATCTGTCTACATAGAGAGAGAGCAAAGATAGATATGAATAAAATTATATCTAATCTGTCCCATTTCTAACACGTACCAATTACGGTTATCTTTCAGTACATTCACCTTGTAGAGTAGGTTATTACACTTAGAAATTACAAGTTTTTAGTCTGGAGAAAAAAACTATGGAATAATTCTGCAAATGCTGAGTTGTTCCCATCGAGGGCCATTGATAACTAAAATAATCAGTATTAACAAACAAAGGAGAGAGAAAGTAAAAATTAATATGTAATTTTGTATTGCCCAAATATTATACTATGAAAAGAAAGGGAAAATGCAAAATTATGTAGATTTAATAAGCTGATTCTCAATACCAGTCATCTAACACAAAAGAATAACATTACTTTGTGCAAAATGATAATTATTTATTTGTGCTACATCACAAACTGTTTTAAAAAGCGATCACAATAAATAGGAAACTACTTCTGCTGCATTCATCTCCAAACTTAACTTTACCCAGAAAAAAGGGGAAAGGGAAAGAAATAAAATGAAAAAATTAATCTTCAAAATTTTATTCTCACCCAGATGTTAGCCTATAAAAAGGAGACACTCCGGCACAGACAATCCAGGATTCTGTCGTTTCCAGCACCTGCATTCAAGTTGCTAAAACTGCAAAGAGAAGTTAACTCTATTTAACACATATTTAATGCATATGAGCCCTTTTATTATTTCTTAAACTCCTTAGCTACCTTCATGAAGAAAATACTACCTTCAAGTAAGAAGACATGAGTAAAGGTCTACTTGTATTTATATAATTTTAATTTACAAAAAAAAAAAAAAGTAAAGTAAAATAAATAAAACGTTTGGGATGGTGCTATAGCTGTCATTTGGCACATGGTGAATTTAGCCAGACCGTATACTTATACAGGAGTCTTCTCCGAAGGTCAGAAATGTAATCAAAACTAACTAAAAACTAAGGCAAACCAGTGAAAGGAAATAATCTCAAAATGTCCAGTCTCAAAATGTCCTACTTAAAGCATTGACAGGCTTTATTTGAGGACTTTTAAAATTATTCTTTCTCTGGAAATAATTAGAGCTTTAGAAAAAAAACAACATAAAAATGTCCATAATTTAGTCTATAGAATATTTAAAACTGAAATGTACAGGCGCGCTGTAGATACACTTCAATGGATGGGGCACATAGCTTCCTAATAGGTTCTTTAATGTGCGTCACATACAAAGGAAAGGTGGGATGGAGCCTCTGACTCTGTCCCTTGAATGGAAAAACACCTTGGCTAGAAAACACTGGGGACCCTTTGCTGTTTTTGTTTCTTTTCCCTCTCTTTAGGACTGTTCTGATCAGCTGTCTGAATATTAGCTCTTTTTCTCTCAACTTCTACAATCTACCTTTTATCTCTTTCTCAGTTTTAATAAATTTCATTTTTCACGTGTAACAATTCTATTTATTGTTAAATTACATTAATATTTTACCTTCGTGGTGGCCCCTTCTTTATTTTCCTCTCCCTAAACCTTTTCTATTTTTCTTTCTATCCCTTTTCTCCTTCAGGCCTTCTCTGTCCCCTCCAGCCTTTTCTCTTATTCTGTCACCTCAGGGTGTGGCTGAGATTACTGCTCTTTTTCCTGTCATTCTGTACACTCTTCAGTAACAGATCTCTTTTTCTCTTCTCTTTCCATGTTGTCTGTGTGTGTATTTCAGAAGGATGACTTATGCACTGGGTGATCATTAGGGAAAGGGGCCATACTACCCAAGAAAATGTAGAATATTTCAGGAAGAAATTTTTCAAAATATTTTATTTTAATAGAGAGTATCTAAAAATTAAAAAGTAGTATTCATAAAATATGATCCCTCTGTGTTTCAAACACACTGCCTTTGTATTATTCTGCAGGTGTTCTTCAAAACCAAATAGAAGCACATTCATTTAAAAGATCTCTTGCTATTTTATTTTTGCTTTTCATTTCCCGAAAGGTTTTCGGTGATTTCTTTAGCACCATTTACTAAAAGGGAGATAGATGCATTTGTTTACCGAATCTGAATACTTTGGTTTGGCTCCAACGAAATGCATTTTAACAAGTCTTTTCCAAGTAGAGACACAGTTTAAGTAACCTATTGTGCATTTCATTTGTAAATAATTTATTATTGAATACAAATGATCACATTTTCTAACATGTTAAAATCAACAGGAGGCAGGACTTGGTATAAGGGTTCACCATTAGCTCAACTAAGTTTTTGTCAAGATTGTATGAAATGTGTAGTTAATATTTAATTTAGCTTATAACACTGAAAGACTCTGGAATCTACCTCATTGCAATGGTATACAAAGCTAAATTGTGTCTTTCCATTTGGATGAAAAAAAAAAAGTTTTATTTTCCTACCAATGAAGCAATCTTAAAAACTGTGTCACTTTTAATATGTTTTTGTCACTTCTATCTTTAAAAGAAATAGTGAGCATTTATATGTGTATTCAACAATAACTCCAATACCAACACCCCCCAAAAGAAATCTCCCTATTACATTCTAGGAGACTAGAGAACAATGAGTGGGTTTTATATAGCCCTGATTGATATTTCCAGGGTGTGAAAGCCTCCAGTGGCAGATTAGGCTGATATTGCATATTCAAACACATACAATGATATATTTGTCATTGCTATTGACCTTTATCTCTCCAATTTCCTGACAACCTTCTACAGTTATTGACACTACAAATACCAGCAACAACGTGCAGGGCAAAGTATAACCTTTCATTTACCTTCATGTCCCTCAAATGACTCGTGTAGGTAGTTTCAACAAAAGCGGCAAACAATGATACTGTTGATTTTTTTTCCTTAACTTGCTAAAATGTTTTCCATTTTCCTCTTGTTCTCAGAAAATCATGCCAATAACTCTCTACAAAGGAAATGATTTCAAATGAATACAGGTAATTAGAAGTGTCAAGAAATCAGCAAAGTAGGGTGTCTGCCATCATTTCTGTGGAAAGAGTGCCAGATTCCCTTTCAAAAAGGTCTTTGTCACTTTTTAATAGAAGGTAATTAATGTAGACTACAGTAAAATGTACACGATCCCAGTCACTTGTCTTTCTTGCCATAGAAATGGGACCATAAAGATGTTTTGATATTAGAAACAATCTTCTGAGGTTATTTTTAAATGACTTTTAATTACAAAAGTAGTCCTTTTAGTCTTTTCATTCTAAAAGAAAAAGGATTTAGAAAGGACATATTTATTAAAAGACAAAAGAAAGAAAGTTTTAGAAGGAAAAATTATCTAGAAAGTGAAACAACGAGATTTTATAAAGGTGACAAGAGTTGAGGATGTGATAAATTACCTTAAATCTCAAATGTTTCCAACAGTAAGAGGAATAATGCATTAAGTCTTAGTAGAGGTAATTACACATTTTGACACCAGAATACCTGGAACGGAATAAGAATTTTTTCCTCTCTAAGGCCACACCAAACTGGCTGTTCGGCTACATTAAATTTATCCCTTCATGAGATCCACAACAAATGGCCCACAGGAATTTACTAAACAGGAGAATTTTTAGGACAATTCCCGTTATTTTGGAGATGAGGTTAAAATTCTAGCCAATTTTAAGAATATCTGAAGGGCATAGTTTTCTACTGTATGCCATACAAATGGAATAATTCTTCCAAGATTAAGTTTTATATGTATTTACATATGAAATTTTCTCATTCATCTCTTCGTTCTCAAGAAGCTGTAATATTCCCTCATATAAGCTAGTATGACCTTGGGAGAGCAAAAAGGTCACAATCTCAAAAAATGTATCCTAAAAATTGAAGTTAATATTATGAGGCTATTTTAATATTAGTGACTTTACCATTGAAACACTGATTAATTTGAGATTATGATACGAGTGCATATAAGCACTTAATAAGTATAACCATAATTATATATTATTGGGAATAAGATAGACTGGAGAAAAAATACAGCCAAACTCATATAATAAATATTTTTCAGTGAATCAAATGGAATAAGATTGTATTTTTTCTTAAACCTCTATCCTGAGATTGTCCTTCTCCATGGAATCCACACCACGCATCAAATAAACAAAAGAAAATGTCTGCGGCAATCCTAGTTATTCTGTTTCCCAATATGTGTTTTTGGAAATCATAATTTAGTGTATTTGTGTTTATAAACCAGTGAAATCAAGTTCTCAGAGTGGATCAATCTAGCCATTTTAGAGAAGAAATGACGACACCTCATATAAGTATAATCTCTAAAGTCTGGCCTTAAACTAATGTTTCAAATGTGGTACAAAATGTCACAAAATCGCTTATATTAGATATTTCCCCCAAATGTGAGAGATGTAGCAAAGTAGTAATTAAGATGGAGTCAGGGAAAAGTGGCTTGATTTACATGATAAGATTGCTCGGGCTCAAGAAAAGTTCACAAGTGACAGATCTAAGCTTTGGCTATCATGTGGAAGAAATAATCCAAGACTATTTTAATTATTAAAGATAAATGAAGTGCAGTTCAGACACTGAGGTGAATTCACAATATTATGTAAGAAACACAGTAAGAACCATAGAACATAGTCAGAAAGATGGACAGAGGAGGTAGAACTAAACGTGGGGTCCAAGACGCACATCAGCTACAAGGAAGAGAAAGATGGACTTCCTCAAGTACTCGAATTCAGCTTATAGGTCTTTCTTGCTTATTTGACTCTTGTTATTTTAACCCTAGGATAGTAGGTAGTCAGGAAAGTAAGTCTAAAGCAGAATCATTTCAAGCTGTGCTGCCTCATCCTCCAAATCATCTAATCTCAGCTGCGAGCCCTGATTCCAGGCTTTCTCAGAATCAAAAACGGTTATAACAGTTACGTTTCAAGTATAATGGTGTACAACTGGTCTCTATTTTATCCCGTTCCTTTCCTTTCTTACTTGTAAATAAAAAATGCCATTAGGATGTGTTGCATTATTGCCTTCTTGCCAAAGACAATGAAGACAAGCCATTTATTCTATTACTGGTGACCTAGTTTATTATGGACAGCCTTAAAAAACAGATGAAACTATTGGTTAATTCCTGTCAAAATAATAGCAAAATATTAACCATGCTCAAATCAAAGATTAGTGTTTTCATCATACCTTGTTCAAATTCACAATTCTGGGCAGGGCTGATATTCAGCCAGAAGGTAACAGAATAGGCCATATTGGTTGTTAAAATAATAAAATAATGCTATTCATTGTCACAAACCACTAACTGTACTTACTGTCTGAGGACAGACCATGCTCTTTATTATAAGGACCACCTGCCTCCTTATTCTCAGAATACTCATACCCAAGCTAATTCAATCAATGCCTTTAAAGCAACAGGTTCTCCAAGGGACACCTTCAGGACTATGACTGATGTCTTCTCATATTGGTCAAGCTATATCTTCCACACTATATTTGTCTATGTATTTGAGCAGAATCAAACATATTTAGAAATTAGCTTTAGCTCAACTCAGATGCACCTCTACAGCCCTTCTCTGCATAGAAGTAGGATGACACTATATTTGAGAAGGTTTATCAGGCTCATTAATTTTTATAATAGAATACTAGCTTTACCACCTGCAAGTCTGATATCTAAAATATATAGCTCTTGCTTCTATAATCAATAATTTAAATATTACCATGGGTCTGTTATAGACTAGACAATTGGCAACATGTACTGTCCATGCTTAAGGCACATGGAATTCAATTTTTAAATGAGTTCCACTCAACTTCTATAAAGCATGGTCAAGGCAATATTTGAGAAAGTCTAAAAATATATTGATTATTTCTTTCAGATTATCTAAAATCTATTCCGGAATCTACTTTAAGCAATAGAAAATAATGGAACTAGACTATATTAATTCGGAGCTCTATAAAAATGCTTTCATTAAATTAGCAAGTGTAGTTGAAATTCGATATGAGAGAGAGTACAAAAAAAAAACCTTTCCTCTTTCCTAAATCAATTATTCAACATGTCACTAATTCTCACCGCCAAATTTATATCTCTCATCCAGACCCATCTGAACCCACTTTTTTAACAACCTTTTTGATATCCCTACTGCCTCAAAAGTGTCTGAAATTCAACATGTCTAAGACCAAACTGATTATTTCCACTTCAGATCTGCTTGTGTTTCAAAGATTCCCTTTCTTAACACCTTCATTCATTCAGGGGGGGCAAGTTTGAAATTTAGGAGTCATCCTTGACCCCTTGCTCTCTTTCACCCTGATTTTAAACTTATTACCAAGGCCTATTCATTTAATTTCCTAAACATCTCTCAAATTTCTACTCCTCAACATGTCCATACTATCATCTTTCATCTAGACACAATAGCCACCTCAAAGGCCCCCTGCTTCCATTCTGAATACTCTCTGCTCTCTGCACTACAGAGAAATGTTTTCCAAATAAAATCTATCTTTTTCTGCTTAGAAATCTCCGAAGATTGCCATTTCTCTCTGGCCTGCAAAGCCCTGCTTAAGTAGCCCCAGCATGCATAGATCTCCATTACCTTCTCTTGCAAGATTGTCCCTTCTCTTACTACAAAAACTCCAACCACATTGCCTATATTTTAGTTTCTCAATAATCCTTTCTATCACAGAGCTTTTGAACACACTGTTCTCTTTGCCCTATCTCACCCCTTCTCCTAGATCAGTGCCTCTCAAAGGGATTACCTGTGGATTTTGTTAAAACAGATTCTGAATCAGTAGGTCTAGGCTGGAGCCTGAGATTCTGCATCTCTAAGAAGCTCTCAGCTGGTGCTAGTGCTGTTGGTCTACAGGCAGCATTTTGAAATCAAGGACCTAAATAGTTTCTGCTTATCCTTAAGATTTCAGCTCTAACATCACTTCTTTAGGAAAGCCTCTCCTAAACCCCAAGTCTAGGTCATATTCTTTTGTTGTGTGCTTTCATAGAACTGTACTTCTTTCTACATAGCAAAGACTTCGCTTTGTAGTTACAAACTAAAATATGAAAATCATGGCTATTTTCTTCACTCTTGTACTCTTCACCATTTCTCCATAACGGCAGATAACTATTTTGCTCAGCATTGAGCCCACAGTGATAGCCTTAATACTAAGGCCATAAAAGTCATTTAATTAAGTTGTTGAATGAACAAATAAAAAAAGAGTAGAAAGGAGTAAAATCACAAATTGTTGGAATTTAGTGTCAGAACAAAGTTTGAAGTTTGCCCCTCCTGAGGAACACATAAACATTTTCCTTTTAGTGAATGAAAGCCATATAACTCATCACATTTTCCTTTTTTCCCTCATTTGAAGGGAGTGTTCCTAAATTTACTACTATGTTGAAGTAATCAATTTAGTACAGATTTTGAATTATAGCTTCACCTCCATTTATCTACATTTATGACCTGGTTTTAGCCTCATTTTTAACTGTGTTGTATGTGGATGTTTTATGATAAGTTACATCAAATCTTTTATGAAAACAGCAAAGTAGTAATTACTTTAAAAATTATAAATGTATAGATATACTTGATACATTAGCAGTTATAGGCTATAGGTAAAGAACTTGGACTCTGGAGCTCAACAGTTGGTATCTGAATCCTGACTACATGACAACAGAGTATGGCTTGGATAGTTACTTGCACTTAGTTATTTTATTATTACTTCTATTGTTGTTAGGAGGCATGGTCAACAGATTAAAAAAAAAAAAAAGTTCCCAAATTGAGTTGCCACTAATTTTAGAACATGAAATTAGAGTACTCCATTGGCTAAAAGTCTGAGAACATACAATAGGCATAAAATTGGGGCAGAAATCAATGAGAATCTATAAACGTAGTTGTAATCCTCAGGAGAGGCTTGAGATCTCTATAAATATAGACTGATATTGCCTCATTCAAATAATATTGGACATAGTGCAATTAACTAATTTCACAAAGTTATAAAGCCATCCAGTAGTGAAAGTACACATCTGTTAACATAGAACACAGAACTAGTTCCTATTCTATAAGTCTCGATTTCTCAATGATAGCATGATGGTTAACATTAAATCTTAGATATCAAGAAAAGCATTTTAAATGTTGAAAGCAAACTTTGTAGCATAATAAGTAAAGTTGAACAAATCATATTGAATATACTTGTCCACAAACTAAAGATTCCATAAAAGGCTCATCTGATATATTGCAACTGCATAAAACTCTTGCCCTCAGGGAAGCTTCTATTTAAAAAATCCAGTGTGTGCTGTATTCCCTATGTGTAAAAATTATTTACACTTAACTGCAACTTAAAAGTTAATTGATAATCAATATAAAATGTAACATCAAGGGCAAAATTCAGCTTCTAAATGAATATGTAGAGAAGTCTTACTGTGTTCAAACAGGGGCCAGATGAGTACTGCCGAGAATAAAAGTGACTTTGGGTATGAGGACAGCATTTTATAAAGGTTGTAAGTGAATCTATTTTAAATAGCCCATAGTAGATCCAAGAGAAGTTCAACAGGATGAAAGAAAGAAGGTGAGAACATACAACTTTCCAATCTATTAACAAATGTTAATTTAGTGGCAGTGCAGTCAGGTTTTTGTATACATTTTCATTTTAGTGATTCCAGATAAAAAGAAGCAAGTTCTTCTCAGTAAAATCTCAAAGTAGCCAGAAATTCTCTTGGGATATTAAGAAGCTTGTCTCACCTTTTATTTTTCAGTTGATATCTGTAATTCATGAGTCTCCAAACAATATGCAAAAGAGAATCTTTAGGAGAGAGAAAATATTGATTTTAGTCTGAGAAAGTATCAAACCCAAATGTGAAATTAAAATTCAGAGTAATATATGCACATAAGTGAAGAATTCATAAAGTTCACTATTAAAAATGAACTGGCTTTCACTTGCCTCCAATAAATGCAGAACAGCTCCATATGTATTAAACTGAGTTCAAATGTTTTCTGTCGTTATCTTCCATCCCCTAGTTGAGCCTCTTCAGCAAAACATTCAGTGGAATAAGCAGGACTTTTTTGCATTTGGTGTTTTGAGATTTCCAACTTGTGTGTGTATGGGGACCTGTTCTTTTAAAGTTCAATTCCATTCAAATCAGTAGAAGAGACAAGCTCTCTCTTATGCAATGGAATTTTTAAAAACATGCATATTGCTTTTACAAACACGTATATACTGCAAATCAAAAGAGTTCCATACAAAAGAAAAATTCCCCGTGGAAAGAAAAAAAACGTTGCTAATTTCTGTTTAAAAAATGACATATCGCCTTCAAAAAACATGCATAACTGTGGAAAAATAAAATGCAACATTTTGAGGGTTGAAGTGTAAGAAAACCCTCTTTCATAAAGACATCCAAATATCTTTTGAACTATTTATACCATATGTGTCCCAATAAGGCTCTTTTCTGATTAAATAATGACAAGTAAGTGGAACCAAAGTTGGCTTCAAAGACCCTTGAATCTTTACACAGCTTTTTGTAATTTTGCAAGTGTGAAATTTAGCTATCATTAAACAAATCTTCTAAAGAATGATTTCCCCGATTGTCAAGTATGTCTAGGAATAAAATGCTGTGCCCATAGTAGGCACTCAAAAAATACAAATGGATAAATCAATAAAGAAATGAATACTTAGGAAAGCAATTCTTATAAAATATACGTATCTGTTCTAAAAGTCTAGCACAAATTTATTTACTTGAAAAAGTAATTATGAACCTAAGGTGGACAACCACCTCTTAAAATTAGTTGAGAGCTAACACAGTATGATAGTAGGATAATGGCCAAACACATGTGGAACAAACAAAGAGGGGGAAATTGTGGTCATTAAAATTTCGAATAATTTGTAAGGATGTAGGAAAATACTTATAATAAAACATTAAATGTAAAAGCAGGGAAAACTACATGTACAGTAAGATATGAATGCTTTCATACTCATAGAAAAAGAGACTGGATAAAATGTGCAAAACATTTTAACAGTAGATATCTCTAGGCAAAAGGATTTAAAATGTTAAGTTTTCATTTTTAATGAAAATGTTCTTCGATAAGCATGTGACACTTTTATATTCAGAATAAAAAGATGTTTTTTCAAGTAATTAAATTTGTGCCCGGAATTTTAGAAAAGATGTGTGTGTGTATTTTATAATGTTACAGTACCTTTTAATCTAAAATTCCCTTTAAGAAAATGTGGCTTTTCAAGCTGTGTTCTACAAAACCAATGAGCTGTTCATGGATTTAGCTGCACCAGCCCTACATATCCCAGAGAGCCCAAGAGTGGTACTGGTAAACACCTACATGAGTTTGCAACACCTCTAATTGCCCAGACAAAGTGGAAGAAGCACACCAACAGAACTTCATCGTTGTTGAAATAACACTAGAGGGAAACAAATCCAAAATTCCAGGGACACTTCAGGTACCAAAAACTTTAGGTTTCAACTCCACAGTAATATTCGAAAGCCAGTCATCAATATATAAGAATTTAATAGTCCAACCTTTGGTATCACAGATTTTCAGGAACCGATGAAAGTTTAAAAGGGCTATCTGGTATGGCAATTTACATGATGCTTGCCATCCTGGGGTCAGCCACTGCCAAACAAATGCCCGGAATTAAATAATCTTCTAGGAAACTTGCTACCTTCTATGGCAAATTCAACAGAATGTGTTTTCTTCCTCAGTATTCTTAGAGTAGCAACCACTACCTTAGCTTGATTTTAAAAAAGGAAAGAAAGAAAGAAAAGAAAGGAAGGAAGGAAGGAAGGAAGGAAGGAAGGAAGGAAGGAAGGAAGGAAGGAAAATACATTTTGCCAGGATTCTTTTTGCTTACAATGGGGGAAAGAAAAATTTTAAATGATTTAACCAAAAACAAAAATAGAGACATATATTGAGAACTTCAGAGGTAAAACTGGTTCAGGTGTAACTGGATCCAAGACCTCAAATTCTAAAATCAAGATTCAAGTTCACACTATCACTTGGCTCTGCCTCTTTCTGTTTTGGCTCCATCTTCAGGTTATGGTGGCAAGATGGGTTCAATGACTCCCAGGCTCAAATTCTCTCCTCTCAGCAATCCTCTTAACACACACACAAGAACACACATAGACACATGTATACACACATAGAGCATTTTTTTTTCTTTTGCCTCCAATGGTTTTTAAAAAATAAAAATTCTGGGCCTAAACATTGTTGTCCTAAATTGAGCTTTGTAACCTGCCTGAATCAATCTTCATGGTCAAGGATATGAAATTCATTAATTGATTCTTTTACACCACCCATCCACTTTTAAGAATTGAGCACAGGGTCAGTTCCAAGCAAACCAAATGGAGTGAGAAACGAAAGGATACAGTTACTCTAAATAAATGTGAAGAAGAAGACAGAAGAGATACTACATGATAGATAGGTAGATAGATAGGTAGGTAGGTAGGTAGGTAGGTAGGTAGGTAGATAGGTAGGTGGGTAGATAGATAAATAGATAGATATAGACAATAGATAGAGGATAGATAGATGACAGATAGATGATAGATAGATGGATAAGAGACAGACAGACATTCATGCATCATAAGGTAATTTCTTTGCAGCTATACTCTCCAAGGTCTTGACGGCAAACAGAGAGAGCGAATAGGGTTGTACCAATAAATATTCAGGAAAGAATTGTTCCGTGTCAGCGTCATAGGACTTTATAGTTTTTAAAATAAAGAAAAAAAAATGAGCATAATGGTGAACCATTTCACAAATATTATGGTGATATTAACAAACAATGAAACAGAATCAAAGACAAATTTTATGATGACCCATACCATCTGTCGCCTGGCATGGTCTAATATAAAACTGAAAATTCTGTCACCAAACACCACATGCCTTCAGCCCTTCAACAAAAGCAGCATCCAGTTATTCAAGGTGTTGGGCACAAAATGACTAGTTAGAAATGTACTTGCTTGAGTGACTATCTCTGATAATCTCACACAGCTTGTGGTAGGAGTAAATGTGTTAGAAGCAGTTAAATGAATTTAAGAAGTGTACCATGGGGTGAAAGATAAGAGCAATCGTGTTTTGTAATGACTGACTTAGACAGAAATTCTGTTGGAAGATGTTTCAGAAAACTGTGAAAAAATAACTGATGGGGAAACCTTGGTGAGACAGCTAAAATTTAAGGGGTAATGCTGAATAAAGACACTAAAGAATGTGTATATTCATGCACCAACTGAAAGTATTGAAATTTTCTTTTTTAATCCTTAATTCTCAATCAGAAAATAAATCTTTATGATACAGAAACAGTGGGGAAAAATATGTTACAAAGATGATTCCAGGGAAGAAAAGAATTAAATATTTGAATCTTTTGAAGTTAAAAAAAAAAAAAAAAAAAAAAAGTCTTTTGTTTTGAAACAACTATGACAAAGATAATCTTAGGCAAAGCTCTTTTACTCTTTCAATAGGTTTGTACTGAGCAATCTACCCTAATCCATCCTTCCTAGAAATACATTCATAAGCCAAATACATATAGCGCCTGCCCATCAAAGAACTTACAATGCAGAAAGACTGTATTTAGTCTAAGGTATCGCAAAGACTTACATGAAAAAGTGTTATTTAAACAGGAGTGTGAAGAGTCAGTAGGAGATATTTAGCCTAACGCTGAGTTGGAGGCAAAAGGATGTTCCAGAACATCCTGAGGCAGGAGAAAGAACGGAACTTAAGTATAGAAAAGACACGTGAGTTGTGTGTAACAAGGAAGGAAGCAAGTGCTGCAAGGTTAGGCTAGAAATAGGGGTTGTTGCAGATCATCTCTGTTAGGGATGATAGTCTTCATCTCAAGAGCAGTGAAAAATCACTGAATGGTTTTGAGCAGAGTGGAATCAAGAATATATGCAATTCACAAAGGTCAGACAGGCCATAATGTGGCAAAATATAAAAGATTTGGAGATGAGAGTGCATACCGGAGCTATCAACTATCAAGGTGTCAGGGACGATAATAGAGATGAAAAGAAGTGAGGGATCTGAGAAATATTTAGGAGGTCATTGACAGATTCGAGGATGAATTGGATAAGTAGGGCAGGGGAAACTGAGGTGCGAAGGATGACCTCTGGTTTTTTATACCCACTGGTTATAAGTTCCCTGAAATGGGAAACACTAGTGAAGGAATAGGTCCAGGAGGAGGGCTGGATTCTGAATTGTCTTAAATACCTTGAGTTTGAGGTGCTTTTGATCTATCCGCTTAGGAAAGCAGAATAGATGGTTTGATATATGGATGTTGAACCCAGAAGAGAGGTCTGTGCTGGAAATGTAAACATGGGAGACAGTTGACTTTAACAAAGCATTTGGTGCTATAGGGGTGGACAAAACGACCAGTAAGGAGTACAGGGGGAAAAGGGGGGGAGAGGAGGCAAATTTAGAGCCAATTTTGAGGTATTTCAGAACCTAATGGCCCAGTAATAAAAGCATATGCTTGAAAAAAAAAAATCCAAATTTGAATGTCCTGCATGGTAAAAGGAAAATTAGGATTGTGTGTTAAAGAAGTCCAGAAAAGAGAAAGCTGTAAAAAGGAAGGACTGCTGGATTTAAAATAGCCTCCCATTACTGACAAGCTTCTGCAAATTCAAAAGAACAAAAAAAAAATTATTCCTTCAAACCCCTAAAATATATCTTTAAAATAACAGAAGTGTTTTAGTGTTATACTAAAGACAGGCCTACATTGTGTAAAAGTTTAGATAGGCCTACAAACAGGAACTCTGTACTTAAGATTGCCCCTTACTAAGCAATGGCCACCACAAAGTTGTGGGGGGCTCTCTCTTTTACTGCCTATCCCCTATGGATGAGAGGAAGCAGGAGAGAAATTCTCCCTGATGCCAAGAAAAGCAGAAGGAGAGAAGGGAATGCCCTTCCATACCCAGAGACGCAGAGGGAGCTGTTTACTTTCTCGAGGATGGTGAGAAGGTATGTGTGTTCACTGGTCACTGCTGCCCACATTGGTGGTAAGGAATTCAGCACAGAAGCACTATAGGAAACAATCATTAAATTGAATTTTAGGTCAAATAGGTTTATTTGGCTTAGCTTGGACTAAAACCACCATTTAAATCCTTCTCCCTGGGAAAATATGTTTGAAATTTGCTTCATGTAAGGCAGGTTCTCCTGCGAGTCTCTGATCCTATCTCCAGTTTGTATCTTTGGAAGCTCACTTGCTCCAAAGAGCATAAAATAAAAAAGAGAGAAACCATTGTTTGTCAATGTTTATGCTGCTGGGACTCCCGTTCATGCTCCAGGAAGATACTGAAACGAAGAGTACACTGAAGTTATTTCTCAGAGTTCATAGAAGGTTTGAATGCCATCTAAGCTGAAGTCTATGGACATATGGCCTTGATTACAGAAGGGCCTTAAGTGTTCCTGAGTTAATGAAAATGTAGTCTTCTTCCTCTTGGATCAGGAACTTCCTTAATATACCTGGGAACTTAAACAACTAAAAGGTTTGTGTTTTAAGGGAGAAGGGGGGCATAACCAGAAGATCGAGAATAGATGAAAGTACCTGTTTCCTGTCTTCCAAGGATTTACAAGAATCCTGGGAGCTCTCCCTGGTGCTACTAATACCATGACCCTGCCTTGTTTGATCAATCTTATATCTTTGTTCATACTTCTCTGTGCATATCTCTTGCCAGAAATCCAACCTGAAAGGACTTTGATTCATTATTTCTGTCTCTGGCCAGCAGCACTAGGCTACCGTCATGTTCGCCACCACCCCGATCTCTACCTAATTCGTCTTTATCCCATCTGAAGCAGAACTGTCCTAGGATGCAACTTTAATGATTCTCCTGCCTAGTAGTTCCTCTTCAAACTCTCCAACCTCGCTGTAAGGCCTGAATAGTTGAAAAATTACAGAATTTAAAGGGAGCTTAAAGGTTATTTAATAAATACTAATCGTTGTTGTCTTTAGTGCAAGGCACTGTCCTAGGGCTCATCCAACCTTCACAATATCCTTAAAAGTTAAGTAGTTTTATCATCCCCGTTTTATGAATAAGGACACTGAGACTCAGAACACTTAACTAGCTTGCTGTGTTTATGCCTGAATATCACTCCAATTACACTTCTGCTACTCTACATTGCTTACTTGGGCCTGTGGCCACTGCTCCTCACTGGCCTGGGTTATCTCACTGACCTTGATCACTTGCCCAGTGAGTCCTACAGCATCTGCTAGATTCAATCTACTTCTCTGGGCACCCAGTGTTGGCCTCATACAAGTCAATACTCTTTCACCAAACCATATCACATAGCAGTTATAAGTGGGAACTTTGGATTTTGATTGACAGAATTTTAATCCTGGCTCTGATGCTTCATAACTCTGGCATTTTGTATTGTTTACTGAATATCACAACCTATTTCTTCACCTGTAAAATGGCAGTACTCATATCTACTTCATCGGGTTGCTTAGAGGCTAGGTGAGAGAATATACCTATAGTGATTCATACACAATAGCTGCTCAATAAAAGAGAGTTATTATTTTTGAGCACTTCCTATGTGTCAAGAAAGGTGCAAGTCTTTATTACCTCTCATGCTTTGGCATGTCAGAAACAAACTTTTGAAACAGGACTCATATAAATGGAGACCAATTTTATATAGTTTTCTGCATAGTCACACACACACACACATACACAACACAAGTTATAGAAAATTGCTTCACCACAGTTTAGAAATTTTATGTCACTAAAAGACCAATATTTCAAATAGCCTGTTAACATTTTATATTTTTTGCAGTTACTCAATGGTTAATGAGGTTACATGTATTCCCAACACTTACTTCTATATAGATTTAAATGATGTTAATGCACATTAATACTCCTAATTACAAGCCCCCCGAGCCTGTTTCCCGTGCACTTTATACCAAGAGGTTCATGGAGGTGACTAAATCTAGACACTTTATGACTGATGCCAAAACCCACACAGACCCAGCCTATGGGTCCCTTGTACACACTATGAGGACAAGGGCTGCATATGTAGAAATGGAAAGAGCTGTTCCAGTTGAGACCTGCAACACTGAGTCCGACAGCAAGAACTTCTGGCTTCTGGAGCTAAAGTCCTCATGAGGGTTTTCTCTGAGAGTCTATTATACTTTGTGAAAAGCAGTCTTGATTTGAACCTCCACAGTTCATTAAATGTGTTTTCAATCATCTTTAAGCTTAGTTGAGGCTTGAGAGTAAAATGCTCAGATCCAAGATCCTTTTCCTTCAAAAGACTGCTCCACCCTTATGTAAATTTACAACTACAGGTATGTAGATATGTAGAAGAGCTATTGCTTCCTCAGGGACCACTGCAATTCATTAAAAATTCCTTTTCTTTTTCTTTTCTTTTCTTTTTGTTTTTTTTGTTTTGTTTTGTTTTGTTTTGTTTTGTTTTGTTTTGTTTTGTTTTTTAGACTTTAGTCACAACATTTTACAACCTCCCTTGAAGTTAGGCTTTGGTCCCATAACCAAGTTCTTACCAGTGGAATTTGAACAGAAATGATGAGCACCACTTTAAGACTTAGCCCATAACAACCTCCCTGTGTGATCCTTTATGCTATCTCCCTTTCTGCCAGCCAGTTTCAGATGGTAATGGGGTCATTTGTAGGTAACAGAGTCATAGGGTTAACGGATCTTGGGTCGCCGAATGAATATATGGAGAAAAGCTCCCTGAGCACCTACCCAGGACTGACAAACTTTCACAGTATTCATCTGTTACATGCTGGCCTCTGCTTGTCACCAGATATTTTACCCTCACTGATAAACCGCTCAGTTCCTCTTAGGAGTATTCAAGCTCTAAATACAATAGCTTTATTGGGAGAGATGTAATACATCTTCAATGTGTAAAGCATCTAAGTTTCAGGCTCTGAGACTAGCTAAAATTCTCTGTACAAAAATCTGGTTTAGAGTCAATTCTATCCTTTGCAAGGGATAAGAACATAATAATGAATTACATGAGACCATATATCTTGCATGCAGCTAATATTTGAATCCCAGTTTAGCCCCAGTCCATGGCAATTTCCACCATACATCGACAAACAGGAAATATCAAGAGCTTCCACTCAAGGATCATTAAAAATACTACTTCTCCTTAACCCTGGTCTCTAGAGATTTATTTCCTTTCTCTTATGCATGTTTCTAAATTCTTTGAAAGTAATTTTTAAAATCCATTTTGTCAGTGGGAACAAAAAAAAGAAAGTTTAAAGAGTCACGGAGATTACCAGTAATAAAATATGTTTCAGAGCAATTATTTTCTAGGTTTCTTCTAAAAATGTGATCTCTCTCTTACCTACCAAAGCCACTTGTTTATAATGCATGGATTTTTTTTTACAGGCTTATCTCTTTTTCTCAGTATCTTAACAGGAGTTTTATAGTATAGATACTTCAATAGTGTTAGTGTGTCTATATTTTTATCACCATAACGAGTCAATGTAGATGCAACTCAGATTTTCTAAAATAATTTTTTTCCTTCCAATGGTGTATATTCTATGTGTAAGCCTTTACAGGTTTAATTTCAGAAACACCTCATAGGTTGTAAAGACATAACAATCTGTGAACAATATTTAAGTCAATAATAGACACAATGCTGTATAAATTTTAAAGTTGGATGTTGCAATATGTACAAAAAGATACTGAATGCTCTGAGAGAAGTCACATTCTGCAACCTTGCAGCATCAATCATGATTTCATTGAATACTTGACATAGCAATTAATGGCATATCTGGCATGTATAGGTGCCCCTAATCATGTTTTGGACTGCATACCAAAATAGTATCAGGCAAGGACTGTCAGTAAATTACTTCCATTTTCTCTGCACAACTGAATAGAAATACTTCTCTCTTCGTATTCTGGACAAATTATGTCTGCCACACATGTATTTTTGACTTGGACAAGAGATTACATAGAAATGGTGATGATCGCTGAGGCAACACATTGACTGAATCATGCGATGATCAGTTATGATGCCCAGCTGAGTAACCACCAGTTTACATCCTTTTTAGAATAATATTTCTGCCAGGGTTGGAAAAAACTGCCTTTTGATCTATTAAATCAAATGGTCCTCAAGTGACTATAACATTTGTGGAAAGAAAAGTTGACTTCTTTCCACAAATGTTTTAGTGGAAAACATTTTCCTCCCCCTTATCCCTATGTCCAACCAGTCTGGAACAATAAGCATGACTTTAGCATTAAACTGTTTCTGTGCTGCTTCTCATTCCAAGTTGTGTGTATAATATTTGAACTTTACAGTGTCCTGCATCATTTTAACTATAGCTGTGCTGCCATGCTAGTTTTTGCATTAACACAATCATTTCTAGGCACTGTATTAAATATGACTCATTTTAATGCTATATCGATAGGCCTGACCTCATAATAGATACTGCTGTCCTAAGTCTTTAAATGTTGAACAGGGATATGCAGGTCAGTGGCATATTAATAGGAGTCATCTACGCACATGAATTATTAATTATTTTGTTGTTTTAAATGTTTATGAAATAAGAATATAAAATGAGATATCTTTCTCACACACACACACACATACACACTACAGTGCCTGCATAGATTTAAGAGAGAGAGAAACTAAATTTCTGTGGTACAGGAATTTTTTTTAAATCTATATTCACAAAGGCAAGAGAAGTTTTTTTTGTTTTGTTTTTTTGTTTTTTTTTTTTTTTGCTGAGAGTAAAACTCACTAAAGTTTATGTTTTTAATTGAACATCAGAAGGATGCACTATATAATTTTTGAAAAGTTAGAAGAAATCAGTATCAAAATAAAACAGTTGTGTGTAGAATAAAAGACCATATAAAGTTTAATCTAAAATATATTATAAAGTGTAGTTTTTTGATTAATGAATATTCTTTAATGATTTAGAGTTGATACACTTCTTTCTTTGTATATAAATATTCCTCTCAAATATTTAAATATGGCTTATGCATATCACAGCATTTGCAAAGACGATATAGTTTTTATATGCTGCCTTCAAGATTATTTGGCTACATTATAGGTAACTATGAGAGAAACTTAATCTCAATCAGAAGAAAAAGAACACAATGGCCTGGGCCATGTGCTCATAAATGTCAGATACACTTGTGCAAACTGAGATTAGCATGTCCGTTAGGTCACAAGGGCATGGTCATTTCAGTTCAAAACTCCCCAAATTCATTTACCTTTTATTTGTCATCTGTTATGACATTTGAAGCTCAATTTGTGTGCTTTTCTTAGAATGTCTTATCTAATTTTTCCTATAATTCATAGTTGCATTCTACATCTTATGATGATAAAAGAAAGCATTTGCATTCGATATCCATGTTCCCAAGCACTTGTTTTCAAATGATATTTTCATAAGTAGAGTTCGAAGGTTTTCTATAATGCAATTCAAAAGTGCCTCTCCCAAAAAAGGATAGATTCCTAAAGCAATGAATCAATATATTAGATATGGAAGGAGAAAAAAAAGCAAAACTTCCTCCACTGGTATCACACTACTCAGCCATAATATATCTGCTTTTTTTTTTCTATCTTGACAGGGATTCACAGATGTCTTTTCGACAACCATAAAACAGAAATACACAATACGAAAACAAAAGAATATGTATATTGTCAGTAATAATTTGAGTACTCTACAACTCCTTCTGTTAACACTGTTGTTTCTGTCCGTTTTCACATGCAAACTTCTTTCTGCTTATAAATCAGGAGACTAAAGGGGAATAAATACCTACGTATCATAGTGATCTAACACCCATCCCAAGCAAGCCTCATCCTGTGTCACTGCCTAAGTCATGCAAATTACACCAGAGCTGCCAGTTGACTAAGATTAATGACACTGCGCCAGCTTCTTTGTTTCTCTCTGCGGCCGTTTAGTGTGAAATACTATCCAAAAACATTATCTATCCTCGATTAATCCCACAAATTTGTTCACACGATGCACATTGTTTAGGGCAATTTACAACAAGAACATACTGAGCACAATTGCATTTAATTACTTGGGTTCTAATTACATTCATTAAAGGCTAATAAAATAAATGAAACAGCTTTAAAAGCTTCTGCAAAACACATGGGTCTTGTCTCCCTGGTGAAATATACAGTAGATGTTTGATGTGAAACACAGATCTGACTATATATGTGTGTTTATAGATGTATATGTATACATATCTCATACATTATATAAGGTAGATTTTAAATCTGAAGCAATAAAACATCAAATATTCTACAAATGCATAACTTAATGAGTGGTTGAGAGATTTTAGGAACCTAGAACTACTTTTTATGTGGCAAATAAAGAGAAAAGCAAATCAGTTTTCAAAATCCATTTTGAGTCTTAATTGTTTCCACCTGCATGGCCCAGATGCCCAATTCTCTCTTTTCCATGTCCACATTATAAAGGCCACTGACCAACAGAACAGGGAGGCATTCCACTCATGCTGGGTTCTGGAGAATATTTCTATCAGGTTCAATCTCAAAATCCGGTCAGGATTTTGGCTTACCTCCCCACCCCCAACCCCCAACACTGGAGGCAGCTTGTTTAAAGACTACATAGCACATTGAATGAAAAGTCATATTTTAAGGAACACCGGGTGCTCTGAACAACTTACTCTGTGAGGGTTAACTTGTAAACATCTGATTTCCTAATATGTGCATAGCTATTAGTTTGGGCCATTTGAGAAAGAGAAAATGTAAAATATCATTGTTAACAACTATGCCAGAGAGAAACCAATATTGGACATTCCAAATAAAGGCTTTCATTTCAAGCTTTTCTATCACTTGACTGGAGCTTTGAATAATCTATATTACCCAAAGACAAATGTCTACTTAACTAATTGTCTTATATACCTCTGAAGTCCATACTCTACTTTATCAAGTCTATAGTGATTTTATCTAGTAAAGGTATACTATGCCTTGTAAATCCCTCTTTACCACTCAGCATTCACAAATGGAGCAGCAGCATATAAATCTAAATACTTGTGATTGACATATCTCATTACAAACATTTTGCTTCTAGAATGGATTTTGACCATTATCTGAAATAAATTAAAAACTTTGGGGATGATTTTGATAGGCACCTGGATTTAGGATATCAATTGAATTCAGGTCTTTGTCAAAGAATAAAGATTTTTTTTTAATCTTGCATAAATGCATTGGGAAAATCTTATTATTGTCTCCTTTTTTTAAATTTTTTTATACTTTATATACTCTAAATATTTGACTTGAGGAAATACTCTGACAATGCAGAGAGAATTAAGAAGATGGCTTTGTTTTTAATAGTGATAAAAAGTGAAAACATCCTAAATGCTCATCGTGAAGGAATGGTTAATAAAGTATAGGAATCCATATTATGTAGTCCTATGTAGAAAGTAGGGGTGGGGGAGGTAAATCCATATGTACAGTATAGGATTTTCCCAAAAAGCAAGTTGTTGGGCAACATATACTATATGAATGTACAAGGTTGAGTGCGAGTGTGCATACTTGGGTTTGTATGTGTGCGAGTGCATGAGAAAAGGTCTGGAAGAATCCAAAAACTGATAGCAATGGTGAGCTGAAGAGAGTTGTCAAGGGGGGAGGTGAGAAGAGACTCTCAGGGCAGGGAAGAAGACTTTCTCTTATTACTCAATACACAGTGAAATCTAGTGTTGTTGTTGTTGTTGTTTTTAATAAAACTATATTTGTGTATTACATGTAACTTTTTGAAGTTGATCTGTGTGGAAGTTAAATATTAAGAGCCGTAATGTGGTATTAAACCTGCCCCCCCCCACACACACACACACCACCACCAGTAATTTCCCAGATATCTTCCTCTGATAGCTCTTCAGAACATGATCTGGAAGAGATTTTCACAGAAATTTAAAAACAAAGTGGGATTTTACAATCTGGAAGTTTTCTCTCTTTGACACCCACTGTCTGCTCCTACCTTATTATTTTCATTTCCTTCTGTTACATATCAGTGCCAGCAATTTAGAGAGAGTTGAATTCTCATAAAGCAGCTTCAGGGGGGCACTTAGTGTCTTCATAGAATCCCTCTAACAGGAACCCTGAGGCAAAGCCACCCACCCTAGAGAATCCGGAGTTCAGAGTCATGTCCAACATTAGTGAAGATTACCTCTCTGGAATGCAATGGCACAGCCTATTTTATCAAACTCAGAATCATAATAGCATGGAAAAGGACTTGACATGGAAAAAAGACTGGTTAACTGAGAAGCAAAGCAGGACTGTAAAGTCTTGGGTGTGTATTTTCTGATGCAGGTTTTTCTTCACCACTTCTCAAACACCACTTGGTCTCAGAGCTTAGAAAATTAAAGGAGCCTAAAGGTGGAGACCCATCATTTCATCATGTTATTTCTGATAATGCCTCCAAAGTGCAGTCCAGATCTTTGGGCTTTGCATTAAAGGTTCTTCGGCTATGAGGTTTTGTGTCTTGCTACTTGATTTCATATTTCATATGCACCATTCAGAGCTGGCAATGTTTTTTTGATAGTCTCTCATCCTAGAATCTCTTTGCTGCTCTCCACTTCTTTCCACCTGTCAGGATCCCTCAAGGTCCATCTTAAATGTCATTTCCTCTGCCAATTCTTCCTGGTATCCTATGAGGTGCCTTTCCTATTAAAAGTCATTTTTGCTATCACTGTACCTCCATTAGTTTATTTGTGCCTCTGTGGCATGTGCCACATGTGTTGTATTACAGATCTCCATGTATGACTCCTAATTCCCTAATAAAATGTAAGCTCCTTAAAGTTTGAGACTGATACCAAAGTGCCCATGAGACCAAGTAGAGTGCTTATCATATAGCAAGAAGAAAATTTTTTTTAAAAAAAATGAACTAATAATTAACCAGATTAAAAGAATACCTGAATTGTTTGAATAATTATTCAACAATTTGTGTCCATATATAGCTGTCTCTAGACAGAGCATCTCCAATGTCTACTAGAGTACCTAGCATGTAGTAGGTACTCAATAAATGTGTTGAATGCATGTGAATAAATAAATGAACAAACAGACACAGGAACACATACGTGAAATAAGTTTTTTCTTTCTCCATTTATCTACTCCAGGAGGGAAAATGTTTATTATGGTATCTCATAAATAATGTTAAAATCTCTTCACGGCATTTCATCAAAAACAGCAGCCTTTGGTATTATAGTCTAAAACGATAATAACAGCTTTATACAGTGTCCGTAATTCAGCATCTAGTTTTCATTAAGATTTTTAGGACTAACTCTTACATGCTTAGAGTTTAAATTTGTTCTATTTTACAATAAAAGCTGTAGAATAATTACGAATATGCTTAATGAGCTCTGGATTAGTAATTTATTATCTTTAGAATTCTTTCTTTATACAAACTTGCAGAGATTTAAAGATAGAGTGTTTATAATGACATGAACATCTCGAGAAGTGATAGGCAGAAGAAATGCCTTCAAGGAGAACAGGAGGCTCAGTGAGACATTTGTCATGATGAAAGTCCCCTATACTTTGACACTTCTGGGCAAGAGTCCACAGCTTCTCCTAGATGGCCAAGTGGCAGTATTTGTTGTGTACACACACTCACATGCATTCCTCTTTATGACTTACAAGACCTTCTCCTTCTCTTTCTAACAAGGATGCATAATGTGCAGGGGAAATCCCAGACAAATAATATCAATACATTGCAATAGAACTCAGTGATTCCTTTCTTTTTCTTCTTTCTTTACCCACCTCTAGGAAACTAAGAGGAGCTGTTCCATGTAAGCAACAGAGAAATATATAACTACAAACTGAAAGCTCATGACCTCAATCCTCAGCCGCCCCTTGCCCCTCATTACTGCAGCAGTTGGTGTAGGGAAGGATTAAAGAGGGCTAGAAATCATTGGGTGAGCATACAAGGGCTCAGAAATTTGACCTTCGTTTCTTAAAGCACACAGTCTCCACTAAAAGCTGGTATATGAGGAGAATTAAAAACAGAACCAAGAAAGGTCAGGTGGAGTGCAGATGCACTAACAAAGATGAGGTTGAAAAGGCAAAATATAAAAAAAATCCTCCAAAATATTTATATTTTCTTCTATCAGGGATAAGTTGACATCATAGGAAGACATTTTGGCTTTTGCCACTAACCAAAATGCAAAAGAACCTCAATGCCCAAAGTAAGAACTTAAAATATACAATTGCCAGAATCAGAGAGGACTTCAGAGTACAGCTCCCAAATGCAGGAGACTTTCTGAGGGCACTTTCTAATGAAATGGAATCAGATTGTGCCTCTCTTATATCTGATGGCTTTTACTATCTGTATCTGTGAATTACCCAAGTTTAATGGGAAATACAAGAAGAAACTACAAAGGCACTGACTAGTTAAATATTTTTACAATTGTGAAATTTTCAGCAAGACTCTCTCTTTTCCAAGAAGGCAGAATAAGGGGCAATGGACTAACTTCGTAAAGCATATGAAGGACCATGGCAACAACCTCAATGGGAGCGTGAATTCAAAAGCATTTCAAAAAACAAACACTGAGAAGTGAATGATTCCCATCTGTCAGCAACATTGGGGCCACATCATTCATTGTTGCAGTCCTGTGCTGCATGCATATTGGGAACAGTCCTGCCCCTTCAGAGATCTCTGGATGTAGATGAGGAAACTAAGGCATTTAATTGAAGTAAGCCCAAATGACTTGCCCCAAAGAGGTGAGCAGCCTGAGGTCAGTAAATGTTTGCTGAGTTCTGAAAAGAAAATCCAATAGCTATCTATTTTCTTTTTTAAAAGCAATTACAAAGATATTTTATATTTTTATGATGGTTTGTACTTTCCAAAACAATTTCATAAATTTTCAATGAAGCAAATAAATATGTTAAATACTATCATAGAAAGATGGCAAGATGTGTGTGTTTGTAGATCCTTATCTCTATATTCTTTTCCGTTTAAACAAATAATAAATCCTTTGGAAAAGTGCTATCCAATAAAAATATAATCTGATACACTTAAATAATTTAAAATTTCCTAGTAGCCATAGTAAAAAGGTATAATAAAAAAGGTAAACTTTAATAAAATATTTTATTTAATCAATGTATCAAAAATGTTTAAAAATGCAAATAATATCAAAATTATTGTGAATTTTACACTTTTTAATCTAAGTCTTTGAATCTAGTGTGTTAATTGTAATTACAATACATCTCAGGACTAGCCACTTTTCACATGCTTAATAATCATGCGTGGCTAGTGACAACCATTTTGAATAGCATTGTTTCAAGTTTCCTTCTTTCCCCTAATTTGGATGTTATGTTGCCCTCATTTCTCTATTCACCACTGTAGACTTCAAGAATATCAAAAATTGGCTGACTTGACTTACTGTCATATTTACCAAGGATATCTAATAATCCACATGGGAGATAGCAACACAGTCTCTTGAGTCCTAGGAATGAATGTATGTGCATGTGTTCATAATTATAGTAGTGTATATGTATGTGTGTGACAGGCATCATTATCTAAAAACTTTACTGATGTGCCTATTCCATGTAAAACAAGAACCAAATCAGCATCAAATCATCATGTTGACCAGAATATTTATTTAGCTCCTACAATGCATGAGAGAGCCGTGTTTCTTTCACCAGCAAACCTCAGGTTGATTCTAAACTTTCCTACAGCTCCAGGTGTGGTGGACTCGGCATTCAACAAGGACAATGGGAACCTGACTTCAAGTCTTGCCTCTTTATAAGCACTCTGAGTTGATGCAAGTCATTTCCACACCCTGATCTTTAGTTTACTCATTGGTAAAATGAGGACCGGGTGACCTTTAAGCTCCTTTCCAGTTCTGACAGGCTACAGCTCGATAATAAAAGCTGACTTCCTTTTAGCCTCAAGGAGCACATTCTTTACACTTTAGCAGTTGTCTATAGGGTGTGATTTATGTAGTACTGGTAGAGCTGTATTTAGGGGAAAAAAATTAGAATGTCCAGTTAAAGTTCAGTTAAATTTGAACTTCAAGTAAACAAAAAAATGCAGTATAAGCATGTCCCATGCAATTTTTCATATGTACTTAAACTAAAAAATTATTTATTGTTTACCTGAAATTTCAACTTAAGTGGCATCTCGTATTTTGTCTGGCAATCCTAGGAACTAAGAAAGTCTCATGGCCCTCACCTCTCAACCAAAGCTTGAAATTCTCATGAGGAAGCACAGTGGAATGGATAAGCACAGACTCTTGTCAGATCCCATGAGTTTGAACTCTGGCTTAGAATAGTTTTACTGTGTGTTAACTGAGGGCAAGTTTCTGAGCCTCAGTTTCCTCATCTATAATTTTAAAACTGATCTATGAGGTAAGTACTTATCCATGTTCTATAAATTAAGAAACTGATGGTCAGAGAAGCTGGGCTAGTTACTTTACATTCTCATTTTAATCACTGATGTTTCCCTATGCAAAGGGAAACATTGAATGAAATAATGTATGTGCCAAGTACATTTAAACATTTGACAAATGGACTATATTAGTACTCTTTTGGATACTACAGGTATTGTGGATGAAGGAGGTAGAAAGGGAAATTTTAAGTTATAGGACTCTTTTGGAAGGGAAAGATGTGAGTGAGACACTATTACAGAATCTAGAGCAGCTGAGGGATGAGTGATGAGCAGAAGGCAAGTAGGAAAGAGGCACAGAACTGAGATGAGAGGGTACAAAAACCTCCAGCTCTTCACATGGTACCTAGTTCGCTAAACACTGCACGTGACGCTATAGTTCCAGAGCTCCTGCTCTGTGCTATTTTCCAAAACGCAATTTTGTAGTACTAAGATAAGCAATCATAAGATAAGCATTAAGTTAAGTGCAGATACCATAGCCAAGACAAATCCCTTTCCCCATTTCTACAATATTTCTGTTGTACGTACAAAACAATTGCAATCTATAAGGAGGGCCTTGCTGGGAAAAGCGATCCTCTCAGAGGAGGCTTGGGGGTTTGTATAAAAGTGAGAAAGGGACAATTTTTGTCTTTATAGAATTATGAACTAAACTGAAAGCATCACTTTTAGGGTTCCTTTTAGTGTCCTTAGTAGAACCACCTCTTTCTCTCACTGATGGCTGCCACTAATGTGGCATGTTACTCCCAAAGCTTGGAAGCCAGAAAGCTCTTCCCGGTTTCTCTGTATCTTGGGGAGCCTCCACTCATTCCAAATTGAGAGTGATTAAAAATACAAGTCATCATTTCCTCATAATTTCTTTCCTAAATTTTCTATTCCAGTGATGCTGGCTTGCCTTTAGACTTCTGTTCACAGTGTTTCTCCAGCTTTTGCTGCTCTTTTTCTTTCTCCTTACACAGCTGTCTCTGCATCTTTTTTCAATATTCCGAGATCCACCTCCTTATTAACGCCTTCTCAGCCACCCCACACCAGAGTCATCTCTCTTACGTGAGCTCCTCTGGCACTTCTGATTGGTTTGAGTCACTTAATATTTATGTTGCCTGTGTAGGTGTGTGTGTGTGTGTGTGTGTGTGTGTGTGTGTGTGGTGTGTGTGTACACAAATATGAATGTCTGATTAGAATGTAAACATTGTGAGGCTAAAACAAGGTCTTACAGTTCTGTCTCCTCACAATGAATGAGAAAATACCCTTTAGATGTTCCGTAAACATTATTTTAGAGGAGAAACTAATATAACCCATCAGACCCCCCCTTTTAATAATTCGTGTTTTTGTCTCATTAAGATTGACCTAACATGTTGAAAGCACTAAAAAAAAATGTCAAATTTGTGTAGCCTGGTCTATGGAGCATACTGAGACTTCAGTGGGTGGTAGGTAAAAAGGAGGGAGCAGGAATAGATGGATATTGAATTTGGAAAGCTGACCCAACAGTGGAGCTGGCCACTGAGGGAACTGGTCAGCCATACAAATTAGTACCTGAATTTCTACAGTTTATCTGGTCCATGAAGACAGTTGCTGGAGTGTCCAGACTTTTGTGGCCATCAAATTTAACATGTGAGAGTGCCCTATTTTGGGGTTTCAATCAATTTAGAATCAAGATCTGTCTAGGAACTATAGGTATCAGAGACAAGGTATAGCCCCTGGGAAAGGTGGCTGGCAGGTAAGCAAGGTATGTCTTTCAGAGGTCTGGGATCTAGGGCAAAAAGGTAATGACCACAGGAGCATGAAATGCTTACCTGAAAACTCAAGAAGATATCTATTTGTACTCACTGGATTTATACAGAAAGATGAAGGAAGACTTCACTTTAGGGGATATGTGAGTACCAGAACTAATCTTAGAACAGCCGCTCTTAGAGATCTTATAGAGGTAGGACTAATTCTGGATCTCACTCCCTGGTGAGGTAAAATCTAATGTTTTCTCCCAGTCTTAAGATTTGAGCCCTAGGATTGAGGAGGACTAATCTTAGAGAAGAAAGGCTTCAGTGCTTATATATATCATAGGCCTAACAGGACTGACCAAGTTGAAGGCTAATAATTTATCTGTCGAGGAGTGGTTAGATACCTTTATCAGATATACCCTGAATCTTCTCAGTTATGATTAAATGCCTTTTTTAAAAAAAAAAAAACATTGAAGCTAATTATTTTTAATATTAATAAACACATACACACATAAAGAAGAAACACAGTTCAATTTGCAGTCCGAAAATCATACCTAATAGGAGTCCAGAGTGAATATTCTTCCTGAGTTTATACAGTGAGAAAATTATTTCTTCTCCAAGATATAATGTTATAACATAATCTGCTTTAGAAATATGGCCAGGGTCTTGAGTAGAGCTCACAATATCTGCCACACCACTCCTTCATACAATTCAGTCATTCGTTTTGGATATCAAGTGTGGTAGATGGGGGGGGGGGGGGAGAAATGAGAAAATGTTGGTCAAAGGGCGCAAAATTTTAGTTATGCAAGATAAGTAAGTTCTAGGCTCTAATGCACAATGTGCTGACTATGGTTAATAATATTGTATTGTAGACTTGAAATTTGCTAAAAACTTAAGTGTCCTCACAACAGATACACACACACGAACACATGTACACACATACACACACACACACACACAATTTCTATGTGGAAATTATACCTCAATGCGTTTCAAAAATGAGTATCATAGATGAAATAATAATGGTAGAGAAGACAATCAGAAACAGAGCTGTTGAAGCCCCTACATATGAAGCCCCTACATATAAAGAAGAGGAATGCGAGTTAATATAGTAAACTGAGTAGGAAAAATCAGGCCAAAGAAGTAGAAGAACTAGGAAAGGAGTGTGATGGAAGCCCCAAAAAGATGGAGTTTCAAAATGTCTATTGTAGTCATTGTTGGCAAATGTTGAGAACCCTAGTTGTTTCTTACTTGGCTCTAACGCCTACATTCTAAGCAAATTCACAAATTCCAACTTTGGCTCCAGTAGTCACCAGTTTCAGCAAAAGCTGGAAAAGGATTAAACAAAGTCTGAGTTGAAAATCCACAGGAGAGCAGAGCAGGGCTTTGCTTCAGTATGCATCGCAAAGTGTAAGACTAGGGGGCAATTGGGGAATGTATAGAGTTGCTACCTTTCAAATTCAAGAGCTGAGCAAAATGTTTGTTTTAATAGAATATATAGTATAGGATTCAAATGAAGTCAATAGAAAGATAAGTAAAAACCAAGAGATTTCTGGATATCATTTGAAGGTATTTTGAAAAAGCATGTTTAAAACTCTTTTGATTTGCACATAAATCTGGCGCTGGCAAATAATTGATTATTCTATAAGCAGAAATCTTCCAAACATATGGTAACATAGCCTTAAGAGTTTAGAATTTAATTTGTTTTTCACCTTTATGTTGGAAAAATGTGTTAGATTCACGTGATAAATTATTTCTCTAAAATTCAAGGTTCATAATGTTAACTATCTTATGAAAGTATTATAAACCCCAACAGTCTTTCATTGTTGTTTTAATATATTGTAAAAAATACCTTAAACTTATAACAAATAAACCAAAAATCTGAGAGAGGTGCAAATTTTATTTAAAAATATAGAACAAAAGGCCTATTATATATATAAAAAAAGGCCTATTAGAAAATATAGAAAAAAGGCCTATTATATTTGTGTTTATTCAATGTGTTACCAACCTCATCTGTCAATGAATGCTCTATGTTAGCATAGGACTCTTCCAACATTTTAAATTCCATTAATCTAAAATATAAAGCCCTATACCTGTGATATATTACTAATGCTAATAGATAAGATCACTCAATTATAAACTTCAGTTTACTCTTATTAATGTAGCAAATGAAGTCATGGAAGTGAGTGAGATCTCATTTTGGATAAGGTTCCATTTCTTGTTAAATGTTGTTATTTCAGAGTTGGGCATATATCATCATTGATATAACAATAACAGATGTCTTATTTGTGGATTCCTCTCCTGTCTGCCTCACAGCAATGATTTTACTACTTGTGAAGGATTACAAAAAATTACTGGAGGATTTACAAGAGGTCTCTGCAGTATTTATCTGGAAGCCAAGTATAATATTGTTTTTTCCAAACACATCAACCAACACAACTTAATCCTGACTCAAAAGAGCTGCATTATTCTTTCCTTAGTCAGCCTGTATGATTACAGCTTCAGTACCCTTTTTGTCAATAAAAGTTTGATTAGTCACAATAACAGATGTTAGTTGGGGGTATGAAGAACATCCCATCCTATTCTCCTGGAAACACCAAAACCCATCTTTTACAGGAGGTACCAGAACAAGATTTTGTAGTTTGTACCCACTGAGCTAGTGCCTTTATTAATTGGTATAGTACCTTTTATTGCAGCTGTCCTCAAAGGATTTGGAACTTGCTTATTTCCAGGTTTCACTGAAGTTTTTTTGTTCTTGTTGGTTTCTTATAAATTACTCAGAAATAAGGCAATAGAAATTTTGAGATTTTCAGGACATTATAATTCCTTTTCCTGTTAAGTGTCTACTGAAAAAGAAAACTGGGGAAATGAGTCTTTAAACATTATACTCTTGGGCACAGTCATCAGAGCTGTGTCCTCAAGTACCATCAATGACATAGCTTTACAACCTTTTCTGTAGATAAGAATGTCAGAGTTCAAGTACATAATCAAGGTGCTGTGAAAACAGTTTGTGGGCTTTCTTACTATTTCAGAAATTATTCATAAGCCCTCTTTTAACATTCCCAATGACATAATAGGGCTGTAGGCCACCCTTGTCTTCTTGCAGACTGGCCTACATATTGGGCAATGGGAGCCTATAGTAGATCTGATTTTACTCTATACTGCTTCTAATAGCATATCAGAGTCCAGTAAGGGAAACACACTTTAGATCTTTTACATAGAGGAAATTGAGTACAAGAATGGCAACATGGTGATGGAAGAACTGGAAAGCCAGATGAGGTACAATGAAGCAACCTAAAAATGAGCAATAGCAGGAACCTTCTACCATCCCTAAGAAACAAGGGGAGGAGGTGTTGTTCCTTGAGCTCAAAAGCCAGGGCTGCCTAGTGGGAGCTAGAATCCCAACAGAGGATTGCCCGGTAGGAACTGGAACTGTGGAAGACGGGGCACTCCCGCAGGAACCAGAGCTATAGAACAAAGGTAGCCAGCAGCCCGAGACAAAACCAGACAAGAAATATCCGTCTCCTCTTCTACTACTTGCCATCCTTCCACCTGTGCCTATCATTGGCCAAAACTACCCAGGAGCCACCTGGGGAGAAAGGCTGAGAAGTGTAGGTCCCTGCAACGCAAACTAGAGAGGGGAAGGGCAGAGAATGGACTTGAGAGCAAACAAATAAATGACTGGCAAAAATAGTGTCTGAGAAATTCACATCAAAAGATGAAAATTCTTTTAGTATTATGTATAGCCCCTATCTTCAAAGAATTAGCTACAGCATTTCATTGGAAAGACAAGTTGTAGGCATTAGATAATTAAACAATGCAAACGTATGAATACTGTCTGCTTTGCCGGACCGCTCATGTTTATAATGTGATTTAGCTTATACGTAATTGATAAACAGGGGGACATAATAAATGGGGAACATCAGTGCAATGTGGAAGTCACATTGTTTTAATATGCAAGTTATTATACGAACCAAAATATAACAAGAGGGTAATTATAGCTTTCTGCAAGAAAGAGTCCCCCAGCGTGGCTGTTGCATTGTTTGAAACAACCCTTTTAGTCTGCAGTATCTACTTTTAGAAAATTAAAAATGAATGTTTGCATTCTAGGTTCCCATCCCCAAAGAGGTACTTCCCCAGCCTAAAGAGACTCTAGGCTTGTAGCAGGTTGCACAGCCCAGTGCCCACCTTAATAACAACCTCATAGGCTCATACTCCATTTCCTCCTACATTATCTCAGCAACTCCCCCTAATTAAAGTGTTATCAGCATCCTGACTCTATTTTTACTGTTTATTATTGAGACCTACTCTGGCAACGTCCATCCACACTGAGGAGGACTGCCAGGGAGATTCGACTTAGCTCAAATACCAAATACTATTTTTATTCGTGCTCTGATTACAAGTGCATGATGATATGAGTGGTATGCCCAATGAACACGTGTGTGTGTGTGTGTGTGTGTGTGTATGTGTGTATTTTGTTTTTGCAGGAGATGAAAACAATTACCCTCTTAGGGAAACATACACCACGTTATAGTAGAAGCACTTATAGTAAAAATATCATTTGATTTAGTTACAAAACATTATGGTATGGGGAAAACATCGATATCGATCATTCATTCATGCAGCATTTATTAAATGTCTTCATACTTGGAAAATTCAAGTATGAATCAGGTATAGGGGGAGTCCTCTCTCTAACACACAGTTAAAATACAAAGCAATAAATATTATAATAGAAGCATCATTGGCATGATGAGAAAGTTTAGAGCAGACTAAGAATAACCTTGCCGGTGTCAGGAAAGACTTCAAGAGGAAGTGATACTAGCATGGTCTTAAAAGCAAGAGTTTGCTAAGTGGTGAAAGAGAAAAGAAACATCGTAGGCACAAGGACAGCATGCGCAAAGGCATCAATTAATATAATTAATTAATGTAAGAGTGTAATATGAGTGTTTAAGAATACAGCCAGAGAGTAGAGTCCACACAGAACACAGCAAGAACTGAAACTGGTGAAGTAAGTTGATGCTCAATTGCCAAAGCCGTAAGAGCCCAGTTTAAGAGATTAGAGTTCATTCTGTGAACAACGGGACTCCTGCTGAGGTCTTTAAGAAGGAAAGTAACTTGATGAGAATTGTTTTCTGGAAGATCATTCTGTTGTCTGTGTGAAGAATGGACTTGAGGGGAGGAAGATAGATGCCAGGGGAATCGGATAGAAGGCTGTATTAATACTCCAAACAAAAATGATGAGGGTCTAAGCCAGTGGCCATGAGGATGATAAAAAAGGACTTTAGCCAGAGGACACTCCTCAGAGAGAACCGACAGGTCTGATGATCAATTGGACATGGAAAATAAGGGACATAAGTCAAGGATGACTTTAAGAGTTCTAACTGAGGCAACGGAGTGTATTGAAATGCCATTAGCTGAGGTACAGAATTCCATAAGGAAATTCAGATTTGAGGATGAAGATAATGGATTTAGCACTTTTATTTTCAAACTGTCTTGATTATTTCAGAAGTGGACATGGGGCTTTATTTTCTGTGAGATAGCTATACCCATTGGGGAAAATCCGTTGTTGAAAGATATTTAACCATTTGATTTGCATGTTACAGCCAAATCACAGGTGGCCTAATTTCCTGATCTGTTAAATGGGTTTTACTAACTCAATTTTATAAAGAGATCAAGTTTAAATCCACACTCTCAACATTTTAAAATACTATTAAAAGCAGCAATATCTTTCCAATCCAAAAAGCATCTGTACAGTTTGGCAAGCATACAATATGTAGATTGGGAAAGAAACAGTCAACTTCAGGGTGGGGGTGCTGCATGTTATAACTGAGGACAGATGCAGTTTTCATGGAAATGCTTGTAGTGTACATAAAGAAGGCTTCGCACAGCCTTGAATTAATAGGAATATATATTCTAATTAATTGACAGCAAGAGCTGTTGATAGAATGAAAGACTAGATCTCTAGCTCCCTAAGCAAGCACCCAGACATAGCCAAATAAATTGCTGAGACTGTCTTTATATATGATGCAGTCTTGCTATAATCATCCTATGTTTTCCCATCCTCCATCTATTATTTTGGATTTGGTTTTGTTTTTTTTTTGTTTTTTTTACACTTAAAGTTAGCATGCATAAAAGAGAAAACCCAGAGATGGGAATTAGAACAAAGAGCAACATAAACATTCTGAAAGAGCACTAATTCAGACAAAATCGACACCACATGGCACATGTAAGAAGTCAGTGATTTTTGTAAAAATGAGAATTATACCAAAGACACTCCTTTACTGTGGTGCTTTTTCTAGCAGAAGTGTTGGGTTATATTGGGCCATGAGCATTGTCCTGTCATGTTCTTGTAACCAAGGGGATTAGGATTAAAAATACTAAATTAACACACCACTTTACCCTAATAGTAGTATCTTCCAAAAAATACTATATTAGTCACTTCAGACAATTCATTTACATACATGTCAAATCCCTAAGAAGTATTTGAAGCCAAGTCAAAGGCAGATGGAAGGAGTTTTAGGAGCACTGGTCTGACCCTTGACTTTTGTTGACAGCACTGCCTTACGAAATGAAGGCCCACTTCAGAATATCTGCTTTAATAGCTGCTAAAAATGATGTTTGCATGTTTATATTGCACTGATGTGTGCAACACAGAAATATTTTAAGCCAGCCTGTTTATACAACTCTTTAATATGCAACTGATTAGCTATTATTGCTCATAAAGAAAGAATAATTGTAAATTGCCCAAGTAGCCTATAAATATTCCCCCTTAGGAGTGTCCAAATTGCAAGCTATAATACAACAATAGTGATGGAAACTTGAATAAACTTCTATAAATTAAAATTTATTTCCTGATGATGTCTCCACCAAACCAATAGTCTCCTTACCATTTATTGAGCAATGACTTGGTGCCAGGCTTAGAGTAAAGGGGGAAGGACATAAAGATAAATAAGATTCCGACTCTGCTCTCTGAAATTAGAAGTTCTGAGGAGAACTTAAAATATTAATAGCCATCTATAACAGATATTATAAATGTTATTATATACACAGGCCACAGACATGCATGAGCGTGTGTATGTGTATGTGTGTGTGTGTGTGCAAATACAATGACAAAACAGTAGAGAACACAATTTCAATGGGAGAAAAGTGTCAGTGGGCAATATGGCACTGTGGTAAAACAAATTCTGGCTCCAGAAATATTGTGCTTTGACTCCTGGTTCTGCTTCGCACTAGCTCTGACATCTTGGCGAGTTACTGTGTTTCACTGGGCCTAGATTTTTGTATCGGGACATTAAATAAGAGCATAAAAAGCACCCAGTACAGTGTCTGGCCCATAGAAGGTGCTCAGTAAAGAGAAACTATTCCTATGAAGAAAGGTTTCCCACAAATAGGAGTTTAATAGATAAATTATGTTGGGCACTGGGTATTGTGCAGTTTGCAGTTTCTCCACAGGTCGGCAAGGAGTAACTACAGAGCATCATCTCTGGCTGAGGTCTAAAAGAAGAAGAGGGCAGACCAGGCTGGTAAGAAACAACTGTGCAAATAAAATGATACAGAGTGAGAGAAACCAAGAAATCCCCAAGTCAAAGGAATGAAGCTGGATCAGGAGCTGAGGAAATCTTCAGGTAAAGTAAGCAGGTAACAGAATTCCCCAGCAGAATGAAGGATGTGCCACTGGGAGTAGCTGTAATCTTTTGACTCTGCAGCCAGTGTGGATGCCTTTTCAAGACACATAGGAATGAACCATGTAACTGGCATGTGGAAGGAGGTAAGGTATTTAAGACTTGTTTGATCAGGATGTAGTGGTCTTTTCAGAGCATGGCATTACCTTTCACACAATCTACACATGGCATGTTTTAATTCACCATAAGAATTGTTCATAAATCTCTTGAATTCATAAGCATCTCAGTCCTGTGATGGGAATTGGGAACTTGGCGTCTTTGCAGTCCAGAAGACTCTAACCACTTTTTAAGAATCTACTTGAAATTTTTAGCTCACTACACAACAAAAGAGAACAAATTCCTCAGAATCCAAGACAGAGAGTCCTGCTGGGATGCAACTAAATCATCTATTAACTGTATCCCATGGTAGGTTTTCTAAAATTGCATAAAGGATCATTGTTTGGTAGAGAACGGTAAGCAAAATGAAAGCTTTGTGAGTGTGAGCCCAAGGAAGAAACACCTAGAGAGTATTCTACATGCTCCTTTAGTGCTTTGCAAAATCTTTGTACTGTGGCGTACATGGAAATGAATTCTGAATGTGAGTCGAACAGTAGGAGGACACTGTTGACAGCTGGATCTGTTGGAAAGCTGCTCACTTATGAAAAATGCTGTAAGGAAAATTGTGAATTTCCTGTTGGCATTCACTGAAATTTAGCAATACTTTCCTTTAAAAATGTAAAACAGCAAGAATATGGTAAACGAAGTGCATTTTTATTTGTTTATGACTTGAGAGTTTTTGCCTTGTGAGAAAGCTAAAACAACCTAGAGGGAAAGAGCTGTGGAAGAAAATAAGGTTAGGTTAGGTATTCAACCAGATTCAGAGCCCCTCTCAGGAGATGTCTTTCATTTGGGGAGACTTTTAAACTCTTTCAGGCCACCAGGGTACCAGTTAGCACATGGCAGTTGTAATTCACTAAATGGAACCCTGGTGACCTAAAAGAATCGATGCTACGAAGAGACAAACTTACCTACAGGGAGCAAATTATGTGCTAGCAGAATGTCTGATTATTTTGCCATTTATATTTATAGAGTCAGTGAGTCAACGAGTATTTATTGACCCCCTAGAGGTTGCACTGCTCTCTAATAAATGCTTGGGTACCTATTAGTGGTTAGACACACTCTCCTGCCCTCAAGGAGATTTACAATCCAATAAAAGTAGTAACTATCTTTTAAAATGGATACTTATTAATATAAACAACAAAAGGGAAATTAGGAAGTTTGAGTTGGGGATTTTTCTTAACACAATGGAAAATGTGATACTAATAAATCAGGACAAGCCTAAAAGTTGGACTTTGAGGAGTTTTTTCTTTGTTGGTTTCAATTGGTTTGTTTATTTATTTATTTTTGTCTTTTTGGAGGAGTTGTTTTTAAATGTAGAGATACAATATAACAACAGGAAAAAGAGATTTATTTTATTTCAAACTTTCAAGAAAGCCTCAGTTAAGAATTTTTGAGATTAAACAAGGGAGAAAAATAATATTAGAACAAAACAAATTCTGTCTTGATTGGCCAGCTAAAAGATACATGACTTGAGGTAATAAGAGAGATAATAGGCTGATAATAGGCTTACATAAGAGAGATAATAGGCTTAGTGGATAAAACTAGCTAATAGAGAAGTTTCAAAGGGAAAAAAATAATATCTAATAAAGAAGTCATTAGGAGTCATTATTAACATTATTAACATTAGTAACATTATTATTATACATAATCTAAAGAATGAATAATACTAAGGAATAAACAATACTTTTTAGCCATATGCAATAGAATTCTGAGTTAGAGGCATTTGGGGAACTAAGAAGTCAACAATAAAAGGCCAGTCATTTTATAACCAGGTCTTTATAGAAGCTGTCCGGTGTGACTAGAGAAGAGCTGACAGTGAGAAACAAATTTATCTTTCTGTGATCTTTTAAAGGGGCAAGTGTAGCCAATGAGCTCAGTTTGAGTCCTATTGAGTTTGATAATGACAAAAGGAAATTAGTGAGTGTTATCCTGAGGGCCAGGAGAAATCTGGAACTAAAAAGGTAAATTTAAGAGATGAGTGAATGTGGGAGATTAATTCCTGGAGGCAAATGTGAGATTGAATGAAATCTTCAAGAGGATTTCCCACATTAAGGAAATTATGGGGAAGGGGGTGTGTGAATTGCAGTTGCATTTGAGATACTCTTCCAAAGATCTTCTATGAAAAAAAAAATATATATGTCATTAAACTTGTTTCATATTTACTGAGATTAAAGTTTTGCCCAGAGTCTTGATGGGAATGGCAGGGATAAAACACTTGAGCCAGGATAATAGAAGATTTAGGGAAATCTACTAAATGATACTAAACCCTCCATGAAATTGTTCTTGCCCCATGCTGAGCAAGGCCCCTTACTATCTAGAATAACTATCTTAACCATTATGCAGTCCCACGCTGGACTCCACGGCTCTGCAAAGTGGTATCAAAGAAACCAGGCAACTCGAGTCCCACTTCTATGACCTCTGATCCTGAGGATGCCTTGAACCTCTTTGAGCCTTCATTTCCTCAACTGTAAGTTAAAGTTTAATAATAATTCCTATCTCAGACGGATGTTGTAACTACTGAACAACATGGTACATATCAGATGTCTAATACATAGTAAGTACTGACTAAATGTGGGCCATTACTCATATATATTTTGAATTAAATTATAAATATGCATACAAATGTATATTGAATATGCCATCAATTTATAACTGTTCATTACTTTTTATTTTCCATAAGTATCCTCTTCTAAATCTATATCCCTCTTTGGAATCTGTAATAAATTTTATATTTTCAAGGACAGACGTACATGATTGCTAATTTACAATTATATTCAAAATTATTACTGTGCCTTTTAAAATGACCTAAGTTTTCATTCATTTTAATTCAATACAATTCAATTTTTAAAAACATGGGAGTTGACATCAGAGGATATAGTTCATAAGGTTCAGCCAAACAACTTAGACAAATTTCTCAACCTCAATCAATCTAAATTTTCTGTTTTTATAAATAGAAATAATAGCAACAAATGTATACAGATCATCAGCATTTCAGAGTTATTAAAACAATTCAGATAATATATGTAAAACTCCAAAGAGCTGCAGCAATTTAAAAATTATTGTTATGAACTGCTCTTAGTGGTTTTATGCTTATCACTGATTAGAGAATGAACTTTGAGAGTAGACACCATTGCTTCTAGTACAGAAAATTTATATCGTTAGCAGTCAAGAAATGTTTTCTATGTGTTTGAATAGAGGAGGTGGTGGGCAGACACAGAAGGGAGACACACTGATCAACAGAGCTAAAGTGGATCCCACAGAATGATTCTTTAGAATAGGGAGCTAGAAAAACTGACTTACAAGTGGGACCGAATCCTTCCCATGTTATTTTCTCATGTTATTTTTTATGACAGCAGTGGAGTTTGAAGTTCTTTATCAAAGGAATTACGTGATATTATTTTTTGTTCAAATTTGCCACCCCATTTCTGGTTCTCAAACAGTAGTTGTCAATTCTTGGTTTTCCACAAACTCTAATTCAGGCATAATTACACAGAGGCTCTCAAACTATGTGGTTCACTTATCACTTTCAGAGCATGGAATTTCTGAATCAGCACATCATGTTATCCAGAGCTCTAGTGGGCTTAAGCTACCTTCTGGTTATTAGTAGCACAAACAGAGCTCTAGAATCAAATGCATAGAAGCATAAGCTGAAATCAAAGAAGTCATGTTTAAGCAGTATCTGAGGTCTTAAGAATGACAACTTCTTCCTAAAATTGCCCTTTTATCTCAAAAGCCTCCAATTCTTGTCCAGCTTTAGTGTACTCTAAATCTACTCCATGTCTTCTGGTTCACCTGGTAATCCCATCTCACCCAGCTCAAGCTCAATATCTCTTTCTCTTACTTATGTGCTTCCTTTATGGGTAATCAATCAAAAGAACAGTTATTATTGGCATAAAAGAAAAAAATAGTCTTTAAAAAGCAAAAAGATACTTTAAGGATAATAATAGGAACCAGCATAAAGCCAAACCACCTTATTCCTATCTTGAAAGAACAAAATAATATCTAATTATCTCAAAGTATTATTATTCATCATACATAACAACATATTTTGAAATCAGTATTTTTTAATTCTCTCTGTGTAAACCATACCTCAACTCTTTCTTGTCTGTCTCTAAACATCATAATCTTCTTTCCCAAACCCAGCTCATGTTCTTATGTTGGTTCCTGTCCTTTTTCCCAACTTTTACTTTCCAAACAGTCTATTCTTTTCTCCAACTAATGACACTCTCTCCCCTTTTCTATGTGAATCAATGTTTTCTTTATGTCTTCTCTAACCTTCTTCTTAGCCCATAAATACCACAATACTCACAGACAAGTAAGGGATGGGGTCAGGGAGAGAAAAAAGTTGTGAATACTCAGATTTAATAGGCTAGTCTGTCACAAAAATTAACTTTTAAACTTGAAAATCACCTGGGTTTTAAACACTGTCTGAACTTGATAACACATAAGTAAAAGCATTTGAAAACCTCCTAAATATTTTGTACACCTGGATATGCCCCCCAGGAAATTCCTAGCGGTGACTACTGCTTTAATTTTCCCCAAGTATGGCAGACAATAGTGAAGAATTCCTATCGGTCCTCTCCCATGAATTCACTTTCAAAGCTGTTAGCACAACACTAGTATTTCAACATTCCTTTGGCTTTACCATCTTTATGTTCATTTTAAATTAAGAAGTCTAAAGCAGATCTTATCAAATCCATGATATTGTTAAGAGCACTTCAAGGTCCTTTTAAAAACAAGAATTACTTACATCAACTTACTTTATTGCTTCATTTTCTGACTCTAAGAGACACAAAGTATACTAAAGCAATTTAACATGGCTGTAACCTACAATTTTAACTTACCCTGAGGGGCCATTTTACCTCTTGTTTTACTTTTCCAGACCGAATCAATAGAGGGAAGAATCAAGTCAAGACACATGTCATAACTGTATTAAAGGTCAATGAGGTTTAAACAAATTGGGCTCTACTCATAAATAATTGACTCACGATTTATACCAAGGTACAGGGTAAAATGCTATTCACCTGAAACATCTTTAAAATTTATTTTATCTATTGTTGGAACCTGGGGGAACTATAACTAAACATTCTTGGGTCTATGAGTCAGCTATCAACAAAGACTCTCTCAAGAATGTAAGGAGTGATAATTCAGTAGGAAAACATACACAATCCACCTTGTTCATCACAAAATTGGTGGTTAAAGTAGACCCTTGGTATTCAGAGACTTATTTAAGGGCTTGACTAATTGCATGGAAACCTAAAGGACTGCACCACCTTACAATTTATGACTTTGCTGAGGCATGAGGTTAAATTTCAGGTGCTATGAAGTTGGTGTATGAAAATGGACACAACTCCATAGAAGGGACCTCACCATCTGTATAGTTTCCATATATGTCCTTAGCTCTCTGGCCCTCTACGCGATATCATATATAATTGTTATTAAAGCTCTAAATTCTTCAGTTATATATCACTGCATTTGAGGAAGTTTGGGAGCTATAGTAGTGTTTATACACTTGAAGCCCCACAAAGGAATCTACTACTGGAATGGGGAATAAGAGGAAGTTCACCAGGAAGCTCCTGGGAGGGTTTTCTTGTCTTGTAAAGGACAGACATGAGTAGGCAACTCAGTGGTGCTGCCCTTGTCCTCTCTTCTTACCTCGAACAATAACCAGATGCCAGGATCTGTGACAGGTGGGAAAATAAAAGTCTAATACATTAAATATGGTGGAGAGAAAATAGGAGGAGCTTGGACCCTTTATGAAAGTGTCAAACTACTGCTCTGGTGCCATGTACATCTAGACATATTGTTTTGTGAGATCGTTAAATATTCTCACATGAAAAGTGAAAAGCACTCTGGGTAGATGCAATGGTGTGTAATGGTGTCTCTCCTCTCCAGGAATTTGCTGTTGGTTGAGGGAAATGATACAAGTTACAAACCTGATTTTTTTTCCTCTGTGAATCAAGATTTCTACTGATTTAATGTGCATGAATTACCTTTTTAAAGTAGAGATTTACAAGATAGTCATAAACACTCGCTCCAGGTGAAAATGTTCAACTCCAGAGGACACTAGATTTAAAAAATTTAAACAACATTTAGTTTGCTCGTGCAAAGGAGTGGGGAGAAAACCTTCAATGTTCTCATTGCTCCATATCTCTGATGCATTTACCTTTAAAAGAAATTCATCTTTTATAAGTTATGTTACACTTTGGATCACTTTGGATCCATCGTATATTATAAAGAAGTAGCTGTAGTAACTTTTTTTTACATTCCACTTTGTAAAAGAAAAGCACTTCAGAAAAAAAAAATATGTATTTAACATGTTCAGCATTTGTAAATAATTATACAGGTTTCTAGTTAATATCCTACTCCAAAGAGTGGCAAAATATACATAATGATGCAAATTATTAATAGTTTCTGATATTCAGGTTTGATATTCAAGTGGCTTTATAGCCACTGTCTTTACTCTTCTAAAAGTTTCTGCTATGATATAAGAATTTTGGAATAGAATCTGTCTCACAAATTCAAAGTCAGGTCTGTTTTGCTTCAGTACTAGAAATTCAGGCTATTGTTTTTAAAGCTGCAAAGGAGCTGAGGAGCTACGGGTGGGGAAACGTGGGCACAGAGGAAAGACATTATTAACTTTGATTGTAGACAGACCTGGGTTTGGGTTCTGGCTTTCCTACTTCTCATCTATCACCTTATGCAAAGAAAAATTCTGTATTAAGCTGTTAGACTCTCAGTTTCCTCTGGCTTAAATGGGGACATTATTATTTACTTCTTACATACATTGTTGTGATGAAGAAATGTAAGAACATATTCTAATGTGTCTAGCACTGTTAATGGCATATAGTTTGTAACTTGGTCTTTCAAAGGTTTGGGGAGCTATGTGTGTTCTAAAGTGAAGGCAAATAAATATTTCTCCAAACATCGGAATCTTAAATCAAATAAAGATGATAAAGTATACTAACATTCCTCAGAGAAATAAAATATAAGAATTCTGAAAAAAAATAGTTACTATTCCATAACTACTTGGAGTGTTGTCAGGTTTGTTTGTAAGTTTTAACTAAGCCTAATTATATCTTGACTGGATTTTTGCCTAATGAGTAAAATAGTTGTGTGAAAAAAAGGTAATCTAGTTTTGTGGCTATGTATCTAGGTTTGGAGTCAAATTACCTGGTTCAAGTCTCACTTACTCAACTTTTTGTTGTTCAACAAGTAAATAATCTTCTCTCAGCATAGCATCTAGCAGACAAAATACCATATATATATTACCTATGTTATTAAATGAATACTCTGAGTCATAGTATAATCTAATATTTTTGTAGGCCATTTTATGGCCATTTATTTTAAAGAAGTAGTAAGAGTTAATAGACTTAATAATTTCAGCATGTAGCCATGTTCCAGTTACTAGCTGAAGTACTTCCTATAGTCTAATTTTTAATCTTCATGATAATCTATGAAGTAAATACTATCATTTCTTCACTTTACAGCTGGAGCCATACACTATGACACAGGAGAGCTAACTAATGTGCCCAAACACATACAATCCTTTAATTGGAGAGCCAGGATCTGAATGCATGTATGGTTTAAAGTGTATCTAGCACCTATATTCTTTGCCACTATATTACATTGCCTCTTCTTGATGCAGGTTAAATGGCCTTAAAAGATCTAATTTCTGCCCATACCAAAAAAAAAAAAAAAAGACTGGTAAAATAAAAGAGTACTCACCTCAAAGCTTCTTTGGGAGCAGCTAAGAAATAAATTGTAAATTATTATAAATAATTATAAATTATTTATGCATCATAAACACACACACACACACACACAGAACATGTTAAAATTCCATACTCCCCCTGGCAATACAGAAAATGATTTTACATGATTTTATCACCCTGAAAAGAGACTGATTCAATTGGCCATATGTGAACCTTGATCTCATTTTCATACAGTGTATGCGCTACCTGAGAACTAAAAGAAACTGATGCTCAGTAAAGAGAAGCTCTCTGAAACCACATCCGCCAGCTGTTGAAGCCACGTTTCAGAGCAGCAGGAACGTCAGAGTGTGTCCCTGACTCAGAGACTGGTTTTGGAGTTTAGAATGCCCAAATTGACAAGGCTCAGAGAGACTTACTCATCTTAATGAAATTAAAGGTTCATATGCAAGACAAAAAACAGGACCAGAACTCTCTTATCAGCTCATTAACTCATATTCTTTGTAGCGAGACATGGGAAGTCAAATCAATATTCGAAGTTTACTTGCTGGGTAAAAATCAGACTATTCCTGACTGTAGCTGTTTTGAACTGTTACCTCTTCCCTCAAACTTTTTATTTTTTTTTGTTCCCCAATTTCAGCCAGACTGAACCCCTTATTTCACAGAGAAAATAAAAGCATCTGTAAGCACATCTTTCAACTACTCTACCTTTTAACCTAGGATACTGGCAAATCTTCAACTTAAAAAATTACACACACACACGCACATACACACACACGTACTTCTTATATGCAAAATATATATGCTGTCCTGGAGTATAAGTTTATATAAGACAAAAGGTAAACGTACTTGCAAAGTAACCATGGCAGTCATGTGCTAGGGATGTGTATGGGTGGTTATGGGGAAATACAGATAGCTCATTGAATTTTTACCTCCTTTATTGTTGTTTGAGGGAAAGATGCTCCCTCCTATGATAAGCTCACCTTCTCATCATTCCTCTTCCACAAACTTATCTACCTAATGCCCCTCTTTCCTATATCTTCAATCTCACTTTCTCCACTGATTCTTTCTCTGCAGCCTTTAGACAAGCAAATACAATTTTCCCCTCATCCTATAAACTAAATTTTACCTTACTCCTATCCTCTTCTTTCAAACTCTTGAATAAATTGTCTATACTCCCATCTACTCTTTTCTCAACTCCCATTTCTACCTCAGCCCACTGCAGTCACGCCTCTAGCCCTACCATTATACTGAAATTACTCTTGATAAAGTTACCAATGGCATCCTTAGTGCTAACACAGAGTCTACTTTCACTTCTCATTCTGTTACATTTCCCTGCAGCATTGGAAGCTATTCCTTCTTGAAATTTTTTTGTTCCTTGGCTCTGTTCTGCTTGATGCCACTCAGACTAATTTCTTTGCAAATGCCTTGAGTGAGAAATTCAAATTCATTTCTGTTTTTTTGTTGTTTTGTTTGTTTGTTCGGTTGGTTGGTTGGTTGGTTTTTTACATGAACTCTTATTACCCTGTCTCCTTTCCTCAGGTGACTTTTGTCTCCCAGGACTTTAGGTACCATTTGTATCTGTCAGTTTGGAAACAGATGGGATAAAAACTTCTCAAATGGGATACTTAAGAAGATTTTAATAGAGACTGTTTATCTTGGTGTGGGCAGGTTCAAGAGAAACCAGCAAGGAGTGGTTAGTATTCCAGGCCTTATCGCCTCTAGTCTTTACTGGAATGTTGAGAGTAGGCAGAGTAGCTCTAGGAGAATAGCTACCTGGAGAAGGTGACTGAGCAAGAGCTATGTCTTTTGGAAGAGGGATGTAGGTAGCCTATGGTGACCAGAAGGAGAAGAGATTCATGGAATAAATATCCAAAAGTCACTCTCCTCCTGCCCTTTGAGTTTTTGCTGGTGTCTCTAATTGCCTAAATTCAACTGAAAGCCAAGTGCAGTGATGGTATCACAATAGGTAGTGATTCAAGGGCACAAGGAAGGTTGGAAAATGTATCTAGAGGAACAAATGGAAAATAACCAGCAGGACTGCTACATCTATAGTCCTGATTGCTCTTCTAAGATCTTGGCTGACATTTCCATTATATGTCCAATATATTTTTATTATACCTATATACCTTAAAATTTATTTGCCCAATTATTTGTTTTTTCCTACAGAATTTTTCTCAGTTACTAGTACAGCTATCTATTTTCTTGAACTAAAGACCATGAGTCTTCTTGAATCTTCCTTCCTTTACCTCCCCCATTGAGGTCTGGACAGTATTTCTCAAAAATGTTTTTTGAAACCTCAGCTCTCTTTTCCAATCCCATTCCTTTAACCAACATTCTTATATTCTCTTTTCTGGACTTCTGCAATGATTTATCAACCTAATTCCCCATAACTATTTTCCACTACTCTTTTATAGCCTTTACAGTGTTATCGGTTATCTTCTTAAAACACAGATAATCATGGCATTCCTTTGTGCAAAACCTCTAACAGATCTTTGCTGCCTTGACATAAAATCTAAACTACACACATGACTTACAAGGCATTAATCTATATCTTTAGCATCATGAACTCGTTCATTCAACAAATATGTCCTGAACACTAACACGTGCCTGTCGAGACACTAGATGCTAGGTTAAGAATACAAACTAGTTATCATGGACACACTCAAGCCACTAGATTACAGTGGAAATAAGGGTGTCAGAACAAGGGGAAAATGCATGTTCCTTTGTATAAAAGCATAAAAAATAAGGCAAGTTTGGTGAATCAGAAGTAAAGAGTTAAAACAAGGCCTTTGAGAATTGTGTACTTAAAATCTGTGTTTTCATTGTATGTAAATTATAGGTTTTTTTTTTTTGATTAAAGGAAAATATGGGGGATGATGAAAGAGTTTTATGTCTTAATTTGGATGTATGTATTTGCCAAAACTTTTCACTATATATACATGAAATCTGCACTCTTTATTTTATGTAGATTATATCTGATGAAAGAAATCAAGAAAGAAGACAGAAAGAGAAAGGAAGGAAGGAAGGAAGGAAGGAAGGAAGGAAGGAAGGAAGGAAGGAAGGAAGAAAGAAAGAAAGAAAGAAAGAAAGAAAGAAAGAAAGAAAGAAAGAAAGAAAGAAAGAAGAAAGAAATTAAGGAACCTTTAGTCATAAAGATTTGTCCTTGTCCCTTGCCAGTTTTATGATATTGAACAAGTGACTTATTTTTTCTAAATTTTCTGATTGGAAATGATAATACCTCTCCCATTGGTCTGCAGAAGATGCTTTCTGGTGCTTAGCATGTAGTAGATAATTAGTAAATGAGATCTATCTATCTGAATGGATGTTCAGTTAATCAGAAAATATAAGAAATAAGTGAAACCTGCAAAGTAGGCGAAAGCATCTCAAAGAGACTTAACATTTATACGTTTATATATTTTTTAAAATCACCTTAATTTCAGTGTGGAGAACTGGAATAGAGACAGACTATGGCAGAAATTTTTTTAGGAGACTAACAGAATAAAGAAAGAAAGGTCCTGAATAGTGGCAGAAGCATATTTTTTAGAGTAACATGTGGAAAATGGTATTGAGTATGCAGGAAAGGATGTGTGGTCGTGCCATTTTCCAAGAAAGGAAGCAGACTTAAAGGAGCATAAAATGAAAGGTTTTGTTTGTTTGTTTTAAACTGTGTTTGCGATGCCTTTGGTTTACAAGATGGGCATGGGTGGGATACAAGTGGATACATGGCTCACGACTCCCACATTCAGACAAGATATTTTGTTACATATTGAGCAAGACTGTAAAAAACATTACTCTTCAAGAAAGAACCAAAATGTGATTAGTCATTTGTGGAAATAAAGAAATCCAAGATAGTATTGGTAAATTTAAGCCTGGAGAATTGCAGAAATAGCTAAAATACAATTAGGGTCATCTGGGTATTTTTAAGTCTCTTCCGGAAAGCAAATAGGAATTTTTATTTCAACTGAGGAAGTTTACATCTAGTTATTTTGATGTTTGTCTTCAAAATGAAGAAAATCTGCATGGTACCAATAAAAGAGGAGTCTAGAAAAATAGAAATTTGTTTCTATTACTACCTAATATTTATTTCACCATGGTAGAAATCTGATTCAATTAAATATTAAAATAATCCAGCTAGTTCTTCCACATGAGTTCTTTTGATTTCAAAGTTAGTTCTCATAAGCATTAGATTAGATTGACTTCTTGGGCGATCATTTTTAATGTACTGCTGATAAAGACTTAGGAAACATCCAAATATAATAAGATGACTAGGCTGTAACCTCTAGTTCTCTGTGTATGCTTCTGAAGATAGGGAGCTGTCAGTCTAAGTCCTCTGAGAAGTACTTGCCAAGACAGGATTTGACATGCAAGAGATTTATTGGCGTAAATACCTGTGAAGGAAATAATGACAAGAGTGGTAGGAAGTTGTGAATGCTATCTGACCCCTGAGAAGGAAAAAGGGAAGGAAGGAACGGAAGGAGGATGTGTTTGAAGCAATTGTTTGGTGGCATTTCTTGTTTCTATCATGTAGTTGAGATCTTTAGGGTGTTTATCAGCACAGAGAGGATGTATAATTCATATGTTGGGGAGGGGGAGAATTCCCTCCTTCTACCCTTCTTTGGTTCTTATGTCAGGACTAAAAATAAAATTGACATAAGATCAGATTAATAAGGGGAAAACCTATTTAATACATGCACACGGGAGATCATAAATGATGATGCTCTCTGAAAGGATGAACCAACCAGCTTTTTTTTTTTACTTTTTACACAAAGAAACAATACATTTTGAAGAACAAGACAAAGACACTTAAGTTTGGGTGCTCATTACTGAGGAATCTAAACAAAGTTTAGGCTTGAGTAGTAAATTAGTAAAGGAGTAACCAGGTTTGTTTATGCAAGCTTTTTGACCCTGGATGCCTTAACTCTAATAATAAGGGTATCTCTCTTAGACTACCTGTAGCAAGGAGAGCACTTTTCATAGGGAAGTTTTATTTCCTGCACTCTAGGAGACTAGGGAAGGTCAATGTACCCTTCTTGTACCAGCTGCTTGCCATTGTGAGATATTTTGGGGCAGCCTGCCCTTGGTCCCATCAATTACATAGTGAGTGGCTTAATTGGCTATTAATGATATATGTCATATAGATATAAGAGGAAATGACTGGGTTCCTGGACAAGACAGAAAACATCCATGGGCCATGTTGTAGGTAGCAGATAGAGATTTTGAAAGTTATGCCTCAGTTTTCCTGTGGGTCTGATTATAAAATACCATTTTATCTTTGAAATCCTGAGAAAATAAGCATGTAAATCAAATGTCTATAAATCATGTATGACTGAGGAGAGCTCACCACATGATTTAAAGACATTGTGTTATCACTCATTTCACAAAGTAAAATAGGTTCTTAAAAACTTTATTTGGGAATTATTTCAAATTTGCCAAAAAATTACAAAATAAAATCATAAAAAATAAAAAATAATACAAAATAAAGAGTACAAAAAATGTCCAGATGCCTTTATCTAAAATCACCTACAGTTGACATTTACTCCATTTGATTTATCATTTATGCTCTCACTGTCCTTGATTTTTTTTCTGCATCATTAAGAGCAACATATACATACATATATATTTTTTAAATATATCATTTGTATTCCAATTTTGTGAGTTTGTCTAGTAATGTCCTTTATTGCACTTTTTGCCCTTCGAGTACAGAATCCTTCCTATGGTCAGGCATTTTATTAAGTTGTCATGTCTCTTTAGCTTCCTTTAAATTGGAACATAAAATAATCTTTTGATAAAAGAATTTTAATTTATTGAAGAATGTAATCTTTGAGAAGGGGGACTTGGTATATTGCTTACACAAATGGTCTAGAACAATGTCTGGCATATGGTAGCAATAAGTAAATATCTGTTGAATGAATGAATGAGTTTTCCATAGATGTTCATATTTTCCTAAGGGAAGCTGGCATAATGAATTACATTGGCCTTTGCATTTTAAGATTATTTATATTATGTTTTTAAAAACATTTTTTTCTATATAAATAGTTCCAGTGTTGTTTTGTAAAACTAGATTTGTGTGTATGTCTATGTGTGCGTGTTCACGTAGAGCTAAAGTTACTCATGCCCACATCATTACCCAAATTTCTTTTCATCCATTTACCAACTTAAACCTTTGGTGTTGTTTGAAAGTGAAATGAAAACCCAAGATCCACCGAGGATTGGCATCCAGTGTTACTGTCCTCTGAGTAATGCAAAACATTTGTTCCCAGCATCAAGGGCTGTAATTAATCTGAATGTTCAGATATAACCCTTTAAAACAAAAACAAAAGCAAAAAACATGCTGGCTCCTGTGTCAATATGCTGACTGACAGAATACTCGCATAGTAGGAAGCTTCCTGATGATGATTTCAATCATAGCTCTGTGAATGGAATGCCCGGGAAAGCTGCTCATCGGTCACAGAAATTTCTGCCTTGTTCCAGAGGGTCCATTACATCATTCATTTCCACACTGTCGAATTGCAGCTCATTGCTGGAACCGAAAGATGGTCCAGCCTCCTGCTAGCTATGCCAAGGCCCTCCTTTCAAGGACTGGCTTGTGATAGTTCATGTCCTAACTTCAGAAACCTACTGCTCTACTCTTAATATAAAACCACGGTCAAAATTGCCAAGTGTTGATAAGAATATCTTTGGCTCATGGTGTAATGTAAAGTGAACAGAGCAGGACTCAAGTTGTAATACAGTTTGATTTTATCTATGAAAAGAAAACTTTGTAGAAAAATGACTGGAAGGAATCATGCCAACGTGGTTAGAGTAGGGGCTTCCAAGTGATGGGACTATGGATAATTTATAGTATCTGATCGTCTGTTATTGGCTTCAAGGAACATATGTTTCTTTGATGATCATGAGAAAAAAATAAGTATAAAAAGAAACTAAGTATAAAAATAAAAATGTATTTTTACAGTCTCACATTTAAAAGCGAAATCCAAAGAAACTGGTTAAAGTTTTAAGCCATTTTATACCTCAGTTTCCCCATATGCCAAGTGAGTATAATAATAGCTGTTAGACATTTTGTGATGGCAATACATCAGATAACTATGTAATGTGCTTTCATTTTCTCAAAAGAGAAGATCCTATTATTATTATATAATCTCTATGCTCATCTTGAAACTCCTTCCCTTAACTTTCCTTCTATCCATCATGGAGAGGGAAGGGGTTATAAATTTTAACTGGCATCTTGCCTGCTCTTTTGGAAGTCTACCCCAGTGGGATGGCAAAAGAGACTAATTTTTTAAATGAAGAGACTTAGAGCTAATCTCCATTTGACATGTGCTTCCAACTCTAGCTTATGTTGAAAGAAATGCTTATTACAGACAGACTAGATTCCTTGCCTTTCATTTCTCCCTCACCCCCAGCGGAAACCCTTTACTCCACCAGCATAGTTCCTTTCAATTCCTGAATTTATAAATGGGAGAAAGCCCTCGGAATATGATATATTCTTGCAGAATGGTAGGTGGGACAACAAGAGTGATTGACAACTGCAGAAATTACATCTGAGGTTTAGTCCTGCAGGAAAAGGGGATACAAATTGCCTGCAAATTATCCATGAGTCCCTGATGAGCCTGAAGAGAAAATTTAAGAGGCTTCAGGCTTTCTTCAACAAACATGTTCACGTGTCTTCTTTTGCTATAATGCAATAACACCCAAGAGAAAATGTCCCTGTAAAAACACTACTTTTGTTTCTTATTCTTGTCAAATGTCATAATAGTAAATGTGTAAATGCCAATTAATAGCCTTTCTCATGTGCCAATAGTTTTCTGTGTGTAATTCAGAACAGAAGTGGTATATGAGCTCTGACTGATGGGTTTATAATCTAAAGAAGATATTGAGTTTTATGCCATCAAAACACACAATGTTAACTTTATAGAGTACACGATGAAATAGCCTGCAAGGATTTGCACTGCTGATTTTAATAAATATGCATCACTTGAGAAGAACTAAATACAGTAGAATAATAGTAATAATAATAATGATTGATACTCAGAAATCTAAAATGAACAGGCTATACTTTTTTCTGACTAAGAGTACATGGAAATGTGATATCCTAGACTTTGCACCTACCTGGCTTACAATATTGGCTTTCTAAGGTATTAGTACAGTGCTACTCAAAATGTCACGGACAAAACACTGCTGATCCTTAAAGTTTTGTATATGTCTTGATACGATAAGTACGGAAATTGAGAATAACTATTTAGAACCTTTTATTTCAATTCAACAGAGTAATTTAATTGTATATCTGTTGAATCGCGTAATAACAAATCGAGGCCTCGAATTTTATATTGTCTTTGTTTTTTTAAATTTCATTTTTTAGTAATTCATTATCTTATTTTACAGAAACATTCGTTCATGGCACTTTGGGGAAAACTGGGCCCTCAATACAAATAGTTTGAGAAACACTACTCTAGAATGTTGTAAAGTAATTGATGAGCTAAATAGAAACCACCTCTTTAAGCTTTAGGTTTTTGACCTAAAAAGTGGATTTAATAAAAGAACTTACCTCTCAATGCTGGATCTGATAATTAAAGGAAGACTGATATCTTTAAGGTGCTTCGCACAGTGCCTGCCCTTAGTTAGTGCTCCCTACCCCAACATTGACCAACAGACTGGAGGAGATGCCATTTGGAATTATATGTATGTGGGACACAGTTTCTATTTGTAACAACCCTTAGGTGAATATCTCCGTCAACTAGCAATCTCCCTCTGGAATCAAATCACCTAGTTTAACAGAAAAGAAATTCATTCACTATTGACTTACATGAAGAGACCCCGTTTCTCTTTTGGTCTTTCCCAACAATCCAGTGTAATTGCTCCACCATCATAGTGTAGAATGCCCTTCTATATGTTTCCTTTTGTTTTCTCAAAGTCATTAATTTGATTAATTGCTGCAAGCCTCAACAAGTAAATTATTCTGCTCTTTATTGTTCGCTAAGCAGTTGTATTATTTGGGACCAGGATAAAATGACTTGTCACTTATGGATGGCAAGCATGTAGATGTAAACTTTGGTTTCAAAATATGCATCACTTTAAATGGTACTTCATAGAACAAAGAGAAAAATATGCAATCTCTTGTCAAGAGGCCAGACAATTTTGTCAAAAGTGTGTTTTGGCTAAATGTCAAAATTAAAGTTTGCATACCTTTTCAGCAGGCATTGGTAATGGCCAAAGAAAGTAGCTGGCTATTTCAGAGCATACATGCTTAACTAAGGAGAGTTCAACCAAAGAGTTTTTTCCTTTTTGAATTACAGTACACTGCAGTGGAAAACATAAGCCTTTATTGTCAGACTGACTTGCATCCAAATCATGGTATTGCAACTTAACTGTATCCATCAGCCAAATCCTTTACTCCCTTTGAGTCTCAGTTTTCTAATCCATAAATCAGGAGCTAATGAGATTATGTTTGAGCATAGTAGGTGCTTAAATAATATTAGCTCTCTTTATTCAGTTAGTAAACTTCAATTGCTTTTCTCTAAAATAATCAATGAGTTGACTTTAACAAGATTCCATGAATAGAATCAAACCTTAAAGTATAATAAAAATAATATGTCAGTATTTATTTTTAAAAGCATGCATTGGATTTGGCTGACTCAATGAACAACAGACTGTTTAAAAATGTGACTCTTTCCAAGGTCAAGCATCTTTAACTCCTTTTCGCTCTGCCTAGAACTCTTTGCTCCAGCCAGAATAACTTTCCCATGCGCGTGACTTGGCTCATTCTTATTTTTAGTCCTTTGTGTTTAGCACTCTTCTTGAAATGACCTTCTGATGCCTCTCTGCCAAACTGCACACTCCTGTTAAATCGTTCATCATTCATGTCGTCCAGGAATTAGCAGAAAGATATCTGGTCAAGTGATTCACTCCAGCCCATCTTTCAAGACTCTAGGTACTTCCAGGGAGCCGCACTAGTCCCCACTTTGACACATTTTCTTGCTATAATTTTCTATACTATTTTCTGATTCAGACCTTCTTTCTCCCTATTGGTACTATAAAGTTCCATTTCTTGAGGTTACACTGGATACATTCAGAATCAGTGAGGCTGTCACTTGTTCAAGGCCACGCAGTTTATGGCTGATTTTAAACAGGTAGCTAGTTCTTTGAATATTTAATTTGATATTGTTTTCGTTCCATGACCCTACTTTACTTGGCGGGGAAATGGCTGGTACTACTTCTGAATGACTGAGAAAGAGTGGGGGAACTTCAGGCATGGAAAGGCAGCTCTAGAAGGAGCAGATGAGGGACATAAAGTGTAATGCAGGAGCTAGGGCAGGACAGAGGAAGGTAAGGGAGGGAGAAAGTGCCTCAAAGGAATAATTGGCTTACTCCAAGCATTTCACATGAAAAGAAAATTTAAAAACACCTAAACAACAACAAGAAGAAGACCACATTTCTGCTTTGCTTCTATTTTGTGCTTAATAAACAATACATTGTCACTGCCAACAAAAACAGCAACATAACTGTGCTTTTTCCCTGGCACTAACTGTAAACAATCTACTGGATTTGGGTCAAAATTGTAAACTGCCAGCAAGTTAAAAATAAAAACAGAAAACAAACCTGGCCTCTTCCTTAGGGGTTGTGAGGGTGAATGCAGGACAGGAGCCAGAGAGAAGAGTTACTATAAAAAATAACTAGTGCAAACATCCTTGAACTGATGTTTTCTATAAAAATCTGTTGGCTGTGAATTGGAAAGGGTAAAGTGGGAGGGATAAAGGAATGGGGGATCAAGTGGTGTCTGCTTATCGTCAGCTAGCTTTCATGTAAAAGTCATGGCAGGGTCAGCAACAAACTAGCCAGGTGGCAACTCCAGGCCACGCTGCCATAAATAAATAGTTATGTACTAATGTCACACAACCAGAGCTAGATGCAAAGCATATGGCAAGAAAACATTCTGATGTAAATATTCAGAAAAAACATGGTTTCTGAATTTAGGATCCACTGTTGTTACTGGACTTTGAGACGCCTGGGAAAATAAAGTGGTGGAGGTTTTTTTAAAACCTGGACTAAAAGATTCTTTGAAATGTAGATTATTCTCTTTCAAGAAATCCTTAACCTTTGGCCTAAGAGAGTGTGACTATTTGGTGCTGTAATTAAGCATTACTGAGAGTTGGCAAGAGCACAGAGTCTGGGACCAAATTTCAGCAGTTTAAACTTTATGCCTGCTGCTTAGTTGTTCTCATGACCTCTGGGAAGTTACTTAACCTTTTCATGCCTCAGTTTATTCACCCTGTACAAAGGGAGGAGGAAGGTGATAATGGCAATAATACCTGCTTCACAGGAAGTTACGAGGATTAAGTGAGTCAAAGTGCAGGGAGCCTGTAAAACAATAGCTGGTAAGTGCCATGTCCATGTGAACTATCATTATCAAGCAGTCTTACATGGGCTATTCATCTCACATAGGCTAGCTGCCTGATGCTATGCTGAGGAATCCTTGTACTATCCTATTTAATCTTAACAACTACCTCATGAATTAGAAATCAGTTTTACAGACAAAGGAACTGAGGCTTAGATGGATTAAGGAATTTATCAGAGGAGGTATATCTAAACTAAATTTCCAACCCAGACCTATTCCAGATTAAAAAAAAAAATTTTGACCACTTACACATTCTCTATCATCTAAACATTTTTTCCTTCATTTGCTTAAAATCTGAAAATTAAAAAAAAAAAAAACACAATACATGGCCTCCTAAGAACAAAATAGATTTTTTAATAAGGGTTTTAAAAAGGGGGCTGATGTCCTAAGAAATTGCCTCAGGAGATATAAGATCCGCTCACAGCACCAGGAAAAACAGGTTAATTCATTCATTAACCAATTTCTCCAAATATTTATTGAGCGCCTATTTTCTGAGAGCTGGGGATACAAAGACGAGCAAGAAATGATTTTAATCCTTGAGCGATATTCTTTACTGCTGTTTGATGATGTCGGATTTTTCTAGTTTGTTTCCCAGCCCAGGTTTGGGGAGTAGAGGTTAGGGGGAGGGACTGCATTCCACGCAAGCTGCAGAAGTTGTTGGTTTTCTCACAAGCTTGTGTAGTGTCCACAGCGATCTTATTGCTCGGCCCCTGCTCGCAGAGTGCAGAGAGACTTCAGTGAAGGTGTACTTGCTTTGTAGGCCAGTCTCCAATTGGAGCTGCATTAAAACGGACACGTTTGGAAGCGTATTCAAATCGCGCGCCCTGGCAGTGGCTTTCCGGGGTTCAAGCTTTAGGGTCGAGGGACATCGTGTGCCCTGACGCCGGGTCTGTGCGATAGGACTCCTTGGCTTCTGGCAACTGGGAGGGTAAGAACGCCTCGAGCACCCCAGATTGATCCCAGCTAGGCGATGCCCCACATAGCCGCAGGCTGAGACTTACACGTCGCCTCTGCCAGTGGCCGCTACTTCCGGGTTGGTTTGCCCTTTACCAACATGGCGGCTGGTTGCCTTCGGCCTGTCCTACTGCGGCTGCTCAGAAAGACAAGGCTGGGCAATCGGGTCTACAGCCCGCCCCATGCCACCGCGGAGCTGCCGGGTTAAACCCAGGCTGTGCAGCTAAGGTTGAAGGGGGATAAGGGTAAGCTAAGGAAATCGAGAATCCAGCGCAGTGCTGCTTTGTGCCCACCCCTCATCTCCCGGCACCAAGGCTGCTCGAGCTCAGGGTTTTTTACTTGTCCCCGACATCTCCCAGTGTCTGGCCCAACATGATATTGACTAAAGCTCAGTACGACGAGATAGCCCAGTGCCTAGTGTCTGTACCTCCCACAAGGCAGAGCCTGAGGAAGCTGAAGCAGAGGTTCCCCAGGTAAGTGCCCATCTCTTCCCCCTCACAGCCCTGTGCCTGCAGCAGCTGTGCCTGGGCAGCCAAGCCAGCACTTAGGCACCACGTGTCACACATGTCAGATGTTAGGAGATCAAGGATGGCAAAGAGGTTTCTTATTTATCCTGCCTTCCCGAGGAAATTCTCAGTGGATGAATTCTAGGCAGCTGCCCAAAGCCTTGCAATTAAAATCAAGTGGACAATTGTTTATTGAAAACTTGGTATGTGCTAGGTGATGAGTGCACATAGTAGGTGCTCCATAAATGTCTAGGTTAATTGGCGGATACTAGGAATGAATGATAGGTGACAGGACCCTCTCAAAGTAAAAATAGATTCCGAAGGAGGAAATGGAGGACTGTTTTCAGTTGGCCTATGGGAACAAACAAGGGAGCATTGTCCTAAAGGGGCCTCCTGTTGGACTATGGCTCTCTACTCCAGTGTTCCCATGCCATTCAGAGAGACTGATACCCTACGGATCCCAAACTTGTGTCAAAATCGGCCATTTGAACAAATACATACAAACACACATTCCAGGTGTATTTCATCCTTCTCTCTTCCCCCAAACATGTCTTTTATTCCGTGCTTTTAGGATCATTCCTTTCTAAGAAAGGACTTTAGAAACTATGCTATATAGTTCATTTAAAGATGTATGAGCTGAGGCCCAGACATTACACTACGAAGCAGACTAGGACAAAAATATTATTGTATTGGTGACATGTTAAAAAATTAGAATGTTTACTTTTATTTCAAAATCAAATTCGAACTTGTACGAAAGTTTTTTTGTGGCACTGAGTGTCATTAGCCCCTAATGGAGAACTTCCTTGACCTTGGTGTGTAACCCTTGAACAGATATCATCATAGAAGTACTTTCTGACAAAGAGAGATTATTGGATAGTTAGTATTAATAAAGTACAAATCGAAGCATAAGTTCAAAGTCTTTTATGATCTCAGTTTTATGACCTCAGTTTTCCTAATCAGTGAAATGCAAGATCTCTTTCTAATATTATCTAGATTTAATTTAAGGTGACATTTATCCTTTATATAGTCTTAAGATATTACTCAGACTTCCTATCTGGGAATAAAATTGACAAATTGTAATTAAATTTTCTGTCTTTAACTGTTGCCAATTTTGCCAATGAGCAGTGAAATGGGTGAAGGCTGGTCAGCTAAAGGACCAGGTAGATTTTTCTTGAGTGGTTTTAAAATAGAACATACATTTTAGATACTCTTCTCTCATTATGTACTAATATTACCACTATATTTTTGCTTTTCTTTTCCTCTTCTTATTCTCTTTCTCTGTTTTTCTTCTTTTGTTTCCATAGTAAATATTTTGGCCTCTCAATAAGAGCTAACCTCGCCATACTCTTATGAAGGGCTTATGAAATACACTTATGAAGGATTCTCTTCATTTGGGGCACCGTGCTTTCCTGCTTATTCTCATATGCCCTTTTTCTTTTTATTCATGATATGCCCAAATAGTTTTCACTTCTCTCAAAATACTACTCAGGTAATAACAAACTCTTCTTACACTTTTTTTTAAAGAGGTTGCATTACTAATCTGCAAAAGAAGGAATTGAATAGCCATTTAGCAGCATGGGTGGGAATTGTATAAAGAGTGTGATTTTGGAATTGGTGTCACAGTTTTCACTATAGCACTGTTTTACTTTAGATGTTCATTGCAAAGGACTTGAACAACCTTTAGATATGATAGTTTGTTTTATCAGAGAGTTGTTCGGGCCAGGACCTCAAAGATAATTTCTGGTGGTTCAAAGAGGTTAAGTGACTTGTCAAAAATCCCAGAGATGTTTAATGACCAAACAGTGTCTTGAAAACAGGTTTTATAATTTTCAGTTTAGAGTTCTATACTAAGCTGCCTTGATTAATTTTAATATTAATAATAATAATAGCAGCAAGTTTTTTTGGTGGCATTCACCTACATAGAGTTCTAACAAATTAAAATACCGAAATGTTTTGAAAAGTTGCTAAATTTAATTTTCCTGATTTTAAAAGTTTTACATACTTAGTAAAGAAAAAAGAAATTATTTGTGATCGTATAGGTTAGAAAATTTCTGTTAACATTTTACATGTTTCCTTCTGGTCTTTTTTTTTTCCTAGTGCAATATTGTCTCTGCCAATGCACTTTGTAGATCTTGGTTTTCTCACTTAACATATTGTGAATATTCCTCATCTTCAAAAATTCTTCACAATTTGTTTCAGGGAACCAATAATATCACATTCTATATGTACCATCTATTTCTTATTGTTTGACATCAAGGGTTTTGTTTTCCTAATTTATGATAGTATATGTTTACATATATAATGCCAAGTCTACACATTTTCTTTAGACTCCCAGAACTTGGGAATGAACATATGAGCAGTTTTCAAACTTTTAGTCTCCAGATCTCCTTACACTCTAAAAAAGTTCTGAGGACCCCGGAGAATTTTTGTTTGTATGGGTTCTATCTGTTGATATTTACCAAAATATAAATTAAAACAGAAAACCTAAAAAATTTACTTATTAATTTATTTTAAAATAACAATAATAAACTTATTACTTGTTAACATGTTATGTTTAACATAACATGATTAATAACCATTTCAAAAACATAATGAAAAAATGGCCTTGTTTTACACTTCTGCAATTTTTTTTTAACGCTTGCCTTAATAGAAGGAAGACATATCTGCTTCTGCATTCAACCTGTTGTGCTTGATTGTTTTGATTAAAGAATATGAAGAAACTCTGGCCTCAAACAAATATGTAGTTGGAAAGGGAAGAGTAATTTAATAGGCTTTTCAGATAATTCTGGATATTTTTGTTACTGCGTACAACCCAACCAGTGGCATTTTCTGAATGGTTAATTGCTACGTGGAGTGTGAAACTATATCATGGATCTTTTCACTGTTATGTTATAATCCATTGACCTATCTTGAACTTTGAGTGGATCTTTTACCTATACATGAGTTTTGTCATCATGCATTGTTCTCTTGCAAAATGTTGGTTGTGAGTTATGCAAATCTTCCACATGTCACCTTTTATTATATAGTATCAGAAAAATCCACATTTGTTAATATCCCCACTGATTTTATCAGGAAAGTCTATAAGATTTGAAGCTGTCAAGCTTATGGTGATGGATACAGAATTTTCCAATATTTGAATTTTCCCTTGAAAGCTCAAATTTTATCATTGGTAACAAATACTATCACTTGTTTTCCTTGAAGTGATAGTCTTACATTGTTTATTTTTGAGAAAATGTCTGCCAGATACCTAAATCTGAATAATCATACTTTGTTCATTATTTATTCAAGTAAAAATGGTGTTTTCATGGAAATATCGGCCAGATCAGCTCTCAATCATATAAGTGCTTTTCCTTGAGACAGCCATCAGACTTCTGTATACAGTAGACATACTTTGTGTTTGCTTCTTATTGTGTCATATAGAATGTTAAAAGGATGTGTATTCAAGCGTAGAGATTTAACACAATAAGTGAATCTTAAGTGAAACCAGCTTTTTTTTTTTTTTCTGGAAGTATGTGGTAGTGAAGAATACAGTGACCCCTTGGACAGATGTGCCTGGCCTTGATTTGTGCTCGTGAACTGGCAACTTTACCTGCCATTGTTTGTGCACCATCAGTGCAGATGTCACATAGGGGAAAAAGCAAATGTCTTATTATTTCTATAAAGATAATTTTGACCTTGTAGACACTCCTGACAGGGTTTCAGGGACTCCAGGAATCTATTCACCATACGTTGACAACCACTAGCTATTTCAAATCAAAGGATATTTATGTTTTGAAGGATTTCTATGTGTATTGGCAAATTACTCTCAAAGATTGTACTAATACTATTACCAACAGAGCATGAGAGTATCTGTCTCTGCAACTTTTGCCAGCTATGAAGGGAGTTATCATTTAATCTTTAATATGATGGATCAAGAATGATGTCTCATAATTTGCATTTTTTATTATAATACATTGTATGTTTTCTCAAATGTTTATTGACCATTTAGTTTTCTTCTTGAATTACGTGCCTGACTTCCATAGGAGTGTTAGTGTTGTTGTTTGTTTGTTATTGTTTATTGTTCTGCATATGTTAAGGATGTTGATCTTTTATTTGTCATATTTGTTGCAGATATTTTCCCAGTTGTTTGCTTTTAGATATCGTTCTATTTTTGAAATGCTTAACTTTAAATTTATTGGTCTTTTGCACTTTTGCTTTTATGCTGAGGAACCCCTTTTCTATTCTAAGATATGAAAAATAAATCTTGCACTTAAATTTTCTTCTAGGTTCTTTATGGCTTTCTTTCTTACTCTTAATTTTTAAAATTTTCTAGCTGAAATTTATTTTAGTATATGCTCAGAAATAAATATGTAGCTTAATTTTTATTTTATACTGTGGCCGACACATGTTTACCTTTCCCGCATGGCTTCTTTGTTTTCACTAAAATTACAAATTTATGTCTTTCAAGTCATCACATTGAACCTGGGCAATCCCCTTAGCCACTCTGGTCTCAGATTCCTCCAATTGAAATGAAGGGGTAGGACTATATGATTTCTAATATCTTACAACTCCAAAATTCACTCTCTGCAGTTTTTCAGTAATGGGCCCTTTGACCCCAAGAACATAGGACATACTGCATTTAAGTACTTGCTGGGGACACATTTATTGATCTGCATCTTTCAGTTATTTCCTGGACCTTCTTATTGTAGTAGAAGCTCCCAGCCTAATTGGCCGTTACTTATCAGGCTACTATTTTAACATTATATTTCCTGCCCAAATACTAAATATTATATATGCATTTGATTATATGTATATGTATGCATGTATATGGTTCATATGAGGCTGTTTCTAGAGAAATCTCAAAGGAAATAGAAAAAAACTCATTTGGCTGGGCTCTCTATGCTTAAACTAATACATGTAGTCTCTCTCTTCATTTCAAAATAATATTTAATTTTGAAATAATTTTAAACTTACAAAAAAGTTGCAGAAATAGGACAAGAAGTCCTATATACCTTTCATCCTGTTTACCATAATGTCACTATCTTTCATAACCATAGTGCAATTGTCAAAATCAGGAAATTAATTTTTATGCAATGCAATTAATTAATCTACAGACCTTTTTTGAACATTGCTGTCTTGTTCACTAATATCCTTGTTGTGTCCCAAGGTCACACATCAGATTTAATTGTAATGTCTTCTTAGTCACCTCAAACTTGTGACTGATCCTTACTATCTTGACACTTTTGAAGAGGACCAGTCAGTTATTTTGTAGAGCATCCCTAAATTTGGGTGTGATGTTTTCTCGTGATTAGATAGAGGGTAACCATTCTTGGCAAGAATACCCCAGAAGTGATGTTGTGCCCTTCTCAGTGCATCCTGTCTTGGGCGCACGACTTCATATGTCTTATTACTAGTGAGATTAACCTTGTTCACTCGGTAAGGTGTGATGTCCGCCAAGTTTCTCCACTGTAAAGTTACTACTGTTCACTTTACAATAATTGCTTCGTAGGGATATCCTTTGAGATTTTGCAAATATTCTGTTTCTCACATCACAGTTTTCTCCAGTGTTTTTAGCATCCATCAATAGTTCTTACATGAAACAATTATTAGTGGTGTTTGCCTAATGTTGATTTTCTATTTCTCTCACTGAAATACTTTTCAACTAATATCATCCACTATCACCATGTTATGTGAAACAACCCATCCTGTGGTCAGTGCATGATTTTCGCTGGTGCTTGCAATTTATCCACCTCTTATAGCATTTGGTTTATAATAATTCACAGTGTGCTCACTATGTTTGTAGCATGATTTGGGAATTTTTTAGAAAACAGAATAATGCAGTTAATTTTGAATAACTTGTAGTCTGAGGAAAGAGTTTAAGATTCATCCTGTAGCTGTAAATTATTATAATCATGGAACGTTGGAAACCAAAGAATTTGTTGGACAGTTAGTTCAGATATAGTTAGTGAAGTGGGATTCTTAGAGGAGATATATGTTTGTTGAAAATTCTTTTGTTGCTAAACTAAGCCTTTTGTTGATTTTTTTTCCCCTAAGTTCCCTTGCCATACATTAGTTATTTGGTTACTATTTATGCCTATACTAATGAGTCATAAATTAAACTCTAGATACCATAAATCTCTAAGCAAATAAGTATCTTTACTCCACTGGTATATCTTTTTCCTTAGGAATCCTGCATCAGGCTTTCTAATGGTGCCTTCCACATTTCTGTCTTGGTTTACAGCATGTTTTCCCGCTCTCGGATCACAATACAGGAAATTATTCACTCATATGACCCTATTCCTAGAGAAATCTCAAAAGGAGTAGTTAAAAACTCATTTGGCTGGGCTATTTGTGCTTAAATGAATATATGGGGTTCATTTTTTTGAAATCCTCACTCACCTTTACCTGAGAACTAGAGTTAGGGCTGACTCTACTGTCAATATGCCGGTGTTGAACTTACTGGTTCTTGGTGATGGACCTAGAAGTCCAGTCTAGTTAGGAGTAGGGTAGCTAAGAGACTTACTTGGCCAAAGCACAACAATTTTACTTAACTTTCTATTTATTTAGGGTGGATGGGTTTAATTTAGTGCCACTATTTAATTTAGTTCCTTTTAATCTGCCCACTTTTCCCAAAGGGTGTTTTTTATTCCCTTGTTTTTGTCTCATGTAACAATTTGTTCTTGGAAAAAACTTGACTCTGCCTCTTTTTATTTGACTCATAGTTGCATCATTTGTAAAAGGAAAGATGAAACTCCATAACTAGGAAGTAGAAAAAAGCAGTATTCAAACTCAGGTAGAGTCTTGCTCCAGATTTGTACTCTTACTTTCTTTTACGTGTTGCTATTCAGTTCCTTAAGGCTGAGGATTACGTGAAATAAGGTATGTAAAACAGCTAACATAGTGTACAGGTTCTGGTATGTATTTAATAATTGTAAATATAATTATTATTAGAATTTAGCATATGGCCTATAGAAGAAATGTCTAAGGAAGAACCTTTTGAAACATATAAAACAAAAATTTGCTTCAAAAAATCTGTAGATTTGCAGAAAATAAATGTTTATGTGGATCATGATATGGCTGAGAACATGTAGATTTGATCATTAATTGAATAGGGCACAGATAATTGAAATTTGCCTTAAATCTTTCGTAGTTCTATACAATGCCAGTTTTTAAAACTTTTTAAACTAGATTCACTGATTTTTAAGAATCGTAGTAGCACATTGGAGTACATAATTAATACTGTAGGGTTTGATTTAAGTTAAATTGGCGGGTTATTTCTATTGGCCTTGTTCTCTTGATTGAACTGAGAGTTGGTTCTCAATTTGTGGTCAGTTTTCTATACTTATGATAATGTTATGGTGGACCTGAGTCCAGAATCATGAGTGAGAATATGTTTCGTAAAGGGAGAAAATGTCAGTCTTTTTTTTGAACTGGAAATTCTTTTGGCAGTTTTGCCGAAGAAATATAATTAGTTTACATGACCTTCAAAAATAATATTCATATACTCAGGAAATATATCTAGGACTATTTCTGTATTAATCATTAGTGCAAATTGGAAAAGAAATAGATCTAAAAGAAATTGGTCTAAAAACTGGTCTAAGAAAAAAATATGGTTATTTTATATAATTACTTATATTTTAAAATGATGCTTTATTCCGTAAGATTTCAGGTTTTTGTTTGGTTGCTGTATTTGTAGTCTAGCCTTAAAGACTCTACTGGTGGGTTATTTTGTTATATGGCACCTTTTTTTTCTGAAAGAACTGCTTAACTTTTATCAGACATTTATGCTCCTTTGGATTTGCATCGTCGCAAAAGTGAGATGAGCTTGAGTTCCTGCAAAGGAATACAGTGTTTGAAGAAAACCTCAGATAATGTTATGCTGAGAAAAACCCACATGCGGACTGTATTTCCTATTAGTTTGAGGGGAAAATTTTCATGTTATTAGATTATCGACTTCATTTTAAAGTCTATATTCAGGCATCCAACTTTACTGAGTCATAACCCATACCAGAATGTTCGCTGGTACAATAAAGAGGAATTATATATTTCCCTAGGAGAAAAATGTTCAATAGATGTATAGAGTAATAATATTTTATTATTTGACTTTAAACAAATATTGACTGAATTCACTGTTATGTTTTTATTACACATTTCGTGCAATTTTGCCATATTGGTTGACTTTTCCTTAAAAACAAAACAACTAATATACAAGAACTTTTCCAGAGTAAGTATGAAAAGTGACCTTAATATGTGAAAGTCATGTACTGGTATGAAAACCATGTGGGAGATGGGTAAAAATAAATTTTCCTTATTTTATTTTCAATTGTTTTTTTCTTGAAAGGACATTTTTCAAAGTCAGATTTGAGATAATTTTCTCTTTCTGCTCTCAAATTGCTTATACAGTGAGCTGCTATACAGTGAACACAATAAAGGTGCTGGAGTGCAGCTTCTTACTGAATGACAAGTCTCCATTTCTATGGGAACTGAACAGACAAATGGACCTAGCATGGTTTGGTTCATGGGTATGAAACCAGCATGGAGCAATCTGTGCCTCATGTATTGAAAATGGCATATGGCTGGTCATGAATCCAGCCCTTTCCTTACTACGTCAGGGAATGAAATACCTTCACCTGTTTTTCTTTTCTCTCTCTTTCCATCCCTACCTTTCAGGAGGCATCTTGATAACATATATGTTGAGTTACTGGTTCTTCCTCATAACCCAATGCTTCCTTCATACCAAAAGACAGTGATATGTTTGATAGTATCAGCTTTTATAAATGCTATTAGCTGAGGGGGAATCTTTATTTTTTTTTCCTCTTCTGGCTTTAGGGCAGCAAATAAAGTTTTGTTTGTTTGTTTGTTTTTTAGTTTAGTATGCCTTTCCATCTGTGACCTGACGAAATACCTGAAACCTAATTCAGATAACTGAATGTAAAAATATCTCAAATTATTTCTTTTATGTATTTTAAATATTGAGATTCAGCTGCTAAAAATGTTTGACAACTATTAAACTTAGAGTAATAATGTCAGGACCACAGGAATAAACATTTTGAAACAAAGAAAGCCATGCAAGTGGAGGAAAAAGTAAAGTGGATTCATGGATCTTGATACTGTTGCTCAGTCAAATATGAAAGCCTGAGTCTTTCAATTACATCTGGTAATTGAAGCTGTTCTGTGTGAATCCCAGTCTCTTTCTGAGGTTGTCCTGAGAGCAGGAGTCATATAACTAGACCGAGACAAAATATATGGTGCATTGTTACCGTGTTCTCTCCTTTCCCATAACTCATACTTATTTTTAATTGTAAATTTTTTGGTTATTGTTGAGATCTGTCCTTTGCTCCAGGACCAAAAAGTGATGATATAAATGCTGATCTTATTTTTAGTCCTGCTTTAGGAAAGAGGAGGCACGACAGACCTTTGATATTTATAAGGGTTATCACTCAAGACTGTTGAAAATCCCAAAGTATGCCGCTAGTACCCTATCGGATGGACAATCTATAAGCTTTGGGATGCAGGTGTTTGGTTAAGCTCACTTATTAGCTAATTGACCTGCTGCTTACCCAATCAGGATAGTGGCATGAAAGATTCAGCTTTATACTTAACAAGTTTATGAATTACTGTTTGTCATGTGTATTTGTAATCACTCTCAAATAGTCAGAACTGGATAAGTTTAATCTAAGAATGCTGTGAGTACCTAACTTCAGCTTTCACATGACTAGAAATTCAGGGTGAAACGTCTTTGTGATTTGTCGCTCATGTCTCTGCCACACCTTAGCCTCCTAAGATTCTGTAACTTATGAGGTGGTGTCTAAGACTTCTGTGCTCTTCACAGGCCTCCTTCGTAGATGGGATCTTGGATGGTAAAGTGTTTAAATGCATCTTCCTATAATCACACATGAAATTAGACTTGCAATTCATTTTTTCCAGTGTTTTATTTCTGTCTACAACTCTTCCAAGTCAATATCATCTTTTGCTTAAGGTATATTACACTGTTGTTTGTTTTTTCTGGTGATATTGGTAGGGAAAGCTAATAAAATTTGAAATTAACTTGCACTTCAAGCCCCATTTAGCTAAGATAGAAAATGGACTCGGGATATGAGAGAGACTCTTTGCTATAGAGCATTAAAAACCCCACAGACTCTTATAGCCTAGATAGGACGCACAGATCACAAACATCATTTCTTAACTGATGAAGTTAACATTACCTGGATTCTTATTTTGTGTAGCCAACTAAAATATATATTAAGGTAAAACACACTTAACCTCTAATTTATAACATTCTGAATTGTTGTTTGCTCTTTGGTAGGTGTGTTTGGAACTCTTCACGTTCTGATCACAAAAGCTTCCCCAGGGGAAACTGCATCCCTCTCGTTATTTCAGATTCAATGACTGATAGAGTGTTGGATCGAGGTTGCAATTAGAGATCATTTAGTCAAATCGGTTAGTATTGTAAATGCAGAAATCGAGGGCAGAATGTCGGCCCTTGATTTGACTAAGGTTCCACATTTGGAGGCAAAACTCTCCATTCATGCTCTTTAACTAGAGATCACAGACTCGCATCATTCTTGGGGGCCAGCAGGTCTCAACAAGGTGTACATAAATGAAACTGGCCTGGCTGGGATTGTGGCAAAGTGGAAGTATAGTTAGTTGTGTGTACTAAGAGAGTAGTCATCATTTTATGCCAGCCATGTATTGCCATGCAGGAATGTGGGCCCATTGCTGCCAGGTCTTCTGTTCTCTAGAAAGCAGCTCAAGATCTGCTTTTTTAGAAAAAATATCCCAAGTTTTAAATATTGTCAATTTATTTGAATTTTTTAAAACATTGTGTGAGCCAATAGTTTCCTGGCCAAACAGAACAAGTCTGTGGGCTGAATCTGGCAACAGCCAATGGGTACTGGAGCTGACCCTCTCCAGCTTATGAGAGCTGATCATGACCATCTTTTCCCAAGTCTACAAATTGTGATTGCGAATCAGCGCCTTAAAATCAGCCATGGTGGTAGTGTTTATACCACAGAAATTGGCAAGTGCTACAAATCTGGGTTCCCCACCCCCCATCCTTCCCCGCCATTGCCAGAGATATTTGTTAAGGCCCCTGCAGTTTGAGACTTGCATTTTATGTTATAGCCCTGTGGCATGTCTTTTCCAGAATTTTCTTAACCCAGTTATCTGATTTTCATAGCTTTTTTCCCGAAAGGGGGTCAAAATACTTACATCTATATCTTGTTTATTCTTACAATATTTTTATGTGTTGGGCTTTCTCCTTCCTTTTTTTCTTGTCCAAAGAGAGGATATGTATTTCTTTTTCTACTGTAGTTAGTATAGAAGCTAGACTTCGAGTCTTGAGCCATAGCAGTACCTAATGTATTATAGGTATTATACTATATATTATGATGGACATTTGACTGAACTGACATGAAGTAAATGCTGGTTGGTTAAAAAAACAGCTATATACATATGTCTCATTTAGGAAAATTAATTCCTTTCAAAATAGATTAATTAGTTAAATTTAGGAACATTGCCATATACTTCATTCTGTAGGAATTTTGAAATGCTTCAGTGGTATATCTGAGGGTTTATCATGTCAGAAGTTATTTTTAGAGAAACTTTAAGCTTAGGTGTTACATCTTCAATAGACAGTTACTCTAGTGTAAAAAGCAAATGAAGCATCTCTACAACGATAATGAAAAACAATGGGAAGATATCCAACTGATCACATTACAGTTTGAATTAGTATAATTTTATAAAGACTCAATTATCACATGTTCTATTTTTTTCCTATATTTAAAGTATCAGTAATAAAATAATATGACCATGTGGAACTAAAACAAAAATGGAAAATATTAACAATGTTAGGCTGGGATATGTGCCTTTTAGAGCGACAAGTAGAATTCTGTGTGGGGATGAGCCTACATGAGTTGGCTGTTCAGGTGGTATTGAGTTTGGCAGAGTTGTCATAGCCTGTGCTTGACCTTGGGTGGTTTATTTAGCTCTCTCTGTTTATGGTTAATTATTTTATAAATTGATAGGAAGCAGAACCCTATTATTGAGAACTGCAGGAGGCTGTTCAGTTTTTTGTTCTAAAGGCAGTTTTAAATATTGGTTTAAAGAACTTAGTTCTGGAAATTAACATGTGAATTCTGGCTTCAAGACTTGCTTGCTGGGTGACTTTGGATAACTTTCTCCAACTCTTGGTGCCTTTGTGTTCATATTTATAAAATGGGATTGTTATGAACTTGAAATGAGATAGGACATATAAAATGATCACTACAGTTCTTGATGCTGTGCTGAATAAGTTTTTGCCACTACTGCTGTTGTTACCATGATTGACTTAAGGATGCTCATTGCAGTGGTATTTATGCTTATAATAATTAGAATATTTATAACTGAAAAGATTTTTCTTAATACCAGTCCCTTTATTTTCTAGGTTTCCAGAGTGTTCTTTTACCACCAGGATAATAGAAAACCCACTTTTAGTATATTGTAGTGAAGTCCTTAGATTGTAATGGCAACTAAGATGTGATATTCTGTTAATAAATGGGCATATTGAGGTTTAGGTTGATTCCCCACATCCTCATTCCCATAATAGAAAATGGTCATATAACAAGACCACTGCCTAAGATATAACAATTTTCCTTCTAATAACTTTTCTCAAATGCAGTGCCCCATATTCTGGAAGCTGTTTTACATTCTTGCTTCACCTTGATAACAAGGTGGTTATAAATTTATGAAAGATATTTTGGTGAATACCAGTTTTGGAGCTGGGTTCTGCCACCACGAAGTAGCTTGAGTCCAATAATTGTGTGAGCTTAGGTGTAAGTCTGGAGATTTTGTAGGGACACTCCAGATCATTACATGAATGTGAACACTGTAGTGTTTAACATAGGTATTAATAAATTTTAAGAATGCATACTCTTTTTAAACACTCTTTAAATCTAGTCATGGTACTAATAATGATTATGAACATACCTTCTGGTAAACACAAAGAAATTGCATAAACTTTTTAAAGAAAATAGATTTATTGTTCCTCAAGGCTTTGGTTTTATTAATTACAGGGTGTTTCACAATGCTGCCTGCAAAGAATTTGCTTAATTTATTTTATTTGTGCAGTTCTGCTGATCATATAGTTGCAGTAATAGTTGGGAAAGACAATAATGTTTTTCCTCTTTTCTGTTTTGTTTATTATAGCGCATATCTTTCTCTAGGTCCTAGGTCAAAGAGAGGCTTTAAGGTGTAGACCTATTTCACTTATGGTGCTGAAGCTAGATTTGAATAAAAGTATCAAAACTGACTGGAGATCTTTGTGTTTAAAAAAAAAAAACTTAAAAATTTCAGTGACATTCTAAAAAATAGTTGCTTGTAGCCAAGTATTATGGAAGTAGAAGTCATAATTATACTGTAGATGGCATTTGAGGACAATTATTTACCATGTAACTCTCCTGAAGTATGAAAAACAAGATTTGGTTAGTATTATTTCATCTGTTAGAGATGTGTAAGGATTCTAGATTTGGGACATAGTTATGAAAAATATTTTATTCATGTGATAGCTTTTTGGGCAATTGTATTCTGCACTGTATTACAATGGCAAAATAAATTGCTGAATATACTGTCTGCTGAATATGACTTTACCATGAAAAATTTGATGCATGGAGAAGGAAAGGTTGGAATATATCAACCTTTTCTGACAAGGGACTTTGAATTTTGACCTAATACAGGCGACCTTTGTGCGCAATAAAAGTGGGCTTAATCTTGAGGTCAAGGTTGAGGTGAAAGGGAGGGCAATGTGGTAGAGCTTATGCTGATTGTGGGTACTTCAGAGCCTACCTAGTTATTGGCTCAAGGGGAGACTGGCACTTTAAAAAAAATTTTTTTTTAGCATTTCCAGGAGTTTATTTATAGCATGTTGTTTAGCTGTCTAACAACACCCCGTTTCCTCAGAGCTCGACTATCTGTTTAGTTGTGGTAAGTTTGTTTGTATAAAGTTTATTGTTTCTGAGTGGAAGGTATGAGTGAGTATGCTATTATTTTCTGTTCCACAGATAACCAGTAGCTAAAAATAAAAATATTCTTCTGGTTTATTCGAAAGACAACTGACATATATAACCTTGGAACTGAAAATATGTCTTCTTTTAAGAGGTTTATTTCTTTGACAGTTGAACTTTTGTCATCTAACTTTGGAACTGTCAGAAGAATGTTTAAGTAGTTTGTTACTTTACCTAGATTATAATTAAGAGAACTTTCACGAATATTGTCTTAAGGGTTTAGATGATTCAGTGACTGGTCATTCCCTTGAAAGTACCTTTGAAATGCATCTGCTAATGCATTTACATTATAATGTGATATAAAATATTTTTAAGGTTTTTCCTTTTGTACATAGATGGAAAATTGTCTTAAAACCTACATTTTACTATCAAATGCCTCAACTGTTTTGTCACAGATGAAATTATACCTTAGCAAATATCAGAAGCAAACTAGCTGGTGTTGTAATTATCTGAACACTTACTGAATACTCTACGCAAATAATTGGTTGAAACAACAAACGTTTGGGGGAGGGTGTCAAAGACGCGAATGGAAAGAACTCTACTCTTTTAATCGAGCCTGCAAAATATATTCGCGAGGACTGATCATCTCTGAAGCACTGAGGTTTGATGATTGGAATGGCAAGAAACCATGCTTTCAGGACATAACGAATTGACGAGGCCATCCATCATTTGTTAGCATACACTGAAACGTGGGCTATGTGTGCAGAGGCCTGTGATTTAGTAAATACTTGGGAGATGAATAGAGCTTACACACAAGGGAAGATATTGCTGTCCTTCAGCAGCCTGAGACCCAGGCGCCTGCTGAGAAGGCCATCTGACGGCACATCATCAGTAACTGGCCTGTCACAGTCAGCGGTGCCCACCGACCATTGCCAGTATATTAAATGCATTTTTAATATCTGCTTCAGTAGATTTAATGAAGAAAATTTAGTTTCCATACTCCAAGTACTGCTTCTTCAAGTGTTCTAAAACATGGACTCTTGCCTATGCAAGGAAGGGGGAAGACCATGCCGGCAGTTATAGGGAGTTGATTGAAAAGGACACTCAGACAAAATAATGTACAAATAAAAAAATATTTTAGCGGAGTTGGCATTTCGTTGATGTTAAAGAGCTGATTTTTTTTTTTTTTAAAGAGATTTTAGGTTAGTTCCGTAGGCCCTAATTCCCTTCTCTCACAAGCCCTTTCCCTAGGGGGTTTGAACCTGCCGGTGAGAGATGTAAGCCTACTGATGTGAAAGGAAATATTAAAAGTGGAATATTATGGTTTGACGTTTTTGAATAAAAAGACTCCATTTCAAATTAGTGTGTGTTTTGAGATACTGTTTGATTCTCAGGATTTTTGAATAAAGATATAAAGAGAATTCTTCTTGCCTAGTTGTTTCTACATTTGTGAATGTTGAACTGTACTCATTAATCAAGTATTTTTGTCTGATGTCACGCAGAACAACTCAAAATGAATGTGAAAAAAAATAGTTGCTAGCTTAGTTAGAAAGTGATCTTATACTTTCTTAGACTTTAAGGTTTCTTTAAAAATTGTAATTTTAAAATGTTCTACTTTTGTATTTCAGCAAAGTATATAAATTCATGAGTTTCAATGTTGACATTATTTACTACAAAACAGCAAGACAACCAATTAGATATTGTTGCAAGCATGCACTTTAAAGATTTCTTTTCTTATTTAAAAAAAAAAAATCCAGAATATGCTCTCATGTTCACAGAAGAAGCTACGGAATGGGACCTATAAATCTGATTCCTGCATGTGTCAAAACAGTAATGTATTAAATGCATATTATTATAAAAATTTAAGACATGTCTTAAACACACTTACATTTTTATAACACATGGCAATATTAAATAATACATTTCCTTGTTAGCATCTGTTTGCCGTCATTGTTGGCAAGACCTATGATTTATTGCTTAAATTAATGACCAAGACCATTTTGGACCTGATATATGCCCTTAAGCTTATTACATCACTAAATAAAATAAAATGTATGCACTTGTGACAGAGTTATTTTTATAATTGTTTATCCCTTTAAGTGCCCTATTCAGTGATTCACTGAAAGGTTCATAATGGTTGGCTTGTAACCAGAAAATAATCTCAGAAAGGTAAAATGTATTTCTTGAGTAGAAATAAAATGCCAGAGTAATGGTGATTATAGGGGTCCGAGAAATATTTTGCAACACTCAAACTCATTCTTTTCTTCAGTGCTCTCAGTTAACTCATGTTGAGTTTTTTTGATGCGCAACCTCCCCACCACCACCTCAACTCTTAAGGCTATCTTGTAATGCTAGAGCTCATCTTTCTGTAAACCCTTAAAAATGGGTAAAGTAGTTTTGCTCTGACATAAAGCCGCAAGGGTTAAATGGTTCTTTACTAAGGATTTTTCAGGTGCCTGTTATCACTATGCATTAGACTGAGCAAGATTATTGTCCTATTTTTAGTTCTTTTCTTTTGGGAGATTGGAACTTTACTGTTTTTGTATTGAACTCTATTTGACTTCATAGTCTTTATCTTTCCTTTCTGAGGGTACAATATGATAGACCCTTCAGCATTTTTACAGTAACCTGTTATTCATCTGAAGTCACTCTGCTGCCTGACCTGCAGTACAATATAACATAGCTTCGTGGTTTTCTTGCTCCACATGAAGCATCTCATTGACTGTCAGCTTTCCTGTCATCTGATGGTAAGGCAGAGTTTTTGAGAAGCTTAAGCCTCGCTTCTGGACTGCAGTGTTTACACCTTGAAACATATGGAGCCTCTGTGGGTACCCGAGGGTAATACTTGTGGGAAGATTATTATTTTGTAGTTATCTTGGGATGATTATCACTCATAAATGGAAACAAAACTTAGTTCCTGAGAAAGATCTGTTCCTTGTCTTCATCTCACTTTTACTGCATCTTAAACAAACTAGTTCATTGGAAAATAAAACTTTTTTTCCCCCTTAGTATTCTTTCCCAAGGCAGTTGATCTGATAAAGTCTTTAATGGTTCTCTCAAAAATGAACAGGCCACAAACATTCGTGTTTTTCTTGAAAAGCTATATTGACCTTTTCTACTTTGGGCTCTCAGCTCCCATTTCCACTCTTTGTATCATCCTTTTCATCTCATCTTCCTTGTCTGAGAGACCTGCCTCCAGATAAAACATTATAAAGGAAAACGGATAAAAAAAAAAAAAAAAAAAAGAGTCTCAAGTGCCAATTACTCTGTCTCTTTCCTTCCTCTCCATCCCGCTCCCCCCCTTTTTTTTTGGTCTCTTGAATATTTGGATATTGGTTTAGATCCACTAAGATTTTTTATTTTGCTTTGACGATTGTAGTTACTTTTACCTGTTCATTTGGAATGTATGCATCCCTATCTTTTGCTTTCTATTCGACTGACTGTGAATTCCTCAAGGATAGGAGACATGTGTTTTGCAGGGATTTTATCTTCCACTCCTCCCTTTAGTGAGTAGGACAGTATTGTGGAACTTTGTGCATTTATTGGATTTTTGTGAACTTTCTAATACTAGCTAATGCTTATTTTTATAAAGTCTTTTCTGAGGAGAAGATGACTCAAAAATCATGTTTCTTCTTTTTGCCCATTATTATTCTATGTAGTACATACAAAGGACTTGCTCTTCTTTCTTAAGGTTGTTTTTAAAGCTCTCACTCTCTGGGTCAGGATGTTTAAGTCCTATTTAAAAATATTAAAATATTCAGTAGGCAGCTAAGTGCTTAGCCTGGTGTACTACTTAACACTAAATGAAAGTAAAATATAACACAGACATGGAGCCATTTGTTATATTTTAGTAGATGAAGCAATGGCTGTGTAAACCTTAACCTTGTAATTTTGTGAGTTCCACTTTATCATGTAGCTGTAAGGGTAATCAAAATAAATCACGGGAGATGAATAAATATTTTCTAGTGCTTTCTCTGTGCTTTCAGAAGTGATGCTTGATCCATGAAATTTTAGTAAGCGTATTAAATAAAACAATATGATGTGCACTGTGTCAGATCTGATAAATTATTCGGTATAGGACATTTATACAACATATGTTGAGCTGCTACATGAACAGCTTAATGACTATGAATTATGTTAATCTGTGTTGCCATTTTTACATTTTGTTAAAAATTGCACTATTTGTAATATATATATATATTTATATATATACACATGTGTGTATGTATATATCTGGGGCAGGGATAAGAAGAAAGCATAAGAAAGACGCGGGTCATCTTTGCGATGTTCTGACAGTGATCGGGGCTCCTCAGCTGTGCAGTGTACATAACACAGATGTTGGGGAGTCATCTGTCAGCCATGCCTCTCCTATGGAGTTAAAGTTCTAGAGGGAAAAGAATTTGACACAGTGCTGTCACTGTTACATTTTCACAATAGAAGAGCATGCAAATATTGAACCTCCTGCTTAGCAGTAGTGCCCTGTCTAATGTCTGTGCTGGTTGGAATAAAAAATCATGGGTGCATCTTGGGCTCAGAGATCTGACAAAGGTCATGCTATGTTGGGCATTTGAATTGGAAATTGTCTGGACTTAGATTTTATAAAGCTCCCACTGTTGTGTGTGGGGAGAATTTCAGCAGGGTTTTGTCCCTGGAGAGGCCTCTTAGGCCCTTTTCTGTCCTATGAATGAATTTAGATGTGAGGGTTACTCCTGCCTTAAAACTGTTAAGTTCATTTTGCATACATCCCTAGAGAGAAAAACTGGCAGATGCTTTTGTCTTGGAAGTGTTTAAAAGAAAACTGCAGAGCAGGAACAAGAGAGAAAGGGGGCCCTGTGTGGAGTCCCAGAACATTTTGGAAATGGCCAATATGCAGTTTTCATCAGTATGAAGGCGGGGTGCAATATGGTGCCTGTAGCTCACAAGGGAATATGAATGTTGATTAAGCATACTCCCAGGCTTTGAAATTCTGAAAGCAGTGTCAGAATAATGGATGTTGAGCAAATGTCAAGCATTTGTTAATTTCTCTGTTATTTGGAGTTTATCTACCATGATCAATCAAATAAACTAGTGCTTCTCTCTTGTGGCGTGTGTCATTGATATGGTGATTAGGTGGCTAGAGAGACCTTCTGCTTTTTTTCCAGGTAACAGATTATAAACAAGTAGACAGAGCTTTTCAGTGGAAGATTTGTTTATGGCTTGGTTTAGTAGAAATTTGGATATTAACTGAGTACTTTGGTGGTGGTATAAAAATCTGTGGCCACGCACCAAAGATATTAATACCAAAAGAGCTAGCAGTGGTGTTATGGTTTCTATCTACATATAGTTTTTGGTAGTTTATAAAACTTTGATGTAAAAGTGAGTGAAAGAAATTAGATTCTGGAAAAATTCTGACCTATTAACATTTGTAGAAAGAGTTTCAATCTACTTTTATTTTTGTCTCTCCCCCCACCCCTATTTCAGTGGTTAATTCTAATTCAGTTATTGACTTTCTTGAGAATTTCTTTCTATTATTTTTAGGAAGCAATGCTACAGTGTTTTGATATCCCAGGTATAAGTTGATCAAAAGATCCTTTTCAGCAGTTACTCAGCTGCAGATTTTTGAGGAGTACTAACATTTTGTGGTGTGAGGAGTAGTTTTCGTTTCAAAATGTAGATGGCCTTTCCACTGGGATTTCATTAAAGGTTGACACACTAGGTACTATATTTAAGAGTTCTATCCATGAGGAGAGTGTAGATTGCACCAAAAGGGAGTCTGTGTGTGAAATTGCACTGTCTGGAATCAAGGCAGACTTGTAATCAGAAATCTGACCTTTTTCTTTTTCTAGTCTTCATTTTATTCTCATAATCTTAGCCATGTGGCTCATATGAATCGGATGGAGACCAGTATAATCCTCACCAACCAAGACCATGTGAAGTAAATGCCTTTATAATTTTTGGCATGATCTTTCCGTAAAACTGGACCTCCTGAAGTGATCTGCCCCCTATTTTTAAACCTCAGTTAACTTTCCCTTCAGGGGATTTACAACTGGGCAGCCACAGGGTATTCACCCTATGAACTAACTACCTAGGTGGCTTCTTTTTTGATTTTCTTAGCCTGCCACAATGTCTCAAATATTATGGCAATTTCCAAAGCAGAAAGTCTTCAGCTTCTACTTCTTTACTGTCTCCTGGAGGCCTTTGGCCTGGGCCTTCTCTGGGATTGGACTCAGCCCTCTGAGTACATTCCTCACATCCTGCCTGGTACACGATGCCAATGAGCTCTGCCACTGCAGAGCTTCCAGCATCATAAAAATAGATAGCACTGCTGACTGGCTTTTCCAGACTTCCCTCTGAAAGCTCATTATACCATGCCCTGATCACAGCATCACCGAATCATTTACTTACATCATACACCAAAACATTTAGGCTGTTACTGATACACAGCTCTCAAATTTATTTTCTGTTTATCGTGATAGGCTCTTGTTCCTAGTTTAGATTAGACAGACATGAAAAATCTTGTTGCATTGTTGAAATTATTAATAGTAATAATAGCGTAATAATAGGAGAAAAACTATGAATTTCAAATACTGTTAATTCTTTTTCTTTCCATATGTGCTGTTTAATAGAAAGTCCAAATATACAAACAGAAAAAAAATCTTTAATACCATTAAGATTTAATTGCTTTTAATATTAAGCTGTATGTCCTTTCAGTTTTTCCTCATCTGTTTATATATACAGATATGTACTTTTTATTGAGATATAATTGAAATATAATGTTATATTAGTTTCAAGTATATAACATAATTGTTCGAAATTTGTATACATTGTTGAAGGAGCACCACAATAAGTCTAGTTAACATTCATCACCATATAGTTACCTTTCTTTTCTCATGATGTGATTTTGTTTTAATTTTATAAGAGCTTATCTGAGCCAAAAGACATGCTGAGAAGCAAGATTTCAGATGCTTCTTGAAAACTTGTAAGTTATTAGCAGCTTTTAAATATGCAATACAAATGCTATTACCTACAGTCACCATGTTGTACAGTACATCCCAGGACTTATTTATTTTATAATTAGAAGTTGTACTTTTTGACCCTTTCCTCTATATTGTCCCCCTCTCACTTCTGGCAACTACCAAGAGATTTATTTATTTATTTATTTATTTATTTATTGTTTATTTATTTTAATTAGTGTCAAGTATACAGTACATTGGTTAGGCATTTATTAGTTTATAAAATGATTCCCCTTAATTGTTTCTTCTTTCCTCTGGCTCTCTACCCAGCCATTACATTAATGCTAACCGCATTCCTTGTGCTGTGCTCCCCATCCCTGTGACCATCTATCAACTACTAATTTGTACTTCTTTAACCCTTCACCCCAATCTCTCAGCCCCCCCAACCCCCTCTCCCCTCTGTTTGTCACCAAATTGTCCACTATATTCGTGAGTCTGTTTTTGATTAGTTTGCTCTTTTTGTTCCTTAGATTCCACATATAAGTGAAATCATATGGTATTTATCTTTCTCTGTCTGACTTATTTCACTCAACATAATAACCTCTAGGTCCATCCGTGTTGTTGCAACTGGTAGGATTTCATTTTTTTTAAGGGCTGAGTAATATTTCATTATATATATATGAACCATAATTCCTTTATCCAGTCTCTGTTGATGGGCATTTAGGTTGCTTCCATACCTTGGCTATTGTAAATTGTGCTGCCATGAATATTGAAGTGTATAGATCCTTATGAAATATTGTTTTGATTTTCTTTGGATAAATACTCAGAAGTGCAATTGATGGGTCAAAAGATATATCCATTTTTAATTTTTCGAGAAACCTCCACAGTTTTCCATAACAGCTATACCAATTTGCAATCCCACCAACAATGTATGAGAGTTCCCTTTTTTCCTCATCCTCGCTAACACTGTTCTTTGATCTGTTGATGATAACCATTCTGACAGGTGTGAGGTGATATCTTATTTAATTTTCATTTCTCTGATAGTGACCTTGAACATCTTTTCATATGTCTATTAGCCATCTATATTTCCTCTTTGGAGAAGTATCTGTTCCAGATACTGTTCATTCTTAACCATGTGTACACATGAATTCTTCCCAGCTCTCCAGTGAGAGGTACTGATGGTTTTGATAAGTGGCATTTTCCCGAGCCTACCAAGGTATCAGTCCCTCTGTCTCTTCTCTTCCCCTTAACTCTTGTAACGTCCACAGATGATCTTTCCTCTTAAACTCTCATGTGTTGCAACTACAAAGTAATGGCTCATTAAAAAAAAAAAAAAGTGCTAGGATGAATATTGGTTCTTACCAGACACTTAATCTAACCATAGCCAAAACACTTTTGAGATTCCTTGTTAAGTATTTTTAGAGCATGTGTCACAGTCTTTTAAATATCTTCAGTGATAACAAACTTTGATGCTTTGAGAATGGATCTGATATTTAGAGACTGGCAAATATCATTAGGTTTGATAAATAAGGTGGCTGATGCTACAAGGTGATCATTAAGTCTGGAGACATTTATTTTGCCATGTGTCGCAGTTCAATAATAATAAACCTGTTATTATATATTTGACTATGTTTCCAGGCTTGGTGGCAACCCTGCATTTTTGGTAAGATATGAGATATGACTATGAAGTTGGCTTCCTTTGTAAGTTGTAAAGTATTTCTGAGGTGATTCCTAAAGATAAGTTCTATTTTGAGTAAAGGCAACATTACTGGTGGTGAATGTACAAATCCTTCTACTTCTCCAGAATGATTACTTTGGCCAAAAATAATTGAATAAATTAGTTCTTGACTGCCAGCTGAAAACGTTCATTTTGTTACTTTATCCTCATACTGCGTAAGTATGTATCCTCTCAAACTATTAGCCATTATTTTATGTCCCCCCTTTTCTCTGTACTCATCAAATGTAGATTACTGAGTGGCTAAAGACACTTAAATTTTCTTCTAATTGATTTCCATTACCCTCTTCTCTGCTGATGTTAATAAGTGGTGAAATTTCTAAAAGGCAGACTTTTTGAAGGAGAGGAAAAGTGAAGGGTTAGATAATCTGTTAACTATCGAGCTTCTGAATATCAGAGTTAGCTCAATATGGGATTTTCAGTTAATTTTTAAAAATCTATTTAATTAAATTATTATTATATATATATTTTTAGAAAAAATGTAGTAATTCCAGAATTTTATCCTATAGCTTAAGAGGCATTTTCATAAAACTTTGTCCTTTTTCTGGTGGTAGTGTTGGAGCGGGATGGAACTACTTATTTAGGCCTCTAGATAGATTTGAAATAGGATGAAATTCTTTATTTTTATTTTCTTTCCGTGTTTGGTACAGACTTTCTATTTGTTCAAGGATTGCATTTAATTCAGAGTAACAATATGAGGTCCTTTTCACCTGTTACATCATTGAAACTCATGCTTTATCTCAGAATAAAGAGGTCAAATTCTTCATTCTCTTTGGAAGGGAATTACACTTACTGGAGAGTTAGAAGAATTACTACAATAAACTAAATAGAATAGGGAGGCAGAGCCCCAGAAAAAGAGTTATCGTCTGTTTCTCTTGCATAGTTTCATGATGGGAAGAAACATGTCAAACATCATTTTAAAAACTGCATTTGTGAGACATCAGTGAATCCCTTACTTGGTTCAGCAAGAATTGATTGCGCTTTTTTGGTAATGTTTAAATCATAGAGATAGGATTTTAACAAGCTAAGTGTAATTAAATATTATTTTGATGATCAATAATTGTGTATCTGGTTTTAAAGCAAAATATTGTTACAAGTTCCTGTAGCAAACATCATTAAAACCTTGATAATATTTGGGATTCAAACAGCTAGTTGAGGTGTGATCTGAAACTTAGGCAGCCTGCCTTGTGCTTCAATGATCAGTTCTACCCTGAAGAGGGTAGTTACACAGCACTCTGTGCACTTGACACATGCAAATGCTAAATATGGTAGCAGCATGAGGTCTCTGTCATTAACAGTAATTTATGTAATGAAAGCCACCTGGCTGTTTTTTATAATTAATTGCTTGTAAATAATAAATTTAAATATAATTTATAGTTTTCTAAATTTGATTACTATATAGACCCAACAGCAATCCTAAAAAGAAAAAAAAAAAAAAAAAGCTAGCAATTTTGTAATGTGGTTCAAAGATTTTTAAAAAGAGATATATTTAAAAGTACATATATGTGCATGTATATACACATACACACACACACATATATCCTTTTAGGAAATAGTTTCACTGGGAAATATATTTGTTTATTTATTTGGAGTGGAATGGTAAGAATGTAATCCAGTTAAGCTAGCTTTATTCTAGTTGGAATGCTAATCTAGAAATAGTTCACTGATTTAACTTTTATATTATTGCAGTCAGCTTTTAAAAAATACTTGTACATATAATTTAATATAGAAGAAAGTGTACCTACTTAATGATGTAGTAAAACTCTTTTAAAAAGTTTTTCCTTAATTTGTAAAATTATATTTTGAAAAGAATTTATATATAAGGAAAATATACCTAAGTATATGTGATGATATATACTGTTGTAATAAGGGGCTTTGCCTAATAAATTTACTGTATCACAAGTTTAAGGAGGTATTACCATATTATTTTTAATGTACTCACATATCAGGTACCAAAAAAAAAAAATGTTTTTTGATGCAGTAGAAAATACCAGTGTTTTAATGGTTTAAAGAAAAGATTGGCTTTAGAATTCTGTCCTCTCTACTCCTTTTTCATTAAAAAAAAAAAAAGGGGAAGGAAAGGAAAGATATAAAGGAGGAAGGAAGCACTTAGTTTATGGCTTTAAGAGAATTTATTAACATTTATGTCAAATTTTCTTGAACTTTATAAATCTGTTTTTTAAGTTAATGTCTCTTTTCCTAATTACATTTCCACTAGAAGCTGTATCTTTAAATATCTATATTGTTATTTTGTACTATAGCAGTGAAATCACTATCACTGACCATTTATGAAATATGTAGAGAATTTTTGTAAAGTATTAAATTACAGGAGAATTTATATCTTCAAGCTATAAACTTTATAAAATAGAAAGATTTACCTTCACATATGACCAGTGTCATTTTTCCTTAACCATGATTTAGTCAAGTTCAGATATCAGTGATGCAATTTAGTTAATTGGACTTAAAACATTTTTTGAAACTCTCTTTGCCAACTAGATCATGAAAACCTAGAACTTAAATACACAATTGCATGTGGACTGCTTATGAGATTGAGAGTCAAGTCAATGTGGTGCCTATACTAGCTGGAATTGTCTATAAAGAATAAAGATCATGGCTTCTGTGTGTGGTCAGGGTGTGACCACCATCCATCACCTCAACAGCAGACATTAGACTTGTTTGTCGCTTAGTTTCGGAGGTTTAATAATCCCTGAAGAATTTAGAATGTTGTTGACTGTCCCCATTTACATCACTGAAGAGAGAAGCTTTGCAACAGGTGCAGCTGTATACTAATTGTGGGGTGTCTTTAATCTATCCAGAAGGGAGAGTGATTCCAAATTTGGTATCTTAAAGAGTGGAGTGACCTTTCAAAGTCCCAAGATGAAAATTGCCAACAATTGCAACAGTCTAATTATACCCACAAGGAGTCCTGAAGTGCTTTTAAGTTTTCCTGTACACCTAGAAGTTCAGTGAAGGGCTTGAAGTCATTAACATATGACAGATGCACTCCTTTTTCAAGGGCTGCTATGATAAGTTTTGATTGTAGAAGTGGGAATTTGACTGGTGGCTTATCATTTGCTTCATTAGCTTGCCTGAGGATGAGGACTTGTTTTTTTTTTTTTTTTTCTGACATGAGTGTTATCTTATGTTCCAGAATTCCATCCACCTCCTTCTCTCTGCTGATAGGAAGTCACAGCAGATAACCTTGATGCTGGTTTTTCCAAAGCATGTTGTGTATTGTGCAGTCTTACATAAATACGTTATGTATAAATATATAGACTATTAATATTTCTCCCATATCATTGTATATACTATTCATAATTATACCTTATTGGAGAATGACATTTCAAAGTTTTTTATTATGTTATTTTAGAAATACTGGCTTTATGAGGCTTCTAGTCAAGATGGTAGAATAAAATATCATATGCTAACTGTATAAATAATTTTTAAAATTATTTTTAAAAGACTAGCTTTGTGTAATTTCTATCCTTTTTAATGGAAAATATGCAGATACATTTCTTGACTGATAAAGAAGGCAGAAGGTTCAACTTCTACACTTCCATGAGGTATACTGCTTTTTGATATTGGTGAGAATAGGAAAAAGAAATTTGGGTTTTATCCTGAGGGATTTGTACACATATGGAGGAAAGCATGCTTCCCAAAGAGTGAACAAATCATAGCAATGCCCCGCCATGAGATGTGGAAATGGAGCACAGAAGAGTCTCATGCAGTAACCCTGTGGCTGCAGCACTTAAATGAAATTGCTTTTTATTATCTGGTTAGAAAATCATCCAAAATAAGCCATAAAGGATTAAGGTTTAAACAGCTTCTGAGTGAAATCAGTCTGGGGTAATCCAATTTCCTCTCACAATATCTCTGTATTTACCTGCTTATGATGCCTGTTTCGATTCCTTTATATACCTAAACCTTATTTTTGAATGTTTTCTGCTAAATTAAAATCTTTGTTTATAGAAGTCACTATTTCCTTCATCTCTAAGCATTATTTGTAAATTTTATATTCCCAACAGGCATAATCATATTTATTACCCATTACCAGCAAGCTTTTTTTGTACAATTAAGGGGTGGTTAATTTACTCTAAGTAAGGTCGCCACTGGTCTAGGGATTAACACCACAACAGGTTGGAAGTCAGAGACTCTTGAATTTTAAAGCAGTAGGAGTTGGTTTCTTAACTCCATACTGCTATTTTGGTGGCATTTTCTGAGTTAATCAATTATATAAGTTAAAATTATAAGTGTTACTGGAAATTTATGTATAGTAAAATAAACTAGAAGGATGGTCTACACATTTCTGTTGTTTCCTCTGTTCCTTTATCAGATCGTTGGATGGGTGAGAAGTGACATCCTTCTCAAAAACAGTTTGAGGACCAGGATGGTGTTCAATGGAAATATTATCTTATCTGATATTTCAGGGAAATGAAACATGATGAGAATTAATTATATATTTCACAGAAGAATTTGAAGATATAATTTCAGAGTATTTAAAATAAGCTGTGGGAGAAATATAATGTATTAGTTTAAACAGCATGCATTGCTTAAAAGGTTTCCAATACAGTATGTATAATAAAATAATCTAACCTCATATGACCTAATGTGTATATTCCTGCTTTGTTTCTAGGGCCTGGTCCTGCTATGAGATGTACATGACCATTACCAACTTCTTTGAGATTGACATAGATTTTGTTCCTTTTTTTTTTCTTCCCTCCTTCCTAATTTGAAATTAAATTCCAGTCATATGCCAGTTAATGATGGGGATACATTCTGAGAAATGCATTGTTAGGTGATTTCAGTGTTGTTTGAACATCATATAGTGTACTTATACAAACCCAGATAGTGTAGCCTACTACACACTTAGGCAATATGAGGTAGCCTATTGCCCCTAAACCACAAACCTTATAGCATGTTACTGTAAAGAACAGCATGAGATTAAATCAAGCACAAGAGAAAATGATGAGTTAAGAGATGTGTAAGCATGAGATGCATGAGCCTGCTGCCAGCATAACACAACATACTGTTTTACAGCAAACTTTTGTTAAGTAGAAAGAGTATACCCTTGAATAACAAAAGTCTAGCATAGTAAATACACAATCCAATAACATCATTTATTATCATTATCAAGTATTATGTCCTGTGTATAATTGGATGTGCTATACTTTTATAGGACTGGCAGCACTGCTGTTTACACCAGCATCACTGCAAACATGAGAGCAATGCATTGCTACGATGTCACCAAGGTTACAGTGCCACTAGGCCATAGGAAATGTTCAGCTCCCTTATAAATCTTATGGGAACACTGTTGTATTTGTGGTCCATCGTCCACCACAATGTTCGTTATGCAGCACAAGACTGTAATTTATTATATGTTGTATAAATGTTCATTTTTAATCGGAATTTTTCTTATTGAAATTTTCATATACCATAACACCCTTTTAAAGTGTACAATTCAGTGGATTAAACATCACTGCTGTTAGTATAGTCACAAAGTTGTGCAACCATTGTCATTATCTAATTCCAGAACATTTCATCACCAGAAAGAAACTAGATACCCATTAGTAGTCACTCCCCATTCCCACTTCTGCTCACCCCGGCCCTAGGCAACCACTAATTTGTTCTCTGTCTTTATAGATTTGCCTATCTGAATGTTTTAAGTATTATAATACCATATGACAGGCTTCTTTAACTTAGCATAATGTTTTTAAGGTTCATTCATGTTGTTGTATTCTTTTTTATTGCTGAATAATCTGTCGTATGATTATATCACATTTTGTTTATCCATTCATCAGTTTGTGGATATTCGGTTGTTTCCACTTTGGGGCTATTATGAATATGCTTCTGCGGACATTCATATGTAAGTTTTTGCGTTGACATATGTTTTATTTCTCTTTGGTATCTACCTAGGAGTAGAATTTCTGGGTAATATAGCTTAACGTTTTGAGGAACTGTCAAACTGTTTTTCAAAGTGTCTGTACCATTTCACATTCCTAACAGCAGTGCATGAGGTTCCAATTTCTCAACATCCTTGCCAACACTTGTGTATTGTCTGTCTTTTTGATTATAGCCATCCTACTGGTTACGTAGTGGTATCTCATTGCGCTTTTGATTTCCATTTCCTCACTGACTAATGACGTTGAGAATCTTTTCATGTGCCTATTGTGTATTTGTATATCTTCTTTGGAGCCAACTCTATTCACATTCCTTGCCCGTTTAGATTGTCTTTTTGTTATTGAGTTGTAAGAATACTTTACATGATCTTGATATAAGTCTCTTTATCAGATAGATGATTTGCAGATATTTTCTCTAGTTTGTTGGTTCTCATTTTACTTTCTTGGTGGTATCCTTGAGGGTTTTTTTTTTTTTTTTTTTGATCATTCTTCCAGAAGGAGGGTACAAAAAGCCAATATAGAAATATCTGTAACCTTCCTGTAAGGAGAACATTACTGCTCTTTGATGATGTTCTTTTTGTTTAATAAAACATACTGTTTTGGTGAAAGTTGTCTTTTTTTTAGATAATATATTCCAGTTTTAAAAATTTGGCAAACAATTTCTTGAATATAACTTAAATGGTCAGATGTCATAATAGTTTTCTTTTTACTTTGCCTTTTAAAATTGTACCCATAAGTATACAATAGTCCCCTTTTATTTGTGGGCTATATGTTCAAAGACCTCCGGTGGATGCCTGAAACAGCGGATACTACTGAATCGTATATATACAATGCTTTTTCCTATACGTACATACCTATGATAACGTTTAATTTATGAATTAGGCACAGTAAGAGATTTACAACAACAACCAATAATAGATCAGAACAGTTGTTACAATGTACTGTAATTAAAGTCATGTGAATGTTAATGTGGTCTGTCTCTCAAAATATCTCACATATTTTACATATACCGTATGCACCCTTCTTCTAGTGATGATGTGAGATGATGCAGTGCCTACCTAATGAGATGAACTGAGGTACTCAGAACGGCTCTGAATTAAACACTTATGAAGTTCATTTCTAGAATTTTCCTTTAATATTTTTGGATCGCGGTTGACCATGGGTAACTGAAACCATGGTAAGCAAAACCTTGGATAAGGGGGGACAACTCTATCTTGACTGTATCACTAAATTAAGTGATAATTTGATATGAGCTATGTCAGTAAAATTTTAAAAATAAGAGATTATTCAGTCATTGAAAGTATAATTAAAAAATAACTTTAATTGTAAAGAATCAGGGCCCCATCAACTCGGAATGCAAAAACTTGAACTGCGTTCCATTGCTTTTAAAATGTAATGAAGCAGATATGGTTTATTAGTTGTGTTCCTTTAGATGAGCATCGGAAAGAATCCTTCACCTTTCACCCACCCACAAAATCCAGGCCTGCAGATGTGAGACCTGACAGCAGGTCTGGCTTCCAGAGCCAGTTTTGCAGCCATCTTGAAGGCATGGCCTCAGGCAAGTGACTTACTAATTTGGAGCTTCAGTTTGCCCACAAAGATAGCAAGAGCTCCTGCTTTTTGCATAGGGGTCCTGTGAAGATAAATGAGGGCTGTGTTAAAGCTTTAAGGGAGTTATAATGCCATGGTAATGCCCTGCCAGTCTGGAGGCTGGTGTTTTTGTAAAGCTGTGAAAGGAGACGTTTAAAAGTCTCTGGGAGAAATTATGAGAGCTTCTCCCTTGAGCAGCTCTGTGTGTGACTGTACACTAGCCCTCTGACTTTTCCAAATAAGGCATGCATCCTAGAGCTTACTCTGGCTGAATATCATTTCAGGGGTCCTAAAGAGTGAATATATTGCTCAAGTCATTTATAAGCAACATCTAGGCAACAGTTCACAAACCGTAATATGGGAAATTTTCAATCAGTAAGCAGGTATCTGCATTTAAAACAAAACAAAAGGGCTACTACATCAAAGCACAGGGATAATTGCATGCCGAAGTGATATTTGACTAAAACAAGGGGGCACCTAGAAAGCCACTTGGAATTGTGGTGTTGTGGAGAAGCAGCTAATTGCTTGCTCCTCTTGTCACTTTGATTCTTGTAAGTGACTTAAGTAAGGTAGAGTCTTAAATTGTGCCTTTATAAATCTTTTCATTTATGTAATGTGAAAATTATAAATGTGTGATTACCCAGTGTCTTTATCCAGTCTCAGCAGTGTAGTGTATTGTCTCCTTTGGACAATTAATGAGATGCTGCCTTTTGGGTCATTTGTCCTGGGAAATAAATGAATAATGTTCTTTCACATCTCCTTTTGCCACACTTTAATTTGGATTGGTTCATATATAACTATGTGTGGGAGAGTGGGTATGCATTTATATTTGCTTTGTATGTGAGGATAATAAGAATATATAAAGTCTAGTTTTTAGCTGGATTCTATTTTGCATGTCCTAAGTTACCTGCTCTCTTCAATAGCTACCCACTTGAGAAAACCGAGTGTGTACAGAATTGGTGACCTGTTTTTAAGAGAACTTATAACATCTTTCTAAATGAGAAATCATTCCAGCAGTATCAATATTGGCAATTTTCCTCTGTCTGCTTTTAGAACTGATTCGCCGACCAGGTCAGACATTATTACAGTTTAAGGAGTCCATGGGAAAAGTAATAGTTTTGTGCTACTATGAATTTTAAATGTCGCCATTTGCTTGTGTTACAGCGTCATCTGTTTTCACATGCCGCTAAAAATGTATAGAAGTTTTAGACCAAATTCAGGGTCAAGGTTATAAGAATGATGATACTTCTGACTCATTCTTTTAAAATTATGTTACCCAAATTATCTGCATACCATTTTGTACCAAGATACTTTAATCAAGTCATTTGAAAGAACTTGCTGTAAGATTTTTTTGTTGTTACATCACTTCTTGGAAATTCTTAGAGATATAGTTGGAGAATCTGTACTCACTGAACATAATATGTGTTATTCACTATACTGAAATAATAGGGAGTTCTTCATTTCTGAGAATAACTGTTTTTCTACCTAGCAAAAACCTTTAAATATAAAACTCTTGGGGTGGCTGAGTCTTATGCAGCACACTCTTTGAGAGTATACTCTCTAGCACATGTAGCGTGTCCACAAACAGGTACTTAATAAATACTTGCTGAGTCACTGAATAAATAACTGACCACCTCACAGGAGTGGCTTCTAAATGTGTATTTAATATACAACATTACTGTATTTAATGGAATGGAGAGAAACTGAGGAGATTTACACAAAATCCTGATGGTTTGGTTGAATGAATCCAGGTATACATACTTCTCTTTTGAAATTAAGTGAAATATCCGTGTATTATAAAGTCTTTTAATTTGCTTTTTTAATTTTTCTATTATTATTATCTTAGAAGGAAAAAAGATTTGTGTTTTGAGAATCAACTACTTCATTCCTAAAGAAAGTAAATATTATACTAAAAGTACTGTGCCTTGTACTGAAACCATCAGAGTAGCTTTTGCTTTTTATCAAATTAATAAGTTGTTCGATTGGTGGTATCTCTGACCATAAATTTTGTTGCTCACAAATGTCATTCAAGAAATGAAATTCATTTTAATAATGAGTGGGAGCTGCCTCAAAGAAATAGCATATACCAAGAGTTTTATGTGGCTTGGATTAAAGAGTTAGAAAAACCGAGACAGCTTTGAAGCAGAGTTATCTCGTGGCCATGTTGCATTGTTAATTATTGTAGCACCTTAGCTTATGACTATTGAGTTAACGGGGTCCTTAAGGACTTCCTATAGCAAAATTGCTATGCTGGGAGAAACAGATTTCTGCCCAGTTTAATCCACAGTTCTTTCGGATTTTCTATCCCTTTCAGCTAAACCTTACCCCATCTGATGTAGAGATAGAGATGCTGGGTTTTATCAGATTGGACTCTTGGAGTATAAGGTCAGAGTGTAAGTGCATCAGACCAAGTTTCTCATCATGTTCAGAGGTATTTCAAAGTGGGTGCCTGGTGAGTTATATAGCTTTTCAGTAAGGTTAGCACTTACATAACACTTAGTGCCTCTACTTTCCTGGTTCTTGATTTGGTCTGATTGAGGCAAGGCTCAGACATGGCTTTCACAAGTTTCCTGCGATGACTTATTTGCATTTTCTACCTGGATATTGTAAAGAAAGAGGGCTGGGTTAGGGTGGGGTGGCTGATGATGATATAAGGAACAGATCATGGTGCTTTTCCAGGCATCCTTATTTATAGTCTGGCCATGAACATCTTTTCCCTGAGGTAATCAATCTTACTATTTATTAGTATCTTTAAAAAAAAATAGTTGATTATGAACTTTGTGATATTATAGTTCTTAAAGTGACAGCAAAGGCCAAATCATACTAGATGTTTCTGTTGTATTTTATGTGGCTAAAGTTTCTAGGCCTTAAAAATTAATTAGTAGCACATACTCTCTTATTTTTTTGTAAAGCTTAAAATCATTATGAGGCACCACAGATTTTGGAAGCTAAAAGTCTTCTTTAACAATGCTATCTCTGTCACATGTTGTCTTAATGACTGTGTACTCTGTGTGTCTGTGAGTTGCAATGTTTTTGCATTTTCCCTTAGAATGCACATGTGTGTTGGGTATAGGGTGTATGTGTATTAAAGAGTGGGGGGAGGGGGAAGATTAGTCTTCATTTAAGTCATCATTTGAAAGGCTACTATGTGCAAGGCCCTGTGCTAAATGTTGGTGATGTAAAGTTAAAAAGATATAAAGATAAAAGAACCCCTGCCTTAAAGAACTCAGAATACTGAAGAAAAAAAAAAATGAAAGGAAGAATACTTTAAATTAAAATTCAACATAAGACTTATTTATGGGCTCACTAAATCCAGAAGTCTGAAGGGTTTCATGAACTGTTAGACCAAAGCAATTCTATTGAGAGCCCTTGAAACTTCACTGCTAGTGTCCAACGGCCAATGAAAAAGCCTTCCAAGTATGTTTATTAATGCTTAAAATTAAGATTATTAAGAACACAGGATTTCCCAGCGGGGTTGTTTGTTTGTTTGTTTGTTTGTTTGAAGTCGCATGTTTTTCCTCAGGTTGTCTTCCCAGGACATTGAATCATTGTCAGTATTCCGGTACAGTTCAGTTTTGATGTAGGTATTTTGGAAATTCCCAGGTATCCTCTCTATTTGTTATTCTAAAAGCAATTCTGAAGGAGAACTTGCCTTTGTGGCATTTCCACAGAGTCTAACACTGGACCAGTGAGATAATAGGAAGAGAAACCCTCAGAAAAGGAAAATAAATATGTGTGTAGGAAAATGTAAGCAGCATGATCTAGATTCTTTCTTCATCTCATTGTCTGGAATGCAGAAGCCACTCTCTTAGTCAAAAGATGAGACCCACATTTTAGTCATAGTGGAAAGTTGGGAGTAGCTGAGTCTCAAGGACTTGGAGTCACAAAATTGAGTTGTAAGAGGCTCTCTCCTTTAGGAACTAGATGCTTCTGCATATGTTTTGGTAACTTTTTTTTAAGCCTACATTTTCTAAGCTGCATACAGCAGTCTACATAGAGTAATATCAGTCTCATCCAACAGATACCCAGTATTGTTTAAAGAATGTAATATATGCGAAATTGTAAAGTATTATATCTACATTATTGTTTTAATTTCTGAAAAAAATTATTAAAAACTAATTTTGTTTTCTACTTAGACAAATTCCTTGGTTTTAGCTTTTTTAAAATTATGGAAAGGGTGGTATCTGATATAAGTACAATATTTAGAGAAGGTTTTTGTTGGCTGACCTGACAAGTTCAGGGTTTTCTTTTTTCTTTTTTTTTTCCCAAGGGCTTTTAATAGAATTGCTTTGGTCTAAGAATTCATGATAGACTAAATGAAATCCTTCAGTCTGCTGGATTTAGTGAGACCATAAATTAGCCTCATGGTGAATGTATCTTTCTTTTTCCCTTTTCATTTGACACAATTCATTGAAATGATGACTACCCGTAAGTGGTTAGAATTTTATGTGTGGGAAACTTGACGAGGAAAACTTTTTAAAGTGAGATATGTGTTCCTTTTATCATAGTGTTACTTGTATTTGGTATCACCTACATTTGATCCTTTTCAATGTATCTATACTTAAAAATAGATTTCAATATATGTTCCTTGATGTCTGTATCTTAGAACTGGAAGAGTTTCGATTCAAAATAGACTATCCAGCATTTTTACTGTCATATGTAGGGCAAAGCTGGGTGTGATCCATTTCCTTCATTGGAAGGGAGTGGGCTTGTGGGAGAGGTGCAGATGAGTGGACCTGCTTGTAGATGTTCCTATCCCCCTTAACTGGTGTAAAACAAGTTGGGAGAAAAATAAAGCAGGTGTTCTGTGGTGGGGTGGGGCAGTGTGGACTAGAGGAGGCACCTGTTGGGAGCTCTGTCATAGGGAGCCAGGCCGTCAGGCTGGCCTTGGGGACGGGGCTTGAATTCCTGGCAAGAATAAATTCTCGAGTATCTATAATAATAGATAGGTTTGTAAAGATAGATCCCCATTATACAAAAAATCTGGAATCATATTTTGCCTCAGCAGTCTGCAGGCTGAGTCTGAAGAAATGAGGAACCAGTGTAACAGCAAATGGTACCTAATCTCAAGCACTGGGGATTTTGTCCAGAGCTACTGACATTCTTCCTCTCTGAGGTTAGGGTTGGTCTGGAAGTCATGGGCAGACTCCAAGATGAGGTCAAGTAGCTCCGGGAGGAACCAGGCAGAGCCTGGTGCTTCTAGCAGGTGCAGCGAGATCTTCCCCAGGTGGGTCTTCAGTTACCTCAGCATTCTCAGCATTTGTATCAGAGTAGGCAGCCTTTCTGGTTTCCTCTAACCTGAGGAAAGAGTGCAGTTTGATGTTGAGAGGAGAAATTGTTTCTTACATCAAAATCAGGCTTTTCTAATTATACCGTTCTTTAGAGCTGCCAATGCATTGGGCACATTCACATTGGGGAGAATCTAATACAATGTGAACTGCAGTCCTGTAGAATAAGAGGCATGTGCTGTTGTGTTTTTTGGTTGGATGGTGTTATTTAGAAACATAATGAAACCCAATCGCATTTCTAGGATATCATATATAAATTTCAAGGAAAAAGTATATTTTCCTCCCTCTGAATTTTTATTTCTTACATAAATAACATTAAAACCAGAAGAAAAGGAATAAACAAATCACCTGTAACTACAAACTGTTACACTGTTTTTATAATTATCTTCTTTTATAGACCTTGAACACATGCTTACTTTAAACCGTAATTATAAACATAGTGTAAATATATTTACATTTCACTTCAAATTATAGCTAAAAATGAATTTGTTTACAGCCAGCAGTTGCACATTAATTGTACCGTGTGATGAATTCAGATCTGCTGATATGAAACTTTAATGGTGAGAAATGTAGAGAAGCCTTTATTTGCAGGATCCATTCTTTTGGCAAGTGTCACAGTGAGGATGGCCAGTTGTTGGAGGCCCCAGTGGTGGACAGGGAGGTGACTGTGGTGTCTGACGGGAACATTTCTGTTGTGGGGTTTGGAAGTTGTTCTTGGCTATGAGGCCTCTGAATCTGACTTTCTGGTCCTGCAGGGGATTCCATGAGCTGTCTAAAAGTCTAGAGTAACTTCCCTTTTTGAAACTAGATTGAGTAGGTTGTTTGCAACTGAGAATCTTGTGATATTGGAGTACGGATTCATGAAAGTAATTTTATCATTTGGATGCTGTATTAAAAACATAGGGTTTGAGGCCAAACTGCCTACATTCACATGCTGGCTATATTAATTTGGATAAGATGCTTCCCCTCAGTTTCTTAAATACTACTATTACTTATTGGTATAGTGATGACAGTTAGATAGAACAGTGCTAGGTACTCGAGAAGCTCTCCATCAATGTTGCTGCCTTTGTCATCATCATCACCATGATCACCATGACAGAAGGTGTTTGTTGAGTGCCTACACTTAATTAGACAGATAGAGTTCAATAGAAATGGGGAAAAGTTACAAATAGGATCTTCTAGCAAAAGTTAGTGTGTAACAAAGCATAACTGTGTTGCACATAGACTTAGTGTCTGAACTCCATCTCTTCTCTTCCTCTGGTTTCTCTTGACACGTAGAGAAGTAGAGAAGGCATTTATAACTATTTAAGATTGTTTTTTTTTTTTTTTTTTGGAATGAGTGACATTAAGTGCTGAGATTAACTGCCTGCCAGAAGGATTTGCTTGTGAATTAAGAATAAAAGGCTTGTGGTAAGAGTTAAAAAATTTGTGTTTAATAAGAGAAGAGCTTAATGCATTTTAAGACATTCCATTTATGTTTTAATATTCTCAGCATTTATTATTAAAGTGGGGTGGTTACAGAATAATTATAGTTCACATGATGATGGTGATGATGTTTTTAGAGAATATTGAAAATCTAGTTTTTTCAAACTAATGTAGTAGGGAAAATATAGTACCTGAAGCTTGAAATAGTTTGACCTCATAAGAACACTACTGAGGCTATGTTAAAGCACTAAGTATTCAGGAAGTTACTTTTATGCCAGTTCCTATATTTCCTTGTTAAATTCTTAAATGAAAAGCATAAGTTTGGCAGTTGGAGTTTGGGAGTAAGGGATAAAAGACACAGAAAGAGTATGAGATTATTAATACCATTCTGTATATATAACTGAAAATTTATTTGGGAAGAAAGCAGTAGAGATGGTAGTTTGATTTTTATAAATTATAGCAATTATAAAGTGAATCTGACCAATCATTTTTACTGTTTTTTTTTTTTTAAATAAGGTTGTCGTGACGTATTAAATTAAGAAAGATTAGGAGGACAGGACACATTTCTTTATACAGAAAAAGAATAAGGAAATATTTAAGTGGTTTTAAACAATATTATAAACTTTTTTACTATGAAAAAGGTTGAAAATTAATTGCGTTTATTAGACATAGACTAGCAGCATTGTGGTCACAGAATTAAATTAGCCTCTAGATGTGTAGCCATTCATTTATGATGTGGTAGAGTTGGCAGAATAACTTGGTATTCTAGCAGGATTTCATAAACGGAGAAATTCCCCGAGAAAAGAGGCCCATTCCGGGCATTTTCAGGATAAACAAAACCAGAAAATATTTGAAATCCAGAAGAAAAAAAAAAAGGACGCCATGGAGTAAAATCAGAATGTTTCAAAAAACTCAGGATATATAATAAGTAAGCTGATACAGGCACAAATTTGGTTTTCTGGGGAAGTTTTCAGAATCTATGTCCTAAGAAAGAGACTCAGAAAAGAACTCCAGAGAGAGCCTGACCCATCCCTAAACCTGGAGAATTAGTTATCTATCTAGGAATATTAAGAAAGTGATTAGTTAATAGATCTCAAAGTGTCACCTGTTTTGAAAGAACTTTTAGTGACTAATTCATTTTGGGCTGCTATAACAAAATGCCATAGACTAGATGGCTTAAACAATAGACATTTATTTTCTCACAGTTCTGGGGAGTGGGAGTTTGAGAGCATGTTGATAGCATGGTCAGGTCCTTGTGAGGACTCTTTTCCTAGCTTGAAGATGGCCACCTTCTCACTGTGTCTCTTTACTTGGTTTTTCCTTGGTGGACACATTCAGAGTGATCCCTCCTCCTGATCTAACCCTAATTATTTTCCAAAGGCCCTTTTTCTAAATACATTGTAACTTGTTATAGCACCTCAGGAAACTAAAGTGTCTGGCTATAGCAGAATGTTTAGTAAATTTTTATTTTTAAGATAAAGACTTGAGAGAGTAAAATTAATATATTTGGTTTTGATAAGCTGTTTTAAGAAAACTAAATGAGGCAAATCAGAATTCATAATGTTTTCAGCTCTGAATATTACTGTGGTAAAACAAGCAGTGTCATTTGGTGCTATTTTAGATTTAAGGCTTTTGCAGAAGAAAAAGCAAATCATACAATGGAATAGAAAGAGAACAATTATTGGTTAATGGTAAAAGTCATCCCATACATGGTAAAAATATCTTAGATTGCCTACTAAATTATGCTGAACATTGTTAGAGAAGTGATTTTGTCACTTTAATAAAAGTTTGTAAACATTGTTCTCATGTCTCATTTTGTATTTTTAACCCCAATGATAAATGTCCTTCTACAATTAAACTCATTTTAAGAATAAGGATCACCTCTACTTTCTTCAGCATTAGCCACTGTGATAAAAATCTGGAGAGACAAACAAATCTTTCAGTTCAAAGTTGCTACACAGAGGTGGGGGCCCTTAGAAGTCCTCATGATTCACTTGTCTCTTTTCCTGGGATTACCTAGTTCAAGCCAGAGACCTTCTCCTAAAAAGACTCTTTCAAATACTTGAAGAATTGTGAGGTTGAATAAAATGTATTTTTTAAAACAACTATTCAGGTAAATAAATAACTGATGGTTCTTTTATTAAATATCTGTGTTGTCTCGTATCAAAAAATAAAAATAAAACAAGAAAGAGAAAAAGGTAATTTGAGGGAGACTGGGATTTTGGCAGTGAAAAATTCATGGCATATCTAATACCATGAGGTGATTATTTAACCTCTATTGGGGGAAATGGTACCTTGTAATCAATGGTGAATGAAAGGAGTTAATTATTTTCCTCCATGTTCTCACCCTGTGGTCTGATTACTTTAAATGCCTAGAAGTCTTAATAAACAATTCAATCACTATAGCTACTGACCTAGAATAGACCTATGTTAGGCCCACACAGAAATGTCCAGTGTCAACATGATTACAAGTCATTATTATTAGGACTAAGGCATAGTTTTCTGTTAAATTATACTTAAAAGTTTTAGGACTCTAAGCAGAGAGAAATTAAATCTTAGAGTTGTGAAACTGATAGAAAATTCATAGAACTTTTAAGATGAAAATGGATTCTAAAGTCATGTATCTGTATACACATGGTTAAAGTGAGACTTTGAAATATTGATTTTTCTAATTGGATTTTAAGTGCCTCAGAATAAAGACAATAACTCCTATTGGTGCTCTCTTAGCAATACAACTTTCGATTCCCCTTATTGTTTAAAAAATAATTGTGGAATACATAAAGATGGCTATCAGAAATTCCTAAAGAGAAAACTAGATTCCGAAGAACTGAAAACTAGTCCTAAATTAGGAGAAATGACACATTACTTGGAAAAAGAATCACTTTCTTTATTGTGAGGGTATATTAAAATTTTGCATTTATAGTAGAAAAAATGAACTGTCAAATGGAAAAAAATCATAATTTTGATCTTCCATTCATTGTATCTTTTGGTGATAAGAAGTGGGAACTTGTGAATGTGATGTCTACTGGTGATAAATGTTAGTTACATTTTACTTTCTTACTTGTATTTATGGTTTACTTTATATACATTGTTCATAGATAAATTATAGAAACAGTAAAACTGCATTAAAATGTGCAATATTCTCACCTGCTAAAATGGTCTAACAAAATATTTCTATAATTCCTGCTTGAACATAACTTATTTTCTCCTTGCTTTACCTATACCTGGTATAAAATAATGCTTTTGTAACCTTGGACAAATCATTTCATCTCTATGACTTTTACTTTTGTCATTTTAATATGAGAGTGTTGGACTTGGTCTAAAACTCCTATAATGTGTCACCTCTTGACATATTCTACTAAAATACCTTGACTCAGTAATAATAGCATGTTATAGTATCCTGAGTCCAATTATTAACTCTAAAAAGTTAAAGTTATCCAAGTAGAACAAGGAAAATTGAAGAATATTCTAGACTCCAGAAAGCACACGGTAATTTATAGCGATGTGGTGAGATTAAAGTACAAACTGCTTGAGAGATTGAAGGTGGGAAGAGAGCTGTGCAATATTAAAAGGAAGGAATCTAAAACCTGGTTGAGAAAAGCCTCAAGTGCTTTGTTAATGAGTTTGAACATCATTCTATAGGCAACAGACACTTCCTGAGATTTTCAAACTGAGAGGATAACATAATCATGTGTATTTTAAAAGTGTTGGTAAGTTGGATTAAAGAATATAGAGATAGGAAGCAAGAGAAGTGAATCAGGAAACTATTTAGTAGTAGAAGGGAGTAGGGACAAACATGAAAAAGCTTTTGATGCTAGAATCAACAACATTCGGTAACTTGTTAGATGTTTCCGGTGTGAGAGAGAGGGGGGAATCAATGATCCAAAGATTTCTAGCTCAGGCATCTGTATTTAGGAGATGGTTGATTTACAGGAGATTGGGTATGAAACACATTTGTAGGAAAGGATGGTGGTGGTAAATTTGATTTTAAAATATTTGTGGCTCAATAGGTGACACATTCCTTAAGTAGTTATAAAATTGAAGAGTGGGGGGAAAAGGTGTGTGTGCACACATGTATGTATGTGTTTGGGAATTATACTCATGTGGGTATACTGCGCCCACATGAGCATGTAGGGTGAAAAGAGAAGAGGATTGAGGATACATCTCTTGGAAACCCCAGGGAAGATGGTAAGCAGCCAGTGAGAGAAAGAAAGACAAGTGATTAGCAGAATAGGAGAGATTAGAAAATAGTGCTCTGGAATTCATAGGAGGAAAGATTTTCAAGAAAAGGAAGGTGGTCAAAGGTACAGTGAGGTCAGCTGAGATAAGAAGTCTGTCTTGAGGCTTTGGTAGTGAGCAAGTCTGTGACTTTTGTTTCAATTAGGAGTTGGGGCAGAAGTGAGGTTGCAGTGGGATGGAGGCCGAATAAGATTTATGGAACCAAAGACCTTCTAGACAAAGACATTTGGTACTGAAGAGAAACAGTGATGGACAGTAGTTTGAAAGGTAGGTAGGTCTGGCTTAAGAAAACAGAAACATGCTTGGAAATAACTGAGAAGTATCCATAGGGAGGAAATGGTGGAAAATATACTAGCTAATACTCTATGTAGAGTTGGAAGAGAGTTGAATTTTAACCAACAATGGAGAGATTATAAACATATTCTCATACAGGCTATTGTTATTAGGCTATTACTACCTGTTAACTTTCTCTTGCTCTCTCTCTCTTTTTGGCAATCATAATAAAATTACTACAAACCTAATTTAAGGATTTCTTATAGTGTAGTTTAATATGATTTATTAAACAAAGAAAAAATCCTTGCAGGAAAAAAGAATTGGTAAACATTTCTTACAAATGTGTTTATTATGTATTGTGTTGAAGTTACTAGAATTGCTTTAGAGAAAAATGACCAGACATCTGGTCTTGCAAGCAAAATTAAGTGTCTGTCACCCAGACTTCTTACTCTTTATCCGATTTTTGTTGTGGCTTGTTCTGAAGAGTTAATACATAAATTTAATTAGAAAGGAAAGAAGTGTAGGTACTTAAAACTAATTAAATCAGAACATTTATAATAGGGCAGGACTTAGAGCAGAAAAGAATCTTAAAAATGAATTTATACAATTTCTCTTTTGTTTTTTTCCCGTCTTCTACTTATTTAATTTTATTATGAACTATAGCACACACATAAAAAAGAATAAAGAATAATTTAATGGATTCTTTGAATCCATCTCTGTTTATATTTGCTTCAGATGGCTTTTTAAATTTTAGAGAAATGAAATGTTCCAACACCATTCTACAATTTCTTTCCTTTTCAGATTTTTTATTATTTGAATGTACTTTTCTCTGATTTCTTTCCTTTTCTCCTTTACCCGAGGTAACCATTGTCTTGAGTTTAGTGCTTATGAGCATCATATGTTTTTTTAAAAAATATATCCATGAACAAAAATATATATCCATGAACAAAAAAGGTAATTATATTTTGCTGTTCTTATGCTTTCTATAAATGGTATCAAATGTGGATATAATTCTGTAACATGCTTTTTTTCTTGGTAAAGACTGAGTTTTTAAAATTTATTCATGTTGGTATCTGGTAGAGTAAGTTCCCTACTTTGTTTTTGCTTTTCAAAATATATTAACTATCCATGACCATGCATTCTTCTTAATGGATTTTAAGATAAGTTTGTCATTTTCTACCATAGAACCGTGTTATGAATTTAGTTGCATTTTTATTAACCTTACAAATTGGTATATAGAGAATTGACAATTTTATCTATCCTATCTCTCCACACGTGATACTTTCTTCATAAAAATATCTTGTTTCCTCATTTAGTCAGGAATTCTTTTGTACTCTTCAGTAATGTTTTATAACTTTCTTCAAAGATTTTATATATTTTTGTTAAATATATTTCTAAATACTTTATGGTTTTTATTATGAATGAGATTTTTTTTCTATTTCATTATGTAACTGAATATTATTAACATAAGAATTCTGTTTATTTTTATATTATTCTTATGTCCAATTATCTTTCTAAACTCTCTTTGTAGTTTTTATAGTTTGTAGATTCTCTTGTTTTTCCTTTGTAGAAATCGATCTCATCTACAAATGAGGGTTTTATTTGTTTTCATCCTTCTTGATTCTCTTATTTTTATTTCATTTTGTTTTCTAGGACCTCCAATTTACTACAGCCTTCTGGAAAAAAAAAAAAAGATACCTTTTTCTTTTCTCATATTATGCATTTAATATAATAAATTTTCCACAACTGTTTATGTGTACCGCAGTCATTGCTCAATTTTACGTATTTTTTTTAATCGTGATTTTCTCTTTATGAGTTTGTTAAGAATCCGTTTTTTAATTTCTTAAAAGTTTTTGAAAGTCTTACTTTTTAGTCATTGGATTCTAATTTAATTACCCTTTCATCAGATGTAGTCTGGTCAGTTATTTAGCAGAACTTTTGACAGCTTTATAGGATAGAGGACAGTGCTTAGATCAGAGCCCATCAAAGGTTGGAGCTCTTGTAAATGTCCCAGGGTTTGAGGTGATACCCTGAAGGGCTACACCTTAGGAGTAAGTGTGAACTGAAAGTAAAACAACTCCACATGACTATATTTCAGCTTCAAGTTTACCTCGTTGGCTTTTAAAATTAATACCTAAAATTGGGCCAAGGTGATTCTGGATTCCTAGTGCTCTCAGATTCAAATCAGAATCCTTTCTGGAGAAAGATAACGTCATTTTAGTCTCAACTGGTCTCAACTTTAGTATTTATAATCAGTTTTTCAAATAATATGGCATATAATAAAAGATACCCCTTTGCAGGAGACGTGACAGCATGAATGAGAGCCAGTAGAAACTGTTGGAATAGACTCAAAGGGACTCCAGTTATTGGAAGTGCTGAGCAGAATTTTTATAATTGTAGTTTATTCTAATGTTTAAAAATATGATTAAAATATTCTGTAGGGAACTTATTTGAAAAAAATCAAATAAACAATCTACAAGTGAAAAATACAATAACTGAAATTGGATGAATTTAACTCAGTGGGTATATTTTACAGCAAATTAGACATTATTGAAGAGAGAGTTAGTGAACTGGAGGATAGATCAGAAGAAAATACCCACAATGGAACACAATCAATAAAAGGTGGAATATATGAAGAGAATAAGAAATAAAGGATACAATAGGGAGTGCTAACATACACTTATTTGGCATTTCAGAAGGGAGAGACAGTGCTAAAGCAATGTTTGAAGAAATAATGATTGAGAATATTCACAAACGTATCCAGCTACATATTTAAGAAGTCCAATAAATTTTAAGTGAAGTTTACCAAACATCAGAGAGTTAAAACTTTAAAAATAAAAGGTGAAAAAATCCTAAAACCAGATAGAGAAATAAGATACTTTACTACTGAAAAGAGCCAACATTTGACATCACCGACACATGCACCAATGAAATTATTAGAAGAGAGTTATTCTAGATGGAAGGATAAAGAAAGAAAGAACGAAGTGCAACAAAATGGTACATATGTGGGTATATCAGAACCGAGACTGTATAAAATAATAGCATTGTCTTGTGAATTTTAAGTTATATGCAGAATTAACATCAATAATATCCTATGTGTCAGGAAAGGATAGCCGTAGATCATGTTTTTGTATTTTCTGGGCAGCACTTAATTACCAATTAAACATAAATTTCGATCAATTGAGAAGGCATGTGGTTATATAGAATACACTTTGAAAGAATAATGTAAGAATGTATAACCCTCAAGCAGCCAGGGGAAAGATAATGAATAATAAATATTAAGTCAATCAAGAAGAAGACGAGGAAGGAGAGAAAAGGAATGTATAGCGGGTAAGACAGTGGAACAGATTAGAAAGTCCCAAAATAGACCCTCAGATATTTGATTTCCTCAAAGACACCAAGGTAATTCAGTGGGCAAATGGTGTGTGGTCAATTGGATATCAGTATGAAAGTAACAAAAACTGTGAAAAAGTGCACAAAGTCAATTCAAGATGGATCATAGGCCTAAATGTAAAAGCTAATACTCTTGAGCTTCTAAAAGAAAACATATGAGAACATCGTTATGACTGTTGGTAAACAAAGATTTCTTAGAAAAGACACACAAAAACTACCAATAATAAAATTAATTGATACATTGGATTTCATAAAAACTAAAAACTTCTGCACTTCAAAAGATACCCCAAAGAAAATTAAAGGACAAGCCATGAACTAGGAGAAAGTGTGATAAAGATGTACAGCACTGGGAACTCTCCCTTAGCGCTGGGAGGAATGTAAAATTGTTACAAACACTTCGAAAAATGACAAGATCTACCGAAGCTGGAGATCTGCATGTCAGATGACCCAGAATCCCACCTGTACTTTATATCTACCAAAAATGTACACCAAGAGACATGTTCAGGAATGTTCACAGCAGCCTTATTCTCTTTAGCAAAGATTGGAAACAGTTCAAGTATTCATCAACAATAGGATAGAGAAATGTGGCTTTTACTTGTACAACAGAATATACAATAGATTGTAGCAGTGAAAATGAATTGAATGCACTTAAATGGACATAGGTGACTCTCATAGACTTGTTATTGAGCAAAAGAAGCCAGATACAAAAGAGCACACACTGTATGGTACCATTGGTGTAAAGTTTACAAACAGGTATTGAGGTGGTAAAACTATAAAGAAAAGCAAGAAAGCCATTAACATTAAGATTAGATCCTTTTCAGAGAGAGGAGGAATGGTGATCAGATAGAATATTTTTTGGAGTGCCAGCAGTGTTCTATTTGTTGACCTGAGGTTACACGATGTTTTTTATGTATGAATTCATTTGGCTTTACATTTATTCCTTTTTTTTTTTTTTTTTTTTAGAAAATGTGTCTTATTCACAAAAAATAATTTAAAAAGAGTAATGTGTAATAGTATGGATGAATTTCTGTATCTTATGTACCAAAAACATGTTACAAAACAGCATGTTTAAAACATTGTAGTTAAAAAATTTTTTCTGTTTGTATATAGACACCCACACATGCTAGACACAGAGTAAAAACACAGGGAAGATATACACCAGAATGCTAATAGTGGACATCTCTGGGTTTTCCACAGAATATGTACTATTTTCTAATTAGGGAACTTCATTAAATATTATATAATGAGATTAACACCTTTAGAGGATATTGACCTCGATAGAGATTGAGTTTATACCTATGTTGTTCAGAGAAGGATTTAAAGCTGCTTTATATGCAGTAAGTAGCATGTCAGCAAAAGACACATTTGAAATCACATGGAAACACTTCAGGCAATGACGTGGTTGTTAACAAAATATGCTTTAGCTGTAGGGAGAATAATGGAAATACCCAACAATTTTTAAATCCTTGACTGTTTTCTGTAGTTAATAGTTTCTTTAACTTTCAACACACACCAAAAAAAGAACAGCATTTTATATAGCTAAGTAGAGGGAAAATAATTTAATTTTTTTAAGGGAATATTATCTAAGGCTATGGAATTCAATCGAAATGCTTGACCTTCTATGGCTTCAACTTTCTGTCAAAAACCCAATAACACCCACCTGGCAGGGTTGTTTGGAGGGTAATATAACATCATGTAAATGCTTGAACAGGGATATCAGTACATATGACAGGCGAAGCTGATTTCTGAGAACTATAAGGAGAGCACATTAGCATTGGGGTTAAGAGTTTGGGTTTTGGAACTGGATATGGATTTGTTTCCCGGCTCTGCTGCTTACCTAGCTCTCTAACTGCATTTCACTTAACTCTTCTTCCTTCATTTCTCCATCTTTAATATAAGGACCTACCTCAGAGGACTGGTGAAGGTAAAATATTCAGTATAATATCAAGCACAAAGTAGGTGTTCATATAAATCCTGTGTCTTGTAGAGAAGTTTTGGATGTGACCTGAGTTTATCAGCAAAATTAATTAAGTGACTAGGGCAGTAACCACTTTTTTCCTATATATAATGTAAGTATAGCATTAAGAATTTATTTTTAGTTGTTGTTTACTCTTAAGCTTAGTGCTATCATCTATGTAGTCAGATGTGTGACAATTTGCTATGATTAGATATAAAATATAGTCTGCATCTTTGATACGAAGTTGGAAATTAGAAAGAAGAAATGAGGGGGAGGTATGATGGATACATTTTTCTCTGTTTCTTGAATTTAGTTTAAATATTTTTTCCTTTCCTCTCTGCAGTAATTTCACAGAGTATCGGTAATCTCTCTTCAGAGTCTTTCAATCCTTCATTGTATGTTCCTGAAAAAAAAAAAAAAACGGAGGAATTTTGTACTAAGTCTTGCTCTTTTATTGAACTTTATTTTGATTTTGAGGGAAATAAAAAAAAGGTTCTACATTTCAAGTTTGGGTTTAGGTGTGTATGAGGGTGTTACGAGGTGTGAGGGTGGGTAGATGTGTTGCTTTCACAGAAACCTTCCTTGACCAGTACTCTTTCACAGGTTTAGAGAGGTTGTGATTGTGAGGCCTCCAAGCCTAATGCTCTGTAGGAGTATCCTGCCTTATCTCCTTTTAATTGGTCTACTGCTCTTAGAATCCCCAAAATAGTAATCATTTTCCTCAGTTAATGTTGAGCCCAGTGGAATGTAGACATTTAAGCTTCCTAGATTCTGTAGCAAAAGTAGGTTGAAAATTAAAAAAATGGTATTTATTTCTTTATGATCTTTTTTAGAGGTTGGGTAATTGAGAAGAGGAAGGACTTAAAATGTGTGCTGTCTTCCTTAAGATTCTACTTATTTTAAGTCTCTATCTGAGAACATGAGGACTCCCCTCTCATGAATGTTGCAACTAAGTCTATACTGAGGTCTGCTCTTAGTCTGCGCTGCACCCATATAAACCTGATGTTCATGTTCTCTAATATCCTTCAAGTTACTGAGTATCTTAGCTGGATGGGTCTGGGGATATGTTGAGTTAAACAACATATGGGAAACTGGCTTGTTGCCTGTTTACATACATACCTGGCATTTGTGGAGTCTTGAATGCACTATAAAATGAGGGTAAATAGTACCTCATCAATGTTTAAAACTGTATGGAAAAGTCATACACACCAACTTATGATGTCTAGGCACATCAATTTAGTGGCATGGCAACAGAGGAACAATTTTAAGGAAGCTCAATATCATAACTTCCACTAAGAGAATTAGAAAGTGTAAAGATGGACAACCACTTCCATGTATTGCATCCTGGAACCCTTTCTCCATTGTGTCTCTTAGCAGGGCACATAAAACCCTGGGCAGTTTTTTTTTTTTTTCTTTGTTTTTGAGGGTTTAAAAAAGAGACATGTATTACTACTTAGAAGACATATAAAGGCCGATCAGTTCAATTCATGACCTCTTGAGCACTTCGACAGTGTCCTCAGGGACCCAGGCTCCTGCTGTTTTCTGTCCCGCTACCCTCGTTGCATAGGCTTGGTCCTCATGCTTGTTTTTCCATTGCTGCAACATAACTGCTGCTGCTCCATAGAGCCATTTGTCACCTGGGCAAGGTTTTACATAGCAATTCTAGGGACCCACTTACATACTCTTCTTTTCTCAGATTGGGGGAAGAACTTAATTTGGGAGAGTAGCATGGGGAAAAAAAAAACATGAATGTTTTTTGAAGAGGTTTTAATAATATATCTTGGGCATTCGTGCAAATTAAGTGATTGTATATTTGAATGTGTAAATTTATATGCCAAGTGAGGCATGTGTGTTCCAAAGCCAGTGCAGTCTTGAAATATGTGAGGATTCAAGGTATGGTTTACTTCACCAAATCCCTAAAAAATGTATAAATACACAGTTCTAATTTGTGTGTGTGTGTGTGCATGTGTATTAAAAGTTTCCTCTAAGTCAGTTCATGTTCACCTCATTTAATTTTTTATTTTGATAGTATGATTTCCCATGCTTATTACTATAGGACATTGTAGATACTAAGTGAGTACTGCTGACTGACTGTGGTGTTCAAGATAGACCTCAGGCTTAACACATTGGAAGAAAGTAACAAAGAATATACACTGGAGTCAATGTCTTGGTTGCACTAAAATTATTTTCCTGCTCTTTATGGTGTGACGCTTGTTCAGAACCCTCTCCTATAAGCTTAGCACACACAGGAACAGATATTAGGCTGACAAACTGCCTGGCAGAGGTCATTTACTTTGCTGTGGCTTTGTCTAATCAACCTACCCCAAAGCATTTTGGACCCAGGTCTTTCTGTTTTTACCATGTTAAGTAAGTTTAGCCAGTTTTTACTTCCAGTGTAAGCTGGAATCTTCTCTTTAATCCATTTGGCCACTGAGAAAATGGGTTGCTCTGTAGACTTGGCCATGGTTTTAGCTGAATTGAATTATAAGCAGTTTAAAGACATTTTCTTAGCTAAATATATCATCTTGTCCTTCAGTCCTCTCAATTCCTGAGCACCTTCTCACTTTGAAGTATTTACTCCAAGGACTTACTTCTCCAACTATCCTTTAGTCTTACCATACTGAGCATCTGCAGTTACCCTTTTCTTTTATCCACAGTTTAGTTTCCTTCTCATTAGTCATTAGTTACTGACTTGAGTATTATAGACACATTTAATTCCATCATATCTTTTGACACATTGAGACTGACATTTTGTTTACCATTAAATGTTTAACATAAATATATTTTGCTGAACAATGCAGAGGGGTCCATTTATTGCACAAAAATACCTAAAATATTGACCCATTCAGTGGTTTATAAAGATTACGGCTCAATTTTTTCATTTTTTAGAAGATGGTTTGTCAACAACCCTACTACTGTATATGATTTGCATGTTAAACTCAGGCAAGCCAGGCATAATGGGAAGATTATGTATATAAAATTGGCGCTTTCAAGAATAGTTTCCATTTTTTAAGGAAAATTGAAAAAAAAAATGGAACCATAATGAATTTGTAATTGTATTCAATCATTTCTCAGTGATTTTTAGTTATTGAAACTGTCTTTTAGGAATTATCAGTTTGCCTTAGTAAACATTTATGGTACTTTTTAAACATATCCTTTTGTAATCTGGTAAGAGCGGAAAGGAGTTAGAAGCCAAACCTATGACGGAATGCAGAAAATGACAACACCGAGATAGCGAATAAAGAAATATGGTGTCATTGTTTTTATTTCACATTCCCCAAATTACCTGTGATGAGCTTAAGAGGTTTCATTCTTGAATAGAAAAAAAAAAATTATTCACAGTGCTTTGGTGTACTATAAAAGCTGAATTATTAACACAGTAATTTTTTCAGATAGAATTTAGTAGGAAAATATATCAGAGATAATTGTTATCAAGATATTATAAGGTAGATATATCTACAGAGAGCAATCAAAAAGAGTAGCAGTAGCGTATTGATTGCTTTTCAGAGAAGAAAAAATTCTATTCCATTTTTAAATGTTAGCAATTGTGAGAGGAAAGTTCCCACTTGGGAGGAATGTTTTCTAGGTTGGTTCATTGCCAGGTGTTTGACATTGTGTGGAGTCTTAGATGAAGAAGGCTTATGACAATCTTTGGGAATGACACACTCCAAGGACCTCAGCTTCCTGCTGTGAAAACTTCTATTTTCAAAGCACTCCAGTATGAATGGGGATATTCCAGTGGTCTCTGTGCCACTTTTAGTGAAGACCAAAGTTGTTTTCCCTCTGAATCTGAAATAGCTACAGAAGAGGATACCTGTCTGCTAACAAAGTAAATTTCAGAATGTTTCCGGTGAACAAACTGCATGTTTCATACTATTTATGAGATTTAACTCTCCCACTAATTAATAAGAATAAACCTTGGCTTCTTTCGGTCCCTTTTAACACCATTGTATGCTACAGATATGATTTACAATCATTCTAAAGTTTTTTTTAAAAATCTAAATCATATGATAGTTGGCTTTGAGATCATCCACAGTCCCCCCTTTCCCTTTTTCTCTCCTTGACCTAGCAGCAGGAAGCCTTTGTTTGAGGTGTTCATCTGGAACAACTTTTCCACACTTGTTTTCATGTTCTGTTAGATTACAGGGCAGCAGGCCTACCTTTGAAGCTCCTTTCTCTTTTGTTTCTTTGCCATGCACTCCAGTAATTAACTTTGTCCTTCTTTTATTTGTTCCAGTCAATCGCAGGCCACTCTGCTGAGCATCTTCTCCCAGGAGTACCAGGTTAGAAGTTTTCTCCTTTGTGAGGGTTGACAGGTGCCTAATTGAATGATGAATGTCCCTTTATTTCTTTGTAATTGAACTGCCAGCTCTCTGATTGGGTTGGAGGATGTTCTCCTTTCCACATCAAGCACCGCCTGCGTCTCAGTGGAGGCCTGCCAAGCCTACCCATCCATCTGTCTAATAACATCTAGCCTTTGCTTATTTGGTGGACCTGTAATAAATTATGCTAAACCATTATTATTCTGACAATAATAATTTCCCTGTGTTGCGTGGTTCCATGTGCTAAATGTTTGCTGACTTGCACTGTCAGTGCCGCTTTCCATTGCTGACAGAGATGATGATAAATGACCATTGCTGGAGTGGCAGAAGGCAAGAGAGGCAGAAAATGGAGTCATTTATCATGAGATGACAGGTGTCAGTCAAGTGGCAAGTCTCTATGGAATTACTTTTTGTAGTTTTCAAATAAGTTGTTTTTAAGCAATGTTCGTCCTGGTTAAGAATGGCAATTGGATTGTAAAACCAGAGTGCAGAGGACTTAGATGGAATTGAATTGAGGGGAAATTAATACAAAGGTTGCAAGAGGGAACAAGTTTTTCCTTGCCCTCTGCAACCCTAAGCAAACTTATTTAGATTCAATTACTATGACCCTGTTGGCTTTTACACATATACTGTACCTTGTGGTAGACCGAAGACATCCCAGCCAGGCTTGGAGATTAAAATGCACAGGTTCTTCGAATGGAAGGGAGAAAGACATACCACCACCAAAATCCCCAGACTGTTACTCAGTTTGCCCTATGTGATAGATGTTGGGATGAAGAGATATGTCATTTTTGTTCTCAAACTTCATCTGTGACACAACATAATGATCTTTTTTGTTTTGTTTCAGAAACATATTAAAAGAACACATGCCAAACATCATACTTCAGAAGCGATTGAAAGTTATTACCAGAGGTATGACCTTCCTGCCCCACTAGAGGGTATCATAGTACCTATTAATTGTAATAATAATTATGAATAAATTAGGTTACTAAATGAATTTTCTATATAACATTCTAAAGCATTTTGTTTTAAGTCCGTTATTTCAGACTTCAAATATATTCTTAATGATTTCTCAAATGGTCTGTTTTATAGAAGAATATGATGAGACCGTCTTGATTAAGTGTGTGGATACATACTATGTAGGAAATCTTTACGATATTATGGAATCTCAGTTGAATACTGGAAACTTACTGTAAGTGCGTACCTTGTATAGATGTGCATGATCATACGTACATATATCTATATGTATGTGTGGAAGTTCTCAAACCAATTTTTTATGTATTGTCTCATTTAAATTACTAAGGTGAAAAATATATTAGAAAATAAGATTGAATTTTAATGCAGTTGTATTTTGTGTTATAGGTATTGTGTTAGCCATTTTAAAAAAAGACATATGTCAAGTAAGGACATGTGGAAATATATCATAATGTATAAGTGTCACATTTTAAAAAGGGTTTTAGATTTTAAAAAGAAAATCTTGGGCATTAAATCAACACCATAGTGTCCAGGGGGTATTTTAATTTCAGCCTAATTTATTAGAGTTTTCAGACTCTGTTCTAAAACAAACAGAATATTTTAAATAGTTCTTTTTTAAAAATTCTAAAATTTTTATTGGCTTTGTAACATGACTGAATAATTTATAATGGTAAATGGTAATGGTTTGCATTGGAAATTATTGGTTGGTTTCTTAAATATTTCAAGGGCATATTGGAAAGGAAAACTGTTTGAAATATGCTCTTAAGTTATTACACTTAAGATTGACAGATCAACCTCCCTGTGGTGAGAGTGACAACACTAATTTTAGATGAATGATTTTTATGCATGAAAATTTTATGAATGAAATTACTACATACATAAAATATTGGTGTCATGCTTCTGTAAAGTCATTTTTAAAAGCTGAGAGGTATTTACTGAAAAAGGTTATTGAAGCTAGATTTTCTAAAAAAATTATACACCATGTTGTATATGGTAAAAGATGTCTTCAGTTTTCAGTAGTGTCTGTTTAAAAATGATACCCACATACCACACATACACACACACACACTTTTGTGTTTAGGAGAATTTCTCTCTAAACAAATCTTTGTAAAGTTTGAATTGATTTATTTAAAAGTCATAATCTCCATACATTTAAAATAAAGTCATAAGCTAAATAATACATATAAAATTAAGAATGACCCGGAAAGTTCTGTGAAGCTGACAACTGCTTTGACATTCAGACCCTCCAAAGAAAGGCTAAAAAGTTACTCACATGTCAAAAAATACATTCTCATTTGTAAAAATTATAATCTTAGGCCATCATATAAAAGTATAGTTCTCTGTCACAATTTTAAAGCCTTGTTAACCTAAGTTAAGGAAGATAGACCATCTCCTAAAAATTTGGAGGTCTACTCTCAGGCCATTAGGTTGCCCTCTGATAATCTTTTTTTTTTTTTTTAATGTAAATAGGCTGTTTCAATAGATTATTTTAAGATCTCTGAGTGCTGCTTTTTAAAATCTTAGTTTCATTAAGAAGTATATTTAATTATGAATATATTTTATTGTATTATCTGGGTAGTTTAGGTCAGAAATAAAAATCTTTCCTTTTTGTATGGTTACTAGGTGATGAACAGTTGGGTGGGTAATAATGAGAATACAGAAATATATCCGTATCTCTGTACCTTTATTTAAATGTGAGAGTCTCAGTTATTTCGAGGTGTCACAACATCTGAAGCAAAAACAGGCTGTAATGGACAGACTAATAGGAGAGCAGTCTGACTAGTTTCTTACTTCACCACGCTGCTCACTGACTTTCTGCCCTGCGCTTTGTGCTTGGAGATGGGCTGTGTGGTTACCTTTCAGATGGATTGACCTCCCAGGCCTCTTGTTCTAAACGTGCAGGTTGAATGTCCCTTTATTGTCTAAGGTAAATTGGCCTTAAAAGATTTTTGTTTTCCAGCTGATTAGATTAAAGGTAAAGTGTATTATATCAAAACACATTTTAGCAGTTTGACAATGTTAACAAATTATTTAATTTTTTTTCTTTTATAAAAATGAAATTTTTGTGACTATTAAGCACATTTGTGATGGTATAAAAGTATAAAAAAGAAATGAACATTGCCCTTTATTGTTGCACCCAGAGAGAACCACTGTGATTCTAGTCATTTGTCAACCCATTTTTATGTAGCTGAGGTCATATTATATATATATGCAATTGTGAATCTTGAATTTTATACTGAAAATGTATATAACATACTATTATTTTGTAGAAAGCTTTTTGTAAATATTTTATTGATTGCATTACTTAATCATATGAAAGTATCACAATTTACTGAATTATTCATCTCTTGCACATACATGTTTTTAATGTTCTGATGTTATGGTGCATAAGTTTTTGAATTTTGGATTAGTTTCTTAATATTTCTATATCTATAATTATATGTTGTCAAATTACTGTCTAGAAAGCTTGCAGTGGTTTCCTATTAGCAATATCAGAGAATTCCTGAGTCTCTACATTGTAGCTACCATTGAGATGATCTCAATCCAGAATTCAAAGTCTATTTAAAACTGTATACTCCAGAATGCAGTTCCATCACCGTTAACTGAAACTTCACAGTATTTAAATATCAGTAGAAAATGTTTTCTTGAGCTTTTGAATTATGGAGGAAATTTCCTCCACTCTTCATGTTGTGTATACCTAGACACAGCCTGAGTAAGTGTTCGTTTTGAAAGCAACTCTCTATGCTTTCCCCCTCTAGTGGCATTTCATTTCCAAATAGGAACTATACTTGGTTCAATTTATTTACATTCATCTAAATTGGTGCACACGGGCATGTGTGCGCACACATAGGCTCACTGGAAAATTGGTCAGATTTGCAAGTCCCCATGAACTTTTAGAAATATTGTCACCTGTCTCCTCCATTCTCCTAGCACAGACTGTCTTGAGGCCAGCTTCATTAGCTTTAGAGAATCAGATCAATTGAGTGTCATTCATTTGGTAGGTTTTTGAAGTTTCACCATGGTAGTTATAAAGAAAATTTTTTAAATCAAGTAACTTTGCCTTATATTTAAAGTCAGTATATATTAATTTAATCTAGTTTTTCTTTAACTTGATGCTAATGTATCCTTTACACTCAAAAAACATAAAATGTACCTTCTATGAGATTTTTTAAGGATGGTTTCACCCATAGGATATATATTTGTTGGTTATCCTGTAGCAAAGCTAGAGGGCTGTGCGAAGTAGTTTTTGTTTGCAAATAGGTATTAGGAAAATAGCCCGGGTCACCGTGGTGTAGTGTTCAGGACCACATTTTTATATCCCAGTTGTAATTCAGTTCTCTAAGGATCTGTTGGATAAAGGTTCAACATTCATTTGAACCTTTAAAAGAGTTTGTTTCTCTCTCCTAGTCGGGGAGAGAAACAAATGGTTTTAGCCATGTGAAGAGTCTGTGCTATAAGTTTACACAAGATGCTTTGAGTATTCAGAGAAGGGTAGCATTGGGAAGATCTGATTTATGTTTTTTACTGAATATTTTCTATAGTTAGCATGCCCCTTTAATTGCATATCTAAAAATATGAATTAAACCTGATCTGTTCTGTCACTTGATATGGGGAACAATTAAAGTTCTCAGAAAGGAGAAGTACGTCAAATTAATTTTACTAATTTTGTTTCTCTAGCACTTCTGAGGTCTTATAGGATGTAGTTTGGAAACAGATTGTGGAATAAATACATTCAGATTTTTATACATATATATATGAAGGCAACTCAGTAGACCTTGGTTGATCAGGATTCCGTTTTAGAGCTTTATTACTTAGCGGCTAAGATAACCCAGATGGGTTCCATCATTTTCTTTATATGACCAACTGGGAAGGTTTATCAAGCTCCTAAGTAGGAATTTTCCTTGTATTAAGGATCAATGTACTTCAAATATTATATAAACTATGTAGATATAGTGGGTTATGGTTATTGTTTGACCATCTCTCATTTCTTTAACTTTAATCAAAGTGTCCCTTTGGTCATTACAGGGGTAATGATTGATGCAATATTTACATGAAACCATGTGATTTTGACTCACAATGATAGTTCCCTAGCACGGGCAGTGGTCTGGGCCCCAGCTACTCTCTTTTGTTTTTTTCAATCAGCTCTCACAAGTTCTGCGCTGGTCACACTAGAGCCTCTCCTGGTCCCCAGACAGCCCAGGCACGTCACTGATATTTACGTCTACTGTTCTCTTGCTGAGAAAGCTCTTCATCCCTTGGGCTGCCCACTTTCCTTCTTACAGGTTTCTACTCAAGTGTCACTTCCTTAGAAATGGGCTTCCTGACCAACAATCTCTGTCTGTTTTATAGTAGCGTATATCATTATGTATTTATTTTTTGTCTTTTCGTGGTCTGTCTCTTTGATGTAATATAATCTCTGTGATAGCAAGAATCTTGAAAATTTTGTTCCCCGCTGCTGCTTCAGAACCTGGAATAAGGCTCAACGTATAGTTAGCTCTCAAGAATATTTGTGGGGTAAACAAATGGTAAGTAGAAAGTTGGAAAGATATTTTAATATCAAGATAGGCTTAATGACTCTGACTCAGAATCTAAACCCTTAATGAATGTGCACTTTTGGTGGTTACAAACACACAGTTAGTTGGCCTTACTTGACTGAACTCATTGGTCATTCCTTGAGCTGACCTATCCATGGAATGGAAATGTTGTAAGTTGACACAAAGTTCCTAACTGACCTATTTTCCAGGAACCTTTCTCTAAAACACACTTGCCTTTTCATTTTCCTTGCTTCTGAAAGTACTTATTTCCAAGTTAGATATCTAAACAATTTATTCAAGAAAGACCTAAATATATGGAAAATGGACTTGTTAGAATTACTTTGAAGTTATAATGATCCTGAGACTCTCCTTACCTTGAATAATTTGCTTTTATTCCACTTCGTTTATAGGAAAAGTATACATCTTTATGAGCATACTTGTGAAATGATATAATTTAGTATCTGTTTCCGGCAGTTTTTTTGAAGACCTTGTTTATTGACTTAGATTTTTACTGTCAAATAAATATTATTAATTTATTCACTCATACAGTATACAGAAAATGTCTATATCTAATTCTATCTTCTTAATAAGACTTTAAAAATATTTAATTTTTAAAAGAATATGTTATCATTTATTAAAGAAAAACTAGATATGTATAATATAATCAACTATTATAAGCCAAGAACTGTGCTAGGCATAATAAATTGAAGAAAATGTAATTCCTCTACCCTCAAGTGGCTTTGGCCTTATGGTGGGGGATGGGTTTGTGATGGACAAGTAGTTAGGCAGATACGATATGAAGCAGAATTATGAATTCTCCAGGTGAAGGTTGTAGAGGGGAACACTGTAGCGAAGAGGCTAGCCAGAAAAAGCAGGTCGGAACCAGATTTTGAAGAACCTTAGAAGAGCTAAGATTTAATGTGGAGGCTTTGAAACATTTTAAGGAGGAGAATGATAACATTCCAATTTTCGTTTTTAAAAAGTCACTTTGGACTCCATGTTTGGGATGGATTTGGGGAGGAAGTTTGTTCGTTTAGTGGGGTTAGGGAATAAGGAGAGCTGAAGAAATCCAACACCAATGAGACGATGGCTTGTATTGCCTACTATAATTGTATTGACCCAGTGATGACAAGTCTGTGCCATTTTTTTTTTTTCTTAATAAGGTTTCAACCAATCCTGTGAAACAGAAGTAATGATAAGGTGTGATATGGGTATATATACATGGGTGCTGTTTTTGAACTCTAAGAGTGAACTTATTTCCTTTCTTTGAGATGGTTCTGGTATAGGTAAAGCTAGGGTGATAGGGATAGTTCTTTTTAAAATCACCTCTCTGTTCACTTTACATGTTTGGAAGTAAAAACAGGGCGAACCAGTATGCTCATACCTCCTCCCCACAACTTCTGTTAGTTAGTTGCCAGTGGTTTTGAAGTAAGTTATTTTGTTATCTTTTTCCCTTCAATGCTTTCCTGTGACAGTAGCATACTTTAACTGGAGTTAAGCCTAGCGTTTGCCCAGGAGAAACGTGTACACACAGGGGATGCTGACAAGTCTATGCTGGCCTTTTCTTGTCACTGCATTACCACTTGGCTTTGTCTTGTCTAGGTACCTGAGTGGAGTGGGGAAAAATGGAGCTGCCCCAGTGCTCCTGGAGCTGGCCAATGAGGTAATGTTATTATTATTATTTTACTTAAACCTGCATAAAACCTAAGGGGCCTATCTAGAATAGCTTTGCTTAGAATTATAATTAACCTTTAAAAAAAGATTTTGAGGTGCATTAGACATTTAAATTGCTCCCTGGTCTCTTTGTACTTTTTAATAATTGGACAAAGAACTTCATATATTAATAAATCAGTTAACATAATTAGTCTGCTTCTTTTAAGGCAAAAGTATAAAAGCTTGGTTTCTTGTTTTGTGGGAAATTTCAACCAAACAGCTCAGGACATGCTCTTCTTCTGATGTGTTATCCTAATTTAGTGTGAGAAATACCTGTGTCAAGTAAAAAGACGTATGCCAAGAAAATTTATGCTAATGATTATAAAAATGAGAGAAATTGTACACTTAAAGATGTAACATTACTTGATTCTTTTTTTGGCAAACTTTTATTATAATGAAAGATATGTGCTCATAGAAAAGTCTCTTTATATGAATAAGCATGCTGTTCTTATTAACACTAAGTATAAAATGATTTATTGAACTTATTTGTTAACTCTGATCTGCTTCTGTTTGGGGAAACAAATAATAGTATTACATTTAAAAAAGGAAACCCTAAAGATTTCCTATGAATGAGGAAGATGTAAAAAGTTCTTAATAGTTAAGAGAGCATACTGAAAAAATAAAATATTTAATTCGTAAACTTTAAAATATTTATTCACTGTAATAAGAGCAATACAATATTTAGTCTGACTTGGAACTGCTTATGCAAACCTCATAGGGATGGAATGAAATGTACACTGTTTTTGTGTTGCATTATAATGGAAAACATAGAAGCGAGGCAGAAAATGTGTGTTTGCATTAAAGATGACTCGGTACTGTGAGCATTAAGTGTTGCAGTAGCAGCAAGTTCTACATGTTACATTAGCAAGGAAGGATGGCTTCTCTCACAGCCTCTGTCTGCTGTACACCACTACAGTCAGCAAATGAGCAATTACCTATCGGTTACTAGAAGGTTTTAATAGTCTACGCAATGTCTACACCATCTGATAGAATAGTTTACATATAGAATGCGTTTCTCTCCTTCTCCTCGCAAAACATTTATTTTATTCATTTTTTAAATTTCTAGAGCAAGGTTGTTTTTAAACGTCTACAGACTTGTTTGTTGTAAGTCAGTTCTATCAGCAACTTGAGGTATCCAAGCAGTAATTAGGAATTTAGTGGTTGTCTTTTTTTGAAAAAGAAGGGAGAGCTAACAGCATTCTAGATACAGCATCTAGAAAGAATGTGCTGCAAATGTAGTACTCATTTTTATAGATGATGATGTTGATAGCATGAGTTTTATATAGTAGCAGTTTATATTCATTTGAATTTTTAATGGATATTTCTGATGAGCTCAGCTTATTTAGCTGACCTCAACTTCCATCTTCTAGTAATATGAAAAATTTTAACCCACTAACACATTTTTTTCTATATCATTAAACCCGTTATTTACTATGAATATATAGCAATATTTAACCCAAGAAAAGAAACAGTTATTGAAAGATCTTTCCTCTTCTTTGGCTGCAGGTTAGTACAGAAATAATCATACTCTCTGAGAGATTGCTAACACATTAGAGAAATTTGGGAATGACTGGTACCAGATTATGGCTTCTAAACAACCAAGCTGCCATTTTTATGATAGTTAATGCTTAAATGACATATGCTTGCATCTGGTGACAACTGATGTGATGGTAATGCTTTATGAGTCAATATATATTTAATCAGTAGAAACTGTAAAAATTGATGAGAAATATATAACACTGGTACATTACAGTGTGCAGCAGCTCTCAAAGAACACTGTATTGTTGTTGATTTGGGCGTAGGGACTATATGTGGTCATCACTGATTTTATAAATATTTTAATACTAATTTTCCTATTTCAAGGCTAAAAATGAACATTTTAGGAAATCTCACTTCATTAGGGATAATAAGATCAGTCATTTTGTTCACTCCACACAAATATTTTCAAGTGAGGTTTGAAGCACTATGAATTTTACTTACATGCTAAATTCTGACATGAAGCATGATGGCCCTATTTCGGAGAAGATGGACACATGATTAATATGAAAATTAGGGAGATGCAAGTACCTGAACT